>NC_021165.2:39172386-39214369 GCF_000331145.2 Cicer arietinum
AAAAACCGTATTTCTTCGTTTTCGAATCAAAGAGGAAGAGTGGAGTTGCAAAAACCTTGATCTAACTCTCCCCCAACCTTGGGTTACTAGTTTTGAAGAAAAGAAAGCGACGAAAACGAAAATGGGAGAAAGGAGAAAAATGGGTCACGGTTAGAGGAAGAAGATGAAGTTTTGAAATTTTCCTTCCTTTCTTTTTCTTTCCTTTGTTTTTCCTTTCTTCCTTTTTCCTTCCTTCCTTTATATACTATTTTCTTTTCCTTTTCCTTCCTTCTAGTTTTCCTTTCTTTTTCCCTCCAAGCAAACATATATATATAAAATAAATATAACTTAACAAATATCTCAAAATCTAGATATTTATTAAATTACCTTTTCACCCGAAACGCCTTAAATTAACCGTAAAGTATTTTCCGCAGTTAAATTCAATTTATTTATCGACGAGAAATTCTAATTGGCATCGAAATATCTTTTTGATTATAAAACTCCAAAATATTATTAACTTTGGCTTAAAAGCCTCCGAGCCAAAATCCAAAATATACCAAAAATACATAAAAGGGTACTTTAAAATTATGGGTCTTACATTACTCCCCCCCTAAAATTAGTTTCGTCCTCGAAACTATGCATCGATAAATAACTCTGGGTGTTGTTCCCTCATCTTGCTCTCCAGTTCCCAAGTCGCATCTCCAGTAATTGGGTTCCAGATCACCTTGACCAACGAAACATCCTTGGTCCTCAACCGCTTAATCTTCCTGTCATCAATTCTCACGGGTGGTACTTCGAACGACAGGTTATCCTTTAGCTGGATTGTGTCTGGTTCGATCACGTGAGATGGATCTGCGAGATATTTCCTCAACTGCGACACATGAAACACGTCATGGATATTGGACAGTATCGGAGGTAATGCAATCCGATAAGCAACCGGCCCAATTCGTGCAGAAATCTGATATGGTCCAATGAATTTCGGAGTCAACTTCTTCGATTTCAAGGCTCTACCTACTCCAGTAGTAGGTGTGACTCTCAGAAATACATGGTCACCCTGTTCGAATTCCAAAAGTCTGCGACGCTTGTCCGCGTAACTCTTCTGGCGATCTTGTGAAGTCTTCATTTTCTCCTTGATCTTCCTTACTTTAGCTGTGGTCTGTTGCACCATCTCTGGTCCGACAATCATATTCTCACCGTCTTTATACCAACACAAGGGCGTTTGACACTTGCGCCCATATAAAGCCTCATATGGTGCCATTCCAATACTTGCGTGGAAACTATTGTTGTAAGTGAACTCAATCAACGGAAGTACATCATCCCAACTTCCTCTATCATCTAAAACACATGCTCTCAACAGATCTTCCAAGGACTGATTTGTCCTTTCAGTCTGTCCGTCCGTTTGTGGATGGTAAGCTGAACTCAATCGTAGCTTCGTTCCCAACGCTTCGTGCAATGCTCCCCAAAAATGCGATGTGAACTTCGGATCACGGTCTGATACAATGCTCGATGGTACCCCGTGTAACCTCACAATTTCAGCAATGTAGATCTCCGTTAGCTGATCTACCTTATAGGTGGTCCTTACCGGTAAAAAGTGAGCAGATTTAGTCAGTCGGTCCACTATCACCCATATAGAATCATTCTTCCTCCTTGTCTTTGGTAATCCGGTTATAAAATCCATGGAAATGCTGTCCCACTTCCATTCAGGTATATCTAAAGGTTGCAACATTCCAGCAGGTCGCTGATGTTCCACCTTCGCTTTCTGACAAGTTAGACAAGTGGATACATATTCCGCCACATGTTTCTTCATTCCTGGCCACCAATAATTCTGCCTCAAATCCTGATACATCTTTGTTGCCCCAGGATGAATACTCAGCTTACTCTTATGCGCCTCTTCTAAAATCGTTTTCCGCATATCTGTAATTTCTGGTACACAAATCCTACCATTACACCGCAAAACATTATCAGCCCCAATCTTGAACTCAGTCGTCTTCCCTTGTACTATTAGATTCCTCTTCTCTTGAATTAAGACGTCATCCTGAGAATTCGCAATGTCTTCAAGTAATCCACTCGAGATCTTAATCATTCCGAATTTCAAAATTCCCGGTGCAAACTCTACGTTCAAGTGCAAGTCTCTAAAAGCTTCCCACAACTCTTGTTGTCTAGCCATAATTAGTGAAGACACCGATACACTTCTTCTGCTCAACGCATCCGCCACTACATTGGCCTTCCCAGGGTGGTACTGCAGTGTGAAATCAAAATCCTTGAGAGTCTCCATCCATCGTCTCTGGCGCATGTTCAACTCCTTCTGATCAAACAAATATTTCAAGCTCTTATGGTCGCTGAACACGGTGAACGTGCACCCATATAAATAATGCCTCCAGATCTTTAATGCAAAAACAACCGCGGCAAGCTCCAAATCATGAGTAGGATAGTTCCTTTCGTGAATCTTCAATTGTCTCGAGGCATAAGCCACAGCTTTCTTGTGTTGCATCAGAACACATCCTAACCCCTGGTGGGATGCATCACAATAAACTTCATAGGGTTCTTCTGATTGCGGTAACACCAATACAGGTGAGGTCGTCAATTTCCTCTTCAGTAACTGGAAGTTTTCTTCACACTTCTCCGTCCATGCGAACGGTTGATCTTTTCTGGTAAGTTGTGTCAGTGGAGCCACAATCTTAGCAAAACCTTCGATAAACCTCCTGTAGTACCCTGCCAGTCCCACAAAACTTCGTATGTCAGTGACAGTCTGAGGCTGTTTCCAAGCAAGAACCGCCTCAATCTTAGCCGGATCTACAGCGATTCCTTCCTTGGTTATCACATGTCCCAAGAAATTCACTTTCTCTAGCCAAAATTCACACTTCGACAGATTGGCATACAATCGCTTCTCGCGTAAAATCTCAAGAACTTGTCGCAAATGTTCTCCATGCTCTTCTTCGGTCCTTGAATAAATCAATATATCATCAATGAATACCACCACGAATTTATCAAGGAACGAATTAAAGATCCTGTTCATGTAGTCCATGAAAATTGCCGGTGCATTGGTAACTCCGAACGGCATAACCAGGTATTCATAATGTCCGTAGCGGGTTCTGAAAGCTGTTTTCTGAATGTCTCCTTCCCTTACTCGGATCTGATGGTAACCCGACTTCAAGTCAATCTTCGAAAATATCGCGGCCCCTCTCAATTGATCCATCAAATCATCGATTCGTGGCAAAGGATAACGATTCTTGATAGTTGCCTTGTTGAGCTGTCTATAATCCACACATAGGCGCGAGCTTCCGTCCTTCTTCTTAACTAGCAAAACTGGAGCACCCCATGGTGATACACTTGGTCTGATGAATTTCTTCTCCAACAAGTCTTCAATTTGGCCTTTGAGCTCATTTAATTCCAATGGCGACATTCGATAAGGTGCCATTGAAATGGGTCCCGTTCCTGGGTGCAAATCAATGAAGAATTCCACTTCTCTTACCGGTGGCAATCCTGGAATTTCCGTTGGAAATACATCCCGATACTCGTTGACAAGTATCACATCTTCTATTTCCACATTTATCTTTGCCTCTACATTTGCTAGAGACAAAAACTCATGAGTCCCTTCACTTAGCGACACTCGGAGTTTGTTAGCAGCTAAATACTTAACAACTCCTGGTTCGGGGAAAAGAACCAATTTCCGAGCACAATCCAAGATCACATAGTGATAAGACATCCAATCCATACCGAGGATGACCTCGAGTGATTGTAGCGGTAAACAAATTAGATTAACCAAGAAATCCCTATTCTGAATAGTCATTCGACAATGTAAACATGCTGAATTTACGGTTAAGGTCTTAGCAGGCGTGGAAACAACCAAATCAAAAGGTAAAGCAGACACAGATAACTTCAAGCGATTCACACAGTCCATAGCAATGAAGGAATGGGTTGCCCCCGAATCAAAGAGTGCAGTTAGAGTGTTACCTGCAATCTCACAATCACGCTGAATCAGATTACCAGATGGATTTCCCTCTTCAGCATTCACACAATAAATGCGTCCTCTAGCAGTAGGACGGGTAGCCCTAGCTACATTCACCACTGGTTCCACCTTTGGAGCCGTGCACTCCCTTGCCATGTGCCCCGACTTCTGACAATTGTGACAGATGGGGATGTTAGTGGTACAAGCACTAGCATAGTGTCCTTCTTTCCCACATCGGAAACATCGAAGCACTTGCCCCATTTGCCTTCCGAAATTCTGGTTCCCTGGGCGACTCGGTCCACCGTTGTTATTCTGGGGGCGATTATAAGGTTTAGCCACTTGTTTTCCCCTATTCTGATAAGTCGCCCGACTAGGGCCTCCCGAATTAAAATTCCCAACTCGGCTAGCCCTCTTGTTCTTCATATCTTCCACTTCTCTACATTTCTCTACCAGCGCTTGGAAACGTTGAATTCCCAAAGGTAAGACGGAATCTTGAATCTCATACTTCAATCCGTCTTGGAAACGATGACACATGAACGGTTCATCAATTTCTTCACGGAAGAACCTGAAATGCCTCGATAGTGATTCAAATTTAGCAGCATACTCGCCCACAGTCAGGCTCCCCTGGTGAAGTTTCAGAAAGTCGTCACCCAACTTAGTCCTGGTACTCATCGGAAAGTATTTGTCTAAAAACTTTCTTTTGAACGATTCCCAGTTCACCTCCTCGTGGGCTGCTCCCATCAACAACCTTGCACTCCTCCACCAGTATTCAGCATCCCCTAGCAACATATACGTGGCATAGCTGACCTTCACTCCAGCCTGGCAGTTAATCATATCAAAGATTTTCTCCACTTCTTGGATCCATTGATCCGCCTTCTCTGAACCCTCATCCCCCTTGAACTTAGGAGGATTGTAACGACGGAAGTCTTCCAACCCTCTTGATTCTGCAGCACGGATCTCTCTTCCCCTCTTTTCAAGATCCCGTTGAGTCTTGGCAGCGGTCTGTGCAGCGACAGAAGCAGCCATGTTGTTCATAGCCTCCGCCATTTGGTCATTCCTAGCGTTGGCTCTCGGAGCGTCATTCCTTCTGGGCGGCATGGTTTCCTATAAGAACCATCATCAAGTAGAGTTTTAACACTACTTCAAATAATTCTAAACTAACGTCCGACTAACAACACACAATTAAATTGGACTTGACAACTCAAGTCACCTAAACCGACACATGATCAGATAACAACTCCTAACTTATAGGTCGACCTACAATCTATAACCAAGGTTCCACAGCTCCCAAAGAAAACTAAACCTATGCTCTGATACCACAATGTAACACCCCGTTTTTCAAAGCGAGGGTATATTTTTTTTTAAAAGTAATTAAAAACGAACAAGGAAATAAATCAGGAAATGCTTTTGGATAAATAATTGAGTCATTATAATTTACAAGCAGCGGAAAAGTTTCTCCAATTACAAATCCAAAACATTTCTACATAAACATCAAATGGTACATGGAACCCATTCAAAGATGATATCAAACTGATAATATTTGTATAAGTACAGTTTTCCAAAACTAAAATACTCCAAACCAAAAAGAAGGACCCCTAGTCCCTATACATCATCCTAATCTGATCATCCTACCAAAAACTATACACCCTGAGTAATCTCCACGCGCCCCGTGAGATCCTCCTAACACAACAGCAGTCAAGCGTTCCCATCTCCATCCCTGTCCGTAGGGTACGAACCAGTAGGGCCGTCCTGACTCTCATCTGAGGGCAAAGCCCAGATTTCCACAATAGTGTAAAGGGTCACCAACCAGAAAATAACAGTTAACACATAGCAATTAAGTTTTTGAATGCTCAAAACAACTTTTTAACTAAGCATGCATCTTAACAGGATTTTCCATGTGCGAAAAGTTCATACAGTACATTGCCAATGAAAATGAAGGTAAAATGCAGTTCTCGATCTCCTAATTAACACATGGTAAAACAAAACATGGATAGATTCATGAGCAATTAATCATACAACTAAAAATGAGGATTTTCACTGAGCCAATCGATTGGGCAATCGATTGGGGTGAAGATTTTTAATGAAAACAGAATCCTGGGCTGAATTCAATCGATTGGTAAATCGATTGATTGGTTCCTGAGCCCCTGGTTTCGAGCCAATCGATTTCCTAATCGATTTGGTGAGGGATTCTTAATGAAAACAGAATCCTGGGCTGAATTCAATCGATTGGTAAATCGATTGATTGGTTCCTGAGCCCCTGACTTAAGGCCTAATCGATTGGGCAATCGATTTCTTAACTGATTCCTTTGAAAATTGATTTCGAAATCGATTGGCTAATCGATTTTGTGAATTGGCCAAGTCCCTGTTTACCCATCCAATCGATTGGGAAATCGATTTCCCTGATCAGTTTTCCAAAAATTCATGAATTAACCTAAGTCATTCCTAATCAAGTTCACCACTTAACACTTAGCAATTTCTACGCGATTACTACGACACACAAAGGTTCGATAACCATCATACTCACACACAATACACAACACATAGCACTTAACACCTTCATCTCAGTTATCACGATAAATCAAAATTCGAATCACTCAATCATAAACTCAAATCAAACATGACTCGCGTGCCAGGCACCCTAATGCAATGCGTATATGCCAAAATGCATGGACTCGGAATTCCAAACCAAAACCCTCCTCGAAGGGCCGTAAATCATAATTGTACCGCCTATCGCAGGCCAAAGTACCAATTACCGAGGTGCCACCTATCACGGGTCAGCACGATTTACTAAAATGCGTAAATCATAAACGTACCACCTATCACGGGTCAGTACAGTTTACCGAGGTGTCACCTATCACGGGTCAACACGATTTACTAAAAGAAAAAGCGGGAATCGTAAATGTACCACCTATCACGGGTCAGTACAGTTACCATGGTGTCACCTATCACGGGTCAACACGATTTACTAAAAGAAAAAGCGGGAATCGTAAATGTACCACCTATCACGGGTCAGTACAGTTACCATGGTGTCACCTATCACGGGTCAACACGATTTACTAAAATGTAAATCGCAAACGTACAACCTATCACGGGTCCGTACAGTTTACCAAGGTGTCACCTATCACGGGTCGACACAATTTACCAAATGAAATGCATGAGCATACACAGACTCCATTCACAGCAATCGTTAAGCAAATGCAGATATTAAAAAAAACGTAAACCATAAACGTACTGCCTATCACGGGCCCGTACCGTTTATCGAGGTGCCACCTATCACGGGTCTGCACGATTTACAAAAAGCGAAAACCATAAACGTACTGCCTATCACGGGCCCGTACCGTTTATCGAGGTGCCACCTATCACGGGTCTGCACGGTTTTCAAAACGACATTAAATAAATAAGTCATTAAGAGATTCCCCGTTCTTAATACCGATTTAACTTAATGATTTTCAAAACAAAACGTTAAGCAAACAGTCATATTAAGAGATTCCCCATTCTTAATACTGATTTATCTTAATGATTTTCAAAACAAAGCGTTAAGCAAACAGACATATCAAGAGATTCCCCATTCTTAATATACTTTTGACTTAAACGATTTTCACACAAAATATTCAGTAAACGAGTCATTAAGAGATTCCCCATTCTTAACACTCATTTACCGGAACGATTTTCAAAAACGATCGTTAAGTAACCGGGACATTAAGAGATTCCCCATTCTCAACGCCCAGTTAACTTAAACCTTTTCCTCAAATGCACATTAAGTAAACCGAGGTATTAAAAGATTCCCCATTTTTAATACTCGTTTAACTCTAATGGTTTTCAAATTCCACGGAAACAAACTCAAACATACTCTCACATTCAAACCATAATTCACAACAACCACACCAATTAACAAACATCAAGTATGGACACGCCAAATACAACGAACACAAATCAAAGCCAACATAACACCCAGATACATCAAATTTCATTTACTCATAATCATACACAATGACATTCAAATTCATTTACCACGAAACATTCATCATTATAAACAAAACCTAACTCTAAGGTTTTACCCATAACGCACTAGTTTCGTTTTTCCCCAAATCGATACATTTAACCCTAACAAATTCCTTCCCACACAACCACAGATAAGTCCCTAAATGCAAACTAAAAGTTTGGAAGGAGCCCTTACCTTCGCGTTAGCTCTAACGTGCGATTACGGCACCGTGAGTAAATTCGGTAAATTTTCCGCTCGCAACGCCGCTTACAAAATTGGTCCACTAGCACCGTAGCACGGAGGTGAGCAACCTTCCCTTCTATCACTTCTTGAAATGAAGCTTGGATCTTGAAGAAACGGAGGGGTTTGTGTTTGGATCTCAAAAACCGTTTTTCTTCGTTTTCGAATCAAAGAGGAAAAGTGGAGTTGCGAAAACCTTGATCTAACTCTCACCCAACCTTGGGTTACTAGTTTTGAAGAAAAGAAAGCGTCGAAAATGAAAACGGGAGAAAGAGGGAAAATGGGTCACGGTTGAGAGGAAGAAGATGGAATTTTCAGATTTTCCTTCCTTTCTTTTTCTTTCCTTTGTTTTTCCTTTCTTCCTTTTTCCTTCCTTCCTTTTATACTATTTTCTTTTCCTTTTCCTTCCTTCTAGTTTTCCTTTCTTTTTCCCTCCAACCAAACATATATAGATATAATAAAGTTATAACAAATATCTCAAAATCTAGATATTCGTTAAATTACCGTTTCACCCGAAACGCATTAAATTCTCCGTAAAGGATTCAACGCAGTTAAATTCAATTTATTTATCGACGAGAAATTTTAATTGGCATCAAAATATCTTTTTGATTATAAAACTCCAAAATATTATTAACTTTGACTTAAAAGCCTCCGAGCCAAAATCCAAAATACACCAAAAATACATAAATGGTACTTTAAAATTACGGGTCTTACAGATGGGATGGGTTATATGTTGAAGGCTAGCAAATTGTTCGGCCAAGGTTACCTCGAGCATATCATTTGAGGATTCATAATCAGAATCAGTTGAGGTAGTAGGTGCTAGATTATATGGATGGACAATTAATTTTGCATTTTGTGTAGACGGAGTGAGACTTTCTAGTTTAGGTTCAAGTTTTTCATTACTATTCGTATTACCAAAAAGAGCATAAGTAGTAGTTTTATTAGAATTGGATGATACCTTTTGTTTCTTCCTTAGAATGAGGTTTTCTTCTTCCTCATTGGCGATTTTTTTTCTTCCTCGTCCTATTCTACACACAGTGTCTTTGCAACCCCTTTTCTCTTCTTCTCAAAAACCTGAGCAGCTTTAGCAAAGGAAGGCGAATAAGAACCATCTCTTAAATGGACTAGCACATCCTTAGGTATTCCAGAACTACTTTATTATCTTCCTCAAATAAATGAGCATAAGAGTCTTCGTCTATAGAAGGGATTCCCTGAGATCCATTGGTTTGGCGAAATGTTCTTCTGGTATCACCACTAGGTCGAATGCACTATTTAGTAGAGATCAGTCTAATCTTAATGGTGTTGGATATATTTAATAAGGGTGCAGACAAACAAACAATGTGTTCTTCTTGGATAGTGCCTCTTATTTCCTCTAGAGCCTGAATGAGGCGAAATCTCATCAATACTGTTGTGATAAGTATAGGGTATGGGATTAACCTTATCTTTCCTGACCAAGAGTAGATGATATTTGACGTCATGTGTTCCAAAATTAGGTTTGGAAGATTTGTCTGGATCCTTTGGGAGATATTCCACATTAGGCCCTTGAGGTATTTGCTAACGCGGTCTAATAATCCACCTTTGGGTACTACACACCCAATCAAGATTTTGAATAGTACTTTGTATCTAGGCTTCATGTAGGCTAATTTGGAGTTGACCTTAGAATATTCAAACAATTACTTATTGATCTTGAATGAGCATGCCCTTGATTCATAACCATTCTCAAGAAACATACCTTCATCAGAACATCTGGTGAGAGTCTCTAGCGATTATTGAGTAATCTTAATATTAAGTCATAGCATGGTACTACATACTTATCTGTTTATGTTTGCGTTAGCAAATCGCAAGAATTCTTTAACTAGAACGTTTAAAGCCATTTCTTGTTCTAGGTTAAAGTACTCAAACCAACCGACATTAGAAAATCCTCGATAATATCAAAACCATTTTTAGAGAGGTTTGTGAGGTTTACTTGGAGTACATGGAGAACTTCTTACTGATCAAGATTGCATTATTCGAACTCCTTGAAGATGATAACATTCATCATGACAGTTCAGACTTTATGATGCATCTTGTATTGTTTCTTTTCATCAGTGTTGAGATCATTTCTAGATATTTCAACACCAGCAGCATCTTTTGGAGCCTCAGAGCCATCTTTGACTATGTCCCAGATTTTAAGATCATGAGAGATGTAGAAACTTTTGAGCATGTATTTCCAATACTCAAATCTATCTCCATCAATCAGAGGAGGCCTATTATCGTTTCCACCTTTAACTTCATCATGAGAGTTAGTCATAGTAACATAGATCTTTACTCAAACACAGTTAAGTGCTCAACTTTGAGACTAAGCTCTAATGTAATTGTAGAACAAGAAACACTAGAAATGAGCGATTTTGAATTTTTTTTTATTTTAAAACACTCATATAAAAAGATGAAAACAAAAATCAAATAAAAAATAGAGTGACACATTCCATTTATCCTTGTTCACCACCAACAAAGTAGCTACGTCCAGTCCCTTCAATGTCTAGGATTTAATCCACTAATTCACTAACTGAATTACACTTTCGATGAACACTTACTAGTCAAACTGATTATGTTCAAATCATCTCAACCATCTATCTTAGTACAACCAAGATGTTGAGGGATGCAACCACTATGGGTTAGGTTACAAAAGAATATGGTTAAGGGTTTTCTAAATAACTCTCACGAGAGGGTGTTTACAATGTTGTACTCTTAGAAAATATTTCTCTGCCTTTATACAAGACAAAAGATAAAGAGTTGGATATGTTGTGGTACATTTTTGCTTCAACTTTTCAATGAGATTTGCACATTATTTTATAGATATTTTTAGGGTTTATGGTTGTTGTCCTTATTGCAAGAAATCAACGTGCACATGAAGTTTCATATCAAATCTTCTAAGATCAAATCTTATTAAAAATATCCTTGAAATTGATTTTGAAAATCTTAAATATGGAGATAAAAAGATCAAAGGATATTATGATCAGAGTATATCGCTTAAACGTTCAGACAAATACAAATTTAGGGTGTATAGTAGAAGATGTGTTAAAGCTTTGTCTTTTTTAAAAGCGATGACTTATTGGAGCTTTGACTTATTATCATAGTGTTGACTTATCAGAGCGTTGATTATTATCAGAGTTAGATTATCAAATGCTTGCCACGATTTAACAAAGGAAAACGATCACTTGCTTGTCATACTTATCAAAGGCACAATAGCCATGTGCTGGTTGTAGTCATCAGAGCCAAACTAATCAGAGAATTGCTTGCAATAGCATAATCATCAGAGGCATGTTTCATAGCACGTTCACCATACTTATAGTACAGAAATATAAATAGTCTTAGTGTTCCTTTAACCTAGATCATATAGAATAACCTGGTCTGAAAAATAAACACTAAAACATGACATTACTGCTTTAAATTATTCCCACAAAATAATGTTGTTATCATCAAAACAAATAAAGTTATAGTTCTTCAAACCAAATGGTTCTAACAACTCGATGTTCTCAATGAATTTCAAATTGATTTCACTAATCATGTTGAGAATAGGTTTGACTTCATCCAAGATTTTTGCAGTATTGGATGGTCTGAGTACTTTCACCTTGACCAATTATTTGCCCTAGATGAGCAAGTTAAATAATTTTCGAGGTTTGTTGATGCGAAAAAATAGGAAGAAGCTGCAAGTGAGATTTTAGGGATTTTAGTCAAGATCACTCAATAAACCATTGATATTATTACAAGATGCCTAGAAGAAGGAATGATAATGGAGAATGGTTATGAATCAAGGGTTGACTCTTCTAAAATCAACAAGGAACTGTCTGAAGATCCCAAGGTCAACTCCAAGTCAATGCATCTAAACCCGAAATATAGGATGTTCTTCAAGATTCTAATTATATGTGTGGTGCCTAACGGTGGCTCTGTTGACCATGTCAGCAACGACCACAAGGGTTTGATGTGAAACATCGATCAGAAGATCAAGACTAATTTGCCAAACTTGGTACTTGAGCACGCGAGGTTATGTATCAGCAACTCTAGATCAAGCAATATCAAGACAATTTCCTACATAGGTCTTGTCATAGAGGAAGTATAAAGAGAAGTTAAGGATGAGCACTTGGTATCCTCTTCTACACTATCATGAAATATCTACAATATCATAAGAATAAAGCTCATTGCTGCCAAGGATAACATAAAGCCAAGTAATAATGTCAAAAACATTATAGGATATTCTAGTGGAACTAAATATATTCCTTTCTAGGTAGGAGACTCATATGCTCCAATAATTGAAGAAGACAATAAAGTGATTATTCAAGGATACATCAGGATGAACCACATTAGTTAAGAGATGTCCCCTGTTTGCTTCCCTTTGCCAAGAACATCTCAAGAGATTGAAAGTAAAGGGACAATGGTAGTCAAGATGACTTCTATGATAGAAGAAGAAGGTAATGAAAACGCCAATGAGGACAGTGCATCCTATTATAAAAAGAGAAGAAAAAGGAAGAAATCAAACCAATGCTATAATGAATTTGTTAAAGTCGTGTTTGACTCTAATCAAGGCATCTATGATGAATCTAATAATATAAAGCTCATTATGACAATTTTTGTGTTTGATAATTTTAGTAAACAAGTTGATCGTCTAGCTAATGCATCAAATAAACACTTTGACAAAATCAACGCCCAAATAAAAAGTCAACTTTCTTAAGTCTTAAATCTTAGCTCAGAACTTTGAAGTAGTTAGCATCTCAACATTTTCTTATCATCAAATAAGGACTTATCATCTAAGTCCAACATGCAATGAAGATATTCCTTTCGAATCCATCAAGATATGTTGAATTATTTATGAAGACGGATTTGGACAAGTTTTTAATGCAAATTCAAGAACTCTAAAGATTGATTCGAGTCATTATCTTTCATCATGATTTCATGCAACCACAACAACAGTCTAAACCCTAATTGTTGGTATATATGACCTCGTAATAAGCGGAATATATCAGAATGTATCAGTTCTTTATGAAATTAAATCAATTTCATATACACAGCGGAAATTAAATTGTGGCATACAAGATTAGCAAGTTTTATTAGATTGATATGAGATTAATCAAGATGCATACAAGTCAAATTATCAGATTAAACAATATTACTTATTACAGAATATGTTTAACATGCATCTAATTTTAATCACATATACAGATATATCAAGATAGTAAATCAAAGGAGATAAGGGTTAGAGAAGATTGCACCAAGGATATATACTGGTTCAGTTGTCCACTTGACAACCTACATCCAGTCCTGCAAATCCAAACGGATTTCAGATTTTCTTCTCCAATAGAAAGAATCAATTACAGATTGTCCAGTTTCCTCCCCGAAACCTATCTATCTTAATGATCTCTTTCCTATTGATCACCCTTTGATCCTTGTAGATACTCAGCAACCTATCACAGAATCAAAGTACAACTCTTTCTTGTTGAGCACTCTCACCCAAGAAAGTAGTCACCAGTTTCTAGCTGGATTTTCTCGCTTTGTTTTTGTTTCAAAGAATTATTACAAACAGAATACAGAAAGAACAAAAAGTAGTCTTCAATCTTGGTCAAAATGGCTTCTCATAATTCTGGATATCAAAGATTTGTTTTTGAGAATCCTTGTCTTTCAAGATTGTTTAGCAGCTATCTTTTTGATTGTTGATAATCCTCTTTTTCAATTTGATCTGAAAAAGTAATCTCATAACCAAGTGTTATTGTGTATCAAGAATATTCAATGTATATTTCAGATTGATATCATTGTTATTATCATTCATGTTATTGAAAGACAGATTGAAGACAGTTTATATAGTTTCTGAAAAACACATTAATCAATCGATTTACCAATCGATTTCGTAAAGTGATAAACCAGTCTAATCGATTTGCCAATCGATTATCGTGTGTCTTGTTTTTCTTGAATCTTGAAACTATATAACCCAATCGATTTACCAATCGATTCTTTAAACAACATTTCTCAGTGATTATGTTAAGACTGATATGAATCGATTTCGTAATCGATTGCAGATGTTATGTTCAAACTGAAACACATATCAATCGATTCCATAATCGATTTATCAAATCTTCATAATCGATTAACAAATACTTAAAATCGATTTGGTCACACGCTCAGAGTTCACTGGGTTTTCAAAAGGTTTTGTCAATCGATTTGCCAATCGATTGAGTTTAAGTCAGTGACTCAGCTATTTTGATACTAATCGACGTGCCAATCGATTTGTATGTATTTGTCTGAAAACGTTCTTACCTGGGATTTGGTTCAATCGATTTCCCAATCGATTTCGACCAAATTTAACTTGATTGAAATATTACAACATAGATTGTCCAATCGATTTGTATGTCACAGGAAAAGTTATTTTGCAAGTGATTTTTAAGTAATCGATTTGCCAATCGATTACCCTTAAAACTGGGTTTCCACTGTGACTTATCCAATCGATTTCCCAATCGATTTATTTCAATCAGGTTTACTTTGTGAATTGTATAATCGATTTGTCAATCGATTACCCTCAAAACTGGGGTGCCACTGACTTGTGCATTTTCAATTTCTAATTCAGTCAGTCGATTGCCCAATCGATTATACCAACACAAACAGTTGTGTTTCCTTACACCTTTGTTATGAAATCGATTTCCCAATCGATTTGCTTTAGTCAAAAGTCAACTTTTGTTGATTTCTTGTGTTTCAAGCAACCTGTTCCAAGTGTGTAGGATTTGATTGTTGTTCCTGAAATCTTGCTCAATTCAAATATTAGATTTATCATGTATTGTATGAACATTGTTGAATTATTAATTATGTCAAAATTAGGAATCAAAGGATCAAAATCCAACAATCTCCCCCTTTTTGGCATAATTGACAATTCATACAATTGTAACTTGAGCATTTCAAAACAACAAGCATAAGTGTATTATAAACAACATTATTACTTGTTATTAAGTAACAGAGCAAACTATATCATAAGTATCAAAGTAATAACAACATGCAGACAAACATCAACAATGCAACTGTCAAGTTATAATATTTCTCCCCCTTTGTCATTTAAGTCAAAAAGGTAGAAACAATTTCTCCCCCTATGTTAAAGAACATATGCATTGGGTTTGAAACATATAACACAGTGCATCAAAAACAATGAAGTTTATATGTCTAAAGGCAAAATCAATCAATGCAATTAATGAGCAACTTAGATGATTAAGCCAAAAAGATATAACATTTATAAAAATTCATCATACATCACAGAATTATAACAGGTCAGAGCAAAACAGTATGAAACCTAAGGGTCCTAAACACCTAGTGTGGGCTGGTCCTCACTATCATCTAAGGGAGAGGTTGAGACCGCTGTATTAACCTCAGCAGGTGTCTCCTCACCGTGAGTCTCAGGGTTAACTAGGGGGTTTGGGTTAGGTTCATCCGTAGCTTGTCGACCAATCTCTGCGACGTCTTCAAATGACAGTTTGATGCCGAGGTGTGTCTGAATCTCATCCACATTTTGAACAACTGAGTTCAAGGAGGCTTGCATGGTCCTTAGACTTGCTTCTACTCTGGACTGAAATTCCAACACTTTGGCATTGTGTGCCATCTGAGCTTCAATGAATTCCAATATTCTGTTCACAAAATCAGGAGTAGCAGATTCAGTAACTGGTGGAGGCTGAGACTGAGGTTGAGGGTGGGGCTGGGCAGGGTTAGCAGCTGCTTGAGGTCTTATCCATTTACCATGTAATCGCTTCAGTTGCATCTGATTCACTATCGATTCACCAAACACCAATGTCGTTTTAGCAGATTCCTCATTTCCAAATGAGACCTTGAAGTGTTTGAGAATTTTAGTTATCAACTGTGGATAAGGCAGCATCAGCTTGCTTTGAGATGCTTCCAACATGTGCCTTAGCACAATCCAACACCAGCTCATCCTTAACTCTTTGGATAAGCCCCACAACAGTATGATGTCCAACTTCTGGACTACTGCGTGATTTCCCGATCGTGGAACCAGCATACGCGTCAAAGCATACATCAACATCCTCTGTTGAACCTTCATCTGACCAATGGGCAGTGAAATCGATTCAACAAACCCATCGACCATCAGGTCTTTAACTGCGGTATGCCTATCAAGTGTTTCTTCCCAACCTTCATCGGCAGTGTCGGCTTCTGTGCTGCCATCAATAGATTTGCCATAGAAAGGCAATCCGGATCAAGTTGAGAACTCCTCAAAAGTCATTGTAATTCTTTTTCCCTTAACTGAAGCAGTAAAACCTTCTTCAGTCATCTTGAATGTAGAATAAAACTCCCTGATCAGCCTTGGATAGCTGTCGAGTGTAGAAGACAGAAAACTTTCCAATCCATGAAACCTGAGGTGGTTCTGAAAAGTAAATTCCACAACATCAAAATATTCAAAATCCATGGTTCTAGCTTCATGAATTTTCCTTTTTGCGAAGTCTGTAGACAAAGATGGTTGTACCTCCTTTTCCTTAGGTGCAGAGACCTTCTTAGGAGGTGGAGAAGAAGTAGGCTTCTTCTTCCTTTTCTGAGTAATTACTTTCATGGCATCAGCCATGAGCTTTTCAGTAGGGGGCTCTTTGCGTTTCTTCGGCTTTTCCTGGATTGGGGCAGGAGCTTTTCCTTTATCTTTTGCAAGTATTTTGTGAGTTGGGATGGGTACTCTTTTTGTTAAAGTTGGAGGTGGTGATGGTGTTTCACTGGTGGAAGAGGATGATGGAGATGGAGTGCGTGCTTGAGTCTGTTTTACTCGGGCCATATCAACAATTTTGTGTAGATTCGAAGTAGGTAGAGTGTAGAAAGCAGATTCAAACAAATGCAGAGACAGAAGAATGAAGAACACAAGAGAAAAGCTGAGAAAATCTGGAAAACAAAGTGCAGAAATCGATTTAGAACTGTTCCTTTTATACTCTTGACCTAGTAAATCGATTTCCCAATCGATTAGGTTACCGTTGCTGGGAATCCTCAATCGATTCAGTAATGATGAAGTGCCAACGGCTAGGTACTTTGAGTAACGGTCATATTTCAAATCGATGTTCAAATCGAATTCCTGTTTTACTTAATCGATTCCCAAATCGATTGTCTTAAGGTTGAACACTTAGCTAATCGATTTCCAAATCGATGCTCGTGAAGGTTAAAAAAAATTTTCTGAAATTTTGAATCCTGGGCTAACGTAATCGATTCTCAAATCGATTTTATAAACCTTTTACCATGCTGGTAATCGATTTCCAAATCGATGTAACTGGAAAACATTACTGAAAAGTACCAGAATCATCAAAAACTTACACTTCACTAGGATCAATGATCCCTAGTTTCATCCTTATGTTCAAAAAACTTTCTTTTGGCAATGCTTTTGTGAAGATATCAGCTAATTGTTCTGTAGTGTTCACATACTCAAGTTTGATAACTCCATTCTGAAAGTGGTCTCTTATGAAGTGATGCCTTACCTCAATGTGTTTTGTCCTTGAATGCATTACTGGGTTCTTGGTTATGCTGATAGCACTTGTGTTATCACACATGATCGGCACTGTTCCCAAATCGACACCGAAGTCCATTAAATGCTGTTTCATCCACAAGATTTGAGCACAACAGCTCCCAGCTGCTATGTATTCAGCTTCTGCAGTAGACAATGCAATACTTGTTTGCTTCTTACTGAACCAAGACACTAGAGAATTACCAAGCAAATGACATGTTCCTGAAGTACTCTTTCTGTCAAGTTTACAACCAGCAAAGTCTGAGTCTGAATAACCAACCAAAGTACATGTTGAACCTTTTGGATACCACAAACCAAGACTTTTAGTACCTACCAAGTATCTGAAAATTCTCTTTACTGCACTGAGGTGAGATTCCTTCGGATTCGATTGATACCTTGCACACATACAAACACTGAACATAATATCTGGTCGGCTTGCTGTAAGGTAGAGCAGAGATCCAATCATACCACGAAATCTAGTGACATCTACAGGCTTACCCTTCTCATCTCGGTCTAAGAAATTTCCTTGACTCATGGGTGTATCAATGGACTTAAGTTTATCAAAGTTAAATTTCTTTATCAAATCAGAACAATATTTGGATTGACTAATGAAAATGCCTTGCTTGCTTTGGTTAATTTGAAATCCCAAGAAATATGACAGTTCACCCATCATTGACATTTCAAATTTACCTTTCATTAAATTTTCAAATTCTTTGCAAAGTTTATCATTTGTTGATCCAAATATTATGTCATCAACATAAATTTGGACCAGCAAGATGTCATTTTCAGTAGTTTTTGTAAAGAGTGTCTTATCAACATTTCCTCTAGAAAAATTTTGTTGAATGAGGAAAGTGCTGAGTTTCTCATACCAAGCTCTTGGAGCTTGTTTCAACCCATAGAGGGCCTTTGAGAGTTTATACACATGGTTAGGAAAATCTGGATTTTCAAAACCTGGTGTTTGACTCACAAAAACTTCCTCTTGGAGGTCTCCATTGAGAAAGGCACTCTTCACATCCATTTGATATAGATTGAAGTCCATGATACATGCATAAGCCAATAAAATTCTTATGGCTTCTAGTCTAGCTACTGGGGCATAGGTCTCATCAAAGTCTATTCCCTCCTCTTGACTATAACCCTTTGCAACTAATCTGGCTTTATTCCTAGTTATCACACCATTCTCATCTAACTTATTTCTGAACACCCACCTAGTTCCTATAACATGCTTACCCTCTGGCCTAGGTACCAAGTTCCACACCTTGTTTCTCTCAAACTGGTTTAACTCCTCTTGCATAGCAAGTATCCACTCACTATCTAAAAGGGCTTCCTTAATGTTCTTAGGTTCAATCTGAGATACAAAGGCTGTAAAGTTACAAAACTGACTAAGGCTTCTCCTAGTTGCAACACCTTTAGAGATATCGCCTATAATGTTGTCTAAAGGGTGGTTTCGGTTGAACTTCCATTCCTTAGGCAACTCACAGGTTTCTATAGGTTCTACAGGGTCTGCACTAGTTGGAGGGTCAGCTATAGGTTGTTCTAGTGGTTCAGATTCTACAACATCGTCCAAAATTTCAATAACCTTAGAAGGAGTTTTGTTCAAGTTTTCTGTAAAAGATTCATCAAACTTTACATGAACTGACTCTTCTATGGTTTTTGTTCTTTTGTTGTAGATTCTATAGGCCTTACTAGTTTGGGAATATCCTAGAAAGATACCTTCATCTGCCTTAGGGTCAAACTTTCCTAGGTGTTCTTTGCCATTGTTTAAAACAAAGCATTTACAACCAAAGATTCTAAAGTAGGACAGGTTTGGTTTTCTACCCTTGTAAAGCTCATAGGGTGTTTTCCTAAGCAGGGGCCTAATGAGAACTCTATTCACAACATGGGTGGCTGTACTAATTGCATCTGCCCAAAAGTACTTAGGTAGGTTGGAGTCCTTAAGCATGGTCCTAGCTAACTCTTCTAGGGATCTATTTTTCCTCTCCACTACCCCATTCTGCTGTGGTGTCCTAGGGGCTGAATAGATGTGGTTGATTCCATTTGATTCACAATAATTTTGAAAAAGATCATTTTGGAATTCACCTCCATGATCACTTTTTATTGAAACAATTTTCAAATCATTCTCATTTTGTACTAAAGCAGCAAACTTTTTGAAAACAGAGAATGTATCACTTTTATGAGCTAAAAAGTAAGTCCATGTGAATCTAGAATAATCATCAACCAGCACATATCCATACAGGTTTCCACCTAAACTCTTAACTTGGGCAGGTCCGAAAAGGTCCATGTGAACTAGTTGTAAAACTCTATTTGTTCTAACCAAGTCTATAGAGGGAAATGGAGTCTTAACCAGTTTACTTTTCTCACATGCATCACACAGTCTATCTTTAGAGAACTTCCTATTTGGTAGACCTAAGACTAACTGTTTGCTGACAAGTTTATTCAAATGATTTATGTGTATATGAGCAATTCTTTTATGCCAAAGCCATGTTTCATCTGAGTTGGATAACAAGCAGCATACAGCACTAGGTACAGAATTGAAATCCAACATGTAAATGTTGTTGATTCTGTCCCCAATTAGCTTTATGTGTTTGTCATCTTTATGCTCAATAATGCAAGATTGTGATGAAAAACTTACTTGAAAACCTTTGTCACATAGCTGGCTTATACTCAGTAAGTTGTGCTTTAATCCTTCAACATATAGCACATTTTTGATTACTGCAGTTGATTCATCGCCTACATCACCAATTCCAATGATTTTTCCTCTGTTGTTATCACCATATTTGACAAAGCCTCCTTCCTTTAATGTCAGGTTCAGGAATTTGGATTTGTCACCAGTCATGTGCTTTGAGCATCCGCTATCTAGATACCATGAGTGTTTCGTGGATGTCAAGCACACCTGCAATACAAAATCAGAATTTTGTTTTAGGTCCCCAATTTAAATTGGGTCCTGGTTGGTTAGTGTCAAACACAGATTTCTTTTCTATCCAAACTAGCTTCCATCCTTGATTGGCTAATTTTTTAAATTTGCAATTAGACACAAAATGTCCCTTTCTGCAACAGAAATGACATCTGCCATCAAAGGATGAATGTTTATTTGGTTTAGTAAAGATGTCATACATACTCTTAGCAATAGAAGATTTTTGACCATGTTTGACATTTCTGGTTTGCATATAACCAATACCAGATCTGTTTTTATTTTTTCTTTTGACATGCATATTTGGTGTATATCCTAAACCAGATTTTTCATGAACATGTCTTTGATTGCTAAGTATGACATTTAGCTTATCTTTACTATTTGCAAAATTTAATAAATCAGATTTTAATGATGCAACAGTATTTTCAAGTTCAATGCACTTTGCAGATTTTTCTTGTGAATCCTTTTTCAGTTGTTCACATAAATTTTCAATTTCTTTATGCTCAACATTCATTTGTTCAAGCATTTTCTTTGTGCTTAACAACTGTTTTATGGATTTCACATAGTCATCATGCAGTTCATTGAAAGCTTCTTGTAGCTCATCATATGTTGGATTAGATTGTGAACTAACCTCATTTTCTGATTCTGAATTTGTATCTGCCATGAGACACAAGTTGACTTCTTCTTCATCAGAAGATGCAGAGGATTCATCGTTATCATTCCATGCAATATAAGCTTTTCTGGTTTTGGTGACTGGTTCCTTGCCTTTTGATTTTGTAGCTCTATTCTTGTTTTGCAATTTGTAGCATTCTGACTTTATGTGACCAGTTTTACCACATTCATAGCATGTAATGGTCTTGTTGTCAGTAGTCTTGGAGCTAGATGGTTTTCTGAATTTGTTGTCTTTCTTCTTCAGAAACTTCTTGAATTTCTTGACAAGCAACCCGATTTCCGGCTCTTCAGATTCACTACTGGATTGATCTGAGCAGCTATCTGATTCAGTTTTCGATTGCTGGGCTTGAACCTTCAGGGATAGTCCTTTCTTTTTGCGGCTTTCCATCTCTGATTCGTCCAGTCGATGTAATTCCATTTCGTGTTCTCTTAGTTTACCAAACAAAGTTGCAGTCGTCATCTTTGCTAGATCTTTAGATTCTGCTATGGCTGTTATCTTTGGCTGCCATTCTCTGGTTAGACATCTCATTATTTTTCCAATCTGTTGTTCGTTATCCACTTGCTTTCCCAATGCATGAAGATTATTCACAATGTGTGTGAATCTGGTTTGCAGATCACTGATGGATTCGTCCCTTTTCATGCTGAATAATTCATATTCGTGCATCAGTGTGTTTACGCGAGCTCTCTTCACGTCTGTGGTTCCTTCATGTGTTTCTTGAAGAATGTCCCACATTTCTTTTGCTGACTTGCAGTTTGACACTCTAAAAAATTCTTCTGCACAAAGAGCAGATGTTATAATGTTCTTAGCCTTTGCATTATAACCTACCTTTTTCTTGTCATCATCTGACCAGTCGGCTCTAGGCTTGAGAATCATTGAGTCATTCGTTCCTGCAATCTTGGGAATATATGGACCGTTTTCAACAGCGTCAAGGATGTCTATGCCACTGGCTTCCAAGAAGATTAGCATCCTGTGCTTCCAGTACATATAAGCTGTTCCGTTGAAAGCTGGAGGTCTTGCTAACGATGCGCCTTCTCCCAGAAAATCGTTTGAGGCCATAGTGCTTTTATGAGTATTACCTCTCGAAAAGTTAGGCTCTGAGGCCAATTGTTGGTATATATGACCTCGTAATAAGCGGAATATATCAGAATGTATCAGTTCTTTATGAAATTAAATCAATTTCATACACACAGCGGAAATTAAATTGTGGCATACAAGATTAGCAAGTTTTATTAGATTGATATGAGATTAATCAAGATGCATACAAGTCAAATTATCAGATTAAACAATATTACTTATTACAGAATATGTTTAACATGCATCTAATTTTAATCACATATACAGATATATCAAGATAGTAAATCAAAGGAGATAAGGGTTAGAGAAGATTGCACCAAGGATTTATACTGGTTCAGTTGTCCACTTGACAACCTACATCCAGTCCTGCAAATCCAAACGGATTTCAGATTTTCTTCTCCAATAGAAAGAATCAATTACAGATTGTCCAGTTTCCTCCCCGAAACCTATCTATCTTAATGATCTCTTTCCTATTGATCACCCTCTGATCCTTGTAGATACTCAGCAACCTATCACAGAATCAAAGTACAACTCTTTCTTGTTGAGCACTCTCACCCAAGAAAGTAGTCACCAGTTTCTAGCTGGATTTTCTCGCTTTGTTTTTGTTTCAAAGAATTATTACAAACAGAATACAGAAAGAACAAAAAGTAGTCTTCAATCTTGGTCAAAATGGCTTCTCACAATTCTGGATATCAAAGATTTGTTTATGAGAATCCTTGTCTTTCAAGATCACTTTTCCAGCTATCTTTTTGATTGTTGATAATCCTCTTTTTCAATTTGATCTGAAAAAGTAATCTCATAACCAAGTGTTATTGTGTATCAAGAATATTCAATGTATATTTCAGATTGATATCATTGTTATTATCATTCATGTTATTGAAAGACAGATTGAAGACAGTTTATATAGTTTCTGAAAAACACATTAATCAATCGATTTACCAATCGATTTCGTAAAGTGATAAACCAGTCTAATCGATTTGCCAATCGATTATCGTGTGTCTTGTTTTTCTTGAATCTTGAAACTATATAACCCAATCGATTTACCAATCGATTCTTTAAACAACATTTCTCAGTGATTATGTTAAGACTGATATGAATCGATTTCGTAATCGATTGCAGATGTTATGTTCAAACTGAAACACATATCAATCGATTCCATAATCGATTTATCAAATCTTCATAATCGATTAACAAATACTTAAAATCGATTTGGTCACACGCTCAGAGTTCACTGGGTTTTCAAAAGGTTTTGTCAATCGATTTGCCAATCGATTGAGTTTAAGTCAGTGACTCAGCTATTTTGATACTAATCGACGTGCCAATCGATTTGTATGTATTTGTCTGAAAACGTTCTTACCTGGGATTTGGTTCAATCGATTTCCCAATCGATTTCGACCAAATTTAACTTGATTGAAATATTACAACATAGATTGTCCAATCGATTTGTATGTCACAGGAAAAGTTATTTTGCAAGTGATTTTTAAGTAATCGATTTGCCAATCGATTACCCTTAAAACTGGGTTTCCACTGTGACTGATCCAATCGATTTCCCAATCGATTTATTTCAATCAGGTTTACTTTGTGAATTGTATAATCGATTTGTCAATCGATTACCTTCAAAACTGGGGTGCCACTGACTTGTGCATTTTCAATTTCTAATTCAGTCAGTCGATTGCCCAATCGATTATACCAACACAAACAGTTGTGTTTCCTTACACCTTTGTTAGGAAATCGATTTCCCAATCGATTTGCTTTAGTCAAAAATCAACTTTTGTTGATTTCTTGTGTTTCAAGCAACCTGTTCCAAGTGTGTAGGATTTGATTGTTGTTCCTGAAATCTTGCTCAATTCAAATATTAGATTTATCATGTATTGTATGAACATTGTTGAATTATTAATTATGTCAAAATTAGGAATCAAAGGATCAAAATCCAACACTAATGACTTTGAAGTTTCTCTATCAAAGGTCTTACGATGTTCACTACAATACATACAAGAGAAAAACCTATTTTCGTCATACCTAGCAACTCGTAAAAATTATTAAACTAGCTCTAAGTACTAAGAAACTTAAAACACATTATGAGAGCATATTTTTGTAAACATTCTCGTGTGATATTTTTTTTCAGGAAACCATTCTAAACACTTTTTGTAACTTGGCCTAGTAGTGGTTATTGACCTCAACAGCTTAAATATACTAAGCTGGAAGATTTGAAGACTTGAACATAGTCAGATGGACTAAAAGGTGTTCAGTGGATGTGTGATGATTTTTGTTATTAGTGGATGAGATCTTTTAGAATAAAGGGACTAGAAGTAAATCATGATCAGATTTCCTCTGTTTATCTTCTTACTTGTTTTACTTTATCATGACCTATTTTATCTTTTGTATAAAACATTTTTCAAACCTTAAAAAAAACAATTCAATCCCCCATTTTCTTGTGCTTTTCATTCTTCACGTTTCTAGTAGATAACCCATCATCCTTCCTTGACTTTGATAATGAGTCATTTGTGGCTTTATTCTTTCTCTACCTCTTTTTACTTTCATTTCTTGAGTGTTATTGTTTCTAAAGCTCTTTTTCCAAACGTCTTCAATAATTGACATTATGGGCCTGAAATCATTGTCAACATATATGTGCAACAATATGATTAGATCTTAGTTTGAAATTTTTTTTGCCTTGATCATTGAGATTAATAAAAAAAAGTCTATTGAACTATTTTAGAATTTCGGCAATGATTAAACGATTGGTCATACTAAGCATTTCAATAGAATTTGTCAACTTGTTTATTTGCGAGTCCTTTTGTTTACCTAGGCACTCATATTTCATAGATCTTTTATTCATTTCACATATCTTGGGTGTTTAAACAATGATAACCTCAATGAAACTGATTTTTTCGTAGAGTGGCCGCAATTTTCTTAGCTTTCTAATCTAGTTGAACCTTTTTTTTACGTAAGTCATTCCAATTTTATTTTGGTTTGTCAATCTTAATATCATTCACCTTCATCTATGGGATGTAGGGCCCATTTTTGTGTTATGAATTTTAATCTTTTCTTTCCAATAAGCATAATCTCCTTTTAGAATTGGAGCTCAATTGTACTCCCCGTATGGATCCAGAAATATGTTGTTTGTCATTTCATGTTTCTCTTTAAGTCGTTAAGCTTATACCACTAGCAAAACCAACTCGTCAGGCCAGCTTTTTAATCCTGAAATGACCTATCATGAACTCTAAAGGGGGTTGAAAAGAGTTCGATACTTTTGAAAAATAGTTTTGAGAACTTTCTAGTCGCAAAACGGAAATTAAAATTTGTTAATGTGATGGACTCATTTAATTATGAACATAGGATATTCGAATTGATACGATGATGGTATATGAATAAACAACTCAAAATATAATAGAGACTTGTATACGTAAACCACAAAAAATTGATTATAGGTTTTTAGCACTTCAATCAAAATATGACAAAGATCATTAATTAAAGACACAATGAATCTTAATCAACAACACCATTATTATATCTGATTTTCTTCAATTGAATAATGTCTAAAATTTTGAATACTATTGTTTATAAGATAATTCTATTCAACATTCGAAATCAAATTTGCACTAAAACAGATTTTCAACCAAACTTCAATAATTAAATCAAGAACAAAATAAAACGGCATAAATTAAAGAGTTATAGATAGAAAGATTCACACAATGAATGAGAGCTTTCTTTCTTTATTATTATTGCAAATATTTACATGCAGAAGTTATAAACACATGTATACATGACCTCTTCTTTCAAATTTGAAAACACAAGCCTATATACAACATGAAGATCTGACCTTAATCTTGCAAGATAGAAATCTAGAAGCCTTGCTAAGACATTTCTTCAGCCTTTGATACGCAATCCACTAATATATCCTCGATGATCTTTATCTGTAATAAGCACTCTAAGGAACGATATACCTTCGTTGTTGTTTATCACTTCACTACTTGAGTGCAGACCCCACTTGATCAAGAAATAGTTTTCAATTTATTATATGATCTTGAATGCTTGAGTATAATGAATGAGTGAAATTATTCTTGTGTTTATAAATGATGATAAAACCTTTGATATGATGCATGAAAGAGGTAAACAAATGAAAAACGAGTTCTAAGAAAAATAATCACTTTTATACTACCACAATAACCTTAAAACTGTAAAATTTTAAGTTTGTAGGTTGTGTGAGTTAATTCATTGTTGGAACCAGGTTCGTTATAGGGAACAATTCCTTCATCATGTTTTGATGGTAACAAAGGTACTTTGTGAGAATAATTTATTGCTTTAATGATTTCATTGAGTGTGCAGTAAATAGAACTAATAAATGGAGGAAATGATATTAGAGGAAGATATCAGTGGAAACAAATATGTCAGAGGAAATCAGAGGCAAGCGAAGTCAAAGGAAGTCAATGTAATGTTCAGTCTCTGGTTATTACACGTTTTGTTGTGTGCGCGCATCTACCTTTGAAGATTTGCCTCTAAAGCGTCTACCCAATACGCCTCTGAAGCACCTACTATCGTAACTCTGAAGCTTCTATTCGAGTTGCCTCTAAAGCTCATGTTCCATTTTCTTTGAAGACTGGAATTTGTTCCAAGATGCTTCATCTGATATGAAACATGCTCTAAAGATGCAATAAGGTGACGTTGCTCATGCCACTAATTCTAAGTCATGTAATTAAGCCTTTGCACCTGACTACCTCAACTCTTATGGATGAACCATCATGTGGAAGATTACAAGGTGGTTGAGAGTAAAATTCCTATTTTTGTGATAATACATTAGCAATCTGTTTAACTCTGAGTCCAATTATGCATTCTACGGCAAAGCATATAGAAATCAAATATCATTTCATTAGAGATTTTATCTAAAAGGGTATTTTAAATCTAAACTTGATATTTATTTATGAATGATGTTCTGTTTTATGTATGCATTGCCTCAAGTAGAATAGAATTAGTAGTTAAACTTATATATGCTCTACTTTGATACATTGAATCTATATTGACTATTAGAATGTTTCTTATAACTCTTACAATTAAATACATGCTTAGAGTTAAGGGAAACTTTGTTGATTCTTATTGCTTTACTTAGTTTTAATTGTTAAATAAATTGTTCACAAAATTCACTATTTTTTCATCATCAAAAAGGGGGAGATTGTTGGAACCAGGTTGGTTCTATAAACAATTCCTTCATCATATTTTCATGATAACAAAGGTTGTAACACCCCGTTTTTCAAAGCGAGGGTATATTTTTTTTTCAAAAGTAATTAAAAACGGACAAAGAATTAAATCAGAAAATGCCTTTGGATAAATAATTGAGTCATTATAATTTACAAGCAGCGAAAAAGTTTCTCCAATTACAAATCCAAAACATTTACACAGCGTCAAATGGTACATGGAACCCATTCAAGGATGATGTCAAACTGATAATATTAGTAAAAGTACAGTTTTCCAAACTAAAAATACTTCAAACCAAAAAGAAGGACCCCTAGTCCCTATACACCATCCTAATCTGATCATCCTACCAAAAAGCTATACACCCTGAGTAATCTCCACGCGCCCCGTGAGATCCTCCTAACGTAACTGCAGTCAAGCGTTCCCATCTCCATTCCCGTCCGTAGGGAACGAACCGGTAGGACCGTCCTGACTCTCATCTGAGGGCAAAGCCCAGATTTCCACAATAGTTGTAAAGGGTCACCAACCAGAAAATAACAGTTAACACATAGCAATTAAGTTTTTAAATGCTCAAAACAACTTTTCAACTAAGCATGCACCTTAACAGGATTTTCAATATGCGAAAAGTTCATACCATACATTGCCAATTAAAATGAAGGTAAAATGCAGTTCTCGATCTCCTAATTAACACATAATAAAACAAGACATGGATAGATTCATGAGCAATTAATCATACAACTAAAACTGAGGATTTTCACTGAGCCAATCGATTGGGAAATCGATTGGGGTGAAGGTTTTTAATGAAAACAGAATCCTGGGCTGAATCAATCGATTTGGCAATTGATTGAGTGGGTACTGAGCCCCCAGGTTTTAAGCCAATCGATTTCCAAATCGATTTGGTCGAATATGGATGAGTCCCTTACTTAGGCCCAATCGATTGGGCAATCGATTTCGTAAGGGATTTTCGAAAACTGATTACAAAATCGATTGGCTAATCGATTTTGTCCATTTGGCCAAGTCCCTGACTTCCATCCAATCGATTGGGAAATCGATTTCCCTGATCATTTTTCCATTCATGAATTAATCAACTCAAGTCATTCCTAATCAAATTCATATCTTAACCCTTAGCAAGTACTACGCGAATACCACGGCAATTTGGGATCTCGATAACCATCATACTTACACACAACAATCAACACATAACACTTAGCATTTTCAACGCAATTACCACGGCAATTGGGATCTCGATAACCATCATACTTACACACAACAATCAACACATAACACTTAGCATTTTCAACGCAATTACCACAACGACTCAAATTCAAATCACTTAATCATAAAACTCAAATCAACCACGACTCGCGTGCCAAGCACCCTAATGCAATGCGTATATGCCAAAATGCATGGACTCGGAATTCCAAACCAAAACCCTCCTCGAAGGGCCGTAAATCATAATCGTACCGCCTATCGCAGGCCAAAGTACCAATTACCAAGGTGCCACCTATCACGGGTCTGCACGATTTACTAAAAAGCGTAAACCATAAACGTACTGCCTATCACGGGCCCGTATCGTTTACCAAGGTGCCACCTATCACGGGTCTGCACGGCTTACTAAAATAACGTAAATTGTAAATGTACCGCCTATCACAGGCCAAAGTACTATTTACCAAGGTGCCACCTATCACGGGTCTGCACAATTTACAAAAAAGCGAAAACCATAAACGTACTGCCTATCACGGGCCCGTACCGTTTATCGAGGTGCCACCTATCACGGGTCTGCACGGTTTTCAAAAACGTAAATCATAAATGTACCGCCTATCACAGGCCAAAGAAACGTTAAGCAAACAGTCATATTAAGAGATTCCCCATTCTTAATACTCATTTACCGAAACGATTTTCAAAACGATAGTTAAGTAACCGAGACATTAAGGGATTCCCCATCCTCAACGCCCAGTTAACTTAACCTTTTCCTCAAATGCACATTAAGTGAACCGAGGTATTAAAAGATTCCCCATTTTTAATACTCGTTTACTCTAATGGTTTTTCAATTCCACAGAAACAAACTCAATCGTACTCTCACATTCAGACCATAATTCACAACAACTACACCAATTAACGAACATCAAGTATGGACGCGCCAAATTCAACGAACACAAATCAAAGCAAACATAACACCCAGATACATCAAATTTCATTTACTCATAATCATACACAATGACTTCAAATTCATTTACCACGAAACATTCGTCAATATAAACAAAACCTAACTCTAAGGTTTTACCCATAACGCACTAGTTTCGTTTTTTCCCAAATCGATACATTAAACCCTAACAAATTCCTTCCCACACAACCACAGATAAGTCCCTAATGCAAACTAGAAGTTTGGAAGGAGCCCTTACCTCAACGTTAGCTTTAACGCGCGTTTCCGGTACCGCGAGTGATTTCGGTAAAATCTCCGCTCGCAACTTCGCCTCCAAATAGGTCCCCTAGCACCGTGGCGTGGTAGTGAGCAACCTTCCCTTCTGACTCTTCGCGAAATGAAGCTTGGATCTTGAAGAAACGGAGGGGTTTGTGTTTGGATCTCAAAAACCGTTTTTCTTCGTTTTCGAATCAAATAGGAAGAGTGGAGTTGCGAAAACCTTGATCTAACTCTCACCCAACCTTGGGTTACTAGTTTTGAAGAAAAGAAAGCGACGAAACTGAAAATGGGAGGAAGGAGAAAAATGGGTCACGGTTAGAGGAAGAAGATGAAGTTTTGAAATTTTCCTTCCTTTCTTTTTCCCCCCAAACAAACACATATAAACATAAATATATATTTACATATATATATTACTTACTTTTAATAAATATCTCCAAAATATTATTAACTTTGGCTTAAAAGCCTCCGAGCCAAAATCCAAAATACACCAAAAATACATAAATGGTACTTTAAAATTATGGGTCTTACAAAGGTACTTTGTGAGAATCATTTATTGCACTAATGATTTCATTGAGTGTGTAGTAAATAGAACCAGTAAATGAAGGAAACGACATCAGAGGAAGATAATAGAGGAAATAAAGATGACAAAGAAAACCAAGACATCAAAATCAAGTGACATCAAAGGAAGTCATTGCAATTTTCAAACTATGGTAATCACACTCGCTGTTGTGTGTGTGCATCTGCCTCTGAAGTGTCTGCCTAGTATTCCTTTGAAGTGCCTACTATAGTAACTCTAAACCTTATATTTAAGTTTCCTATAAATCTTATGTGGAACACTCGCTCTGCAGACTGCAACTTGTTCCATGTTCTGCTCGCTCTGAAGATTGCAACTTGTTTCAAGATGTTGCCTCTACTCCGTAACATGCTCTTAAGATGCAACAAGGTGACTTTGCCCATGCCACTAATTCTAAGTCATATAGTTATGCCTCTGCCTCTAACTACATGAACCATGAAACACAACATCTAACTCTGATGATCAAGTTATTAATTGATGAAGAAAGTCAATGATTCTAATGGAAAATCAGTGTTCTGCTGAAGACTGGGTTGTTTCATGATTCTAAATGTCCAATAACAGATGTTGATATGTTCTCACTGCTCTTAAACAAGCGTATGTCAAACGCTATCTGGACATTCTTGCATAGAATCATTCAAGAAGAGTTGGTTGCAGATTCATTTTGGAATTAATTATGCTTCAATGGTCATATTCCCAAACTATATCTATCAAGATTTATTTTTTGTGAAGATCTCTATTGACCTCGCACAAGGAAGATATTCTAAGAAGATTCAAGGAGAATTATTTTCTAGCGCTATCTAGACATTCTCGCACATAATCATTCTAGAAGATTTGGTTGAATATTCATTTTGAAATTAATCAAGCTTAAATAGTCATATTCTCAATATGTATCTATCTAGGTTTTTTTTTAAGATCTCTTTTGACCTCACACGAGGAAGATACACTCATAATTTGTTTGGGATACTATTGAAACCCTAATTCATGTTATGTAAAGGGATCAATTCTAAAGAAGAAAATACAACAACAACAACTAAGAAAACCTTACGAAATCAAAATTATCTAAGTATTCATAATTCAAGGTTTCAGATTTAGAAAAGGCACTCGTTCAACTTTATATTAGTTAATGCATAGTGCTCTACTTTAGTGTGAAAATCATTGTAAGCAATCAACTTAGAATAAGCAAAATATAACCCAATTTCACCCATTTGTAACACAACCCAATAATGGCTATTCTTCCTCAACGACTTGTAGGTTTTCAAGTTGGAAGCTGAGAAGACTTGACTTGTAGGGTCAAGGTGTTGTAGTGCCTCAATGACCTGTAAGTCTAAGGATAGAAGTTGATAAGACTGACTTCTAGGGTCAGGTGCTGTAATTCAAGTTATGAATTAGTGGATAAATCCTTATGTGTGAAGAGACTAGACGTAGCTGTCACGTTGGTAGTGAACCAGTATAAATTTTGGGTTTTTATTTTGCTCGAATACTTTATTTTATTGTTGCCTCTGATATGTTATATTTGTTCTAATATCCGAAATCAGATTTTTGAAAAGATGTTTTTGATAAGCCAAAACACAATTCAACCCCCTCCCTTCTCTTGTTTTTGCACCTTCAATCATAAGAAAGATATGTCGACTCACTTATTGAAAAACTCATATTTGAAGTCTAATTTTGTGTAAGTCGATTCACACAGTTATGAGTCGACTCAATTAACGCATTTCCTTGTTGATTAGTCTATTCACACTCTTTGTGAGTCGACTCATAGCTCTAGAACTTCAAGAATTAAGTTTTTTATGTTTGTGAGTCGATTTGTAGGTGTGTTAGAGAAGGAGAATCAATAAAGAACGCACTCAGAACACCATCTAAACTAAACAAGTTGACATCCCTCAAAAGACTAAGTTTAAAAAAAACTAAAATCTAACTAGGAGACACCTTACAATTACAAACTACCTTTTTTTGTAATGGAAACTTTTGCATGGCAGCTTTTGCAAAACTTGTTGATTGACTTTGTTGTTGATAACAATTTTACAAGTTCCCCTAAATTTGTGTTGTTAGTGTAAAAGTGCAAACAAATTTTTAAGAAATCCTTCCTTTAGACAATTTTGAAAATACTTATTTCTCAGCCTTTGACATTACCAAAAAGAAAAGAACAACAACAAAATCAATCATATCAAATAGTTTTGAGTAACACAAATAGTTAAACACTTAAATTATTCTACCATACAATCCAAACAACACAAAAATATGAATTTCAAAGCATAAAGCTTAGAGATGCAAAAGATGGAATGAAATAATCAAAGCATACACACAACTAAGAATTGATACAAAATCAAATACAAAACACTAACAAAAAGCCACATAATTCAAGTTACATAAAATTAAACCAAGGTTCAACAAACATAAAAAAGTAACATATTACAAAACTAGGAAGCAAGTTTGAAACATGCCAGAAAATACATAAAACATAGACAAAATAACTAAAAAAAAAGCAAGATGCATCACTCAAAAGGTGGTGGAGGAGGAAACTTAGAGGAGTATAGGGTTTTGATTATCTCCTCCATGGTAGTCATAGTTGTTTTGTTCCACTACACCAAAAATGACATTTAACAGCGTCCCTTTTACAGCGCTTGCTAAACACAAGGGCTGTTGTAAATATATTTTAAAAATAACGGAGCCTTTTACAGCGCTTTTGTTGACAAGCGCTGTAAAAGGCTCCGTTATTTTTAAAATATATTTACAACAGCCCTTGTGTTTAGCAAGCGCTGTAAAATGAAGCGCTTTCGCGTATCAGTTACAACGCTTTTTTCACAAGCGCTGTAAACACATGCGCTTTCAAATATTTGAACTACCTAATACAGCGCTTGTCAACAAAAGCGCTGTAAAATACATGCGCTTTCATTGAATTTAACTACCTATTACAGCGCTTTTTTCACAAGCGATGTAAACTACATCTTTCAAATAATTATATACGTTGGAAACCCTCATATCCTCTACATCTTTCAAATAATTATATACGTTGGGAACCCTAATATCCTCTACGTACTGTGTGGCCATGTACGTTGTCTCAGGTATTTTTTACACATGATCTGTTATGTTTTGTTATATATATATTAAATCTACTAAAAATGGTTATATATATATTAAATCTATTCTACACACATGATCTGTTATGTTTTGAAATTGTCAAAAATTGTCAAAAACTCATACCACATGATTTGTTCTGTTTTGAAATTGTTAGTTGATATTTGTTTCTTTTTGAAACTTGTTGATATGTTTTGAAAGCTTATTATTTTTGTAACTGCATTTATATAGGTGGTATAATATGGATAGGAAATGGATTTCAGCCAATCGATTGTCAAAAGAGTATGAAATTGGAGTGAAGGAGTTTGTTGAGTTTGCAGTGAAGAATGCAAAAGATCCAAATAGAGTAGTTTGTCCTTGTTTAAAATGTTGTTTTGGAAAACGTGTTAGAGAAGATGAATTAGAAGGACATCTAGTATGTAATGGAATTGATCAAAGCTACACATGTTGGATAAGACATGGTGAGAAAAAAAAAAAGGAAACATTAATTTTGAGAATAGTTCGACATATGCTTCAACTAACTTCGATACAGATACATATGAGCCGGACCGAGTTGATGAGATCGCAAAAGCAGTTGAAGAAGATCTTCGAGATTGTCCTAAAATGTTTGAAAGTTTGTTGAGTGATGCAGAGAAAGAATTATATAATGGTTGTACTAAATTCACAAGACTTTCGGCGATATTAAAGTTGTACAACTTAAAAGCGAGTAATGGATGGGCTGATAAAAGCTTTACAGAATTATTAACACTCATAAAAGATATGTTGCCAGATGATAATGAACTTCCCAGTCGAACCTACGAGGCTAAACGAATTTTGTGTTCTATTGGAATGAGTTACGAAAGGATTCATGTGTGTCCTAACGATTGCATTTTATTTCGAAACGAATATGAACTACTTAAGGGGTGTCCGAAATGCAATGTCTCTCGATATATGAAGAAAGAATCTACTCCAGCAAAAGTCGTGTGGTATTTTCCTATAATACCAAGATTTAGGCGCATGTATCGCAGTGAAGAAGATTCAAAACACTTGACATGGCATTCAGATGAAAGAATTAGAGATGGAATGTTTCGACACCCTGCAGATTTCCCACAATGGGCAAAAATTGATCACGAGTATCCTGAATTCGGGATAGAGTCCAGAAATCTAAGACTTGCACTTTCTACTGATGGAATGAAACAAAGCTTTGTTCAAACAAAGCTTAAACTGAGTAAATTGATGAAACATTTGAGTGTCAAACCCATCCATACACTGCATCATTTTGTTCTCAAACCCAAAAAACTATGATGGAGCAGCCTCTAAAGAAGAACCTCCAACATCAGTGGCAGCTTTAACTGGAGCTTGAACATTTTCCACGTCAGCTTCTTCAAGTTCATCATCCGGAGTTGTGTCCTTTTTAACCAATTTGTCTTTCGGTAATTCCACAAGCTTCATATTGGCTAGAGTAGTTTTGGGCATACCATTTGAGGGATCAGGAACAAGACATCTACAACTGTCCATAATCACATCAAAGTGTTCCAACACTAACTGAACAAAGCAAGCAAATGGAAGACCACTACTGATTTTCTTTTTGACGATCAAGCGTTTCTTAACAAATTAACCTGGAAAATTAATCAAAATACCTTCCGAAAAAAGCCACATCTTGAATAAGTCTGATTCAGTAATCCTTGCATAACTGTACTCTCTTATATTCAAGCACTTCGAAACCACCCAGAGTAGCAATCTATAATCCGCTTTTACCTTACCAACAAAGAAGTCATTTGCATTTGGAATGACATTTGGATTATCCAAAATCTTCGGAATAAAAATTAGCTTGTTGTACCCTTCATAATTCTTGTACAAATCTTTCGTGAGGATCGCACAGGTACACTTCAAATTACATATTCTCTTTCAAATTGAAGCACCCACCTTAATGTAGACATCTCTATTTTTTTAGTAACGAGTGCTTCCCTTAATTGACAACATGTTGTAGAAAGCCTTAATTAATGAGGAGTAAACTTATTCCCAGAAAATAACTTGTAACGCCTCGAAATTTGGTTAACGGTGTTAGATTAAAAAGGTCAATTCTTTTAAAAATGCATTTTTCTTTTTAAGGAAATACTATGTGAGAAAAAAAACTACGCTAGAAAAGTAATAATTTTCTTTTATAGCGGCAAAAGAAATAATTATTAAATTATAGTCTTTAATATATAGTTATTTCATCAAATATTTAGTAGTATGTCAAGTAATTTCAATTAAAATTTTATGAAAATAAAATGGTTCAATATATTTTTAATCCCACTAAATATATTAATTTTTCACTTTTAGTCTCTCTAAAATTTCATTCGAATTTTGGTCCTTATCAATTTTTTGTTACCAATTTTTGTCACTACATTTTTACAAAAGTTCACGTCACATGTTTTAATTGATTTTTTTTGAATACATATCATTATAAAGATTTTAAAATATCATTAACTTAATAACTTAACTATTTAATCTTTCATCTAACAATTTAATATTTAATTTGAAGTTATAGATAAATTAACAATGATTCAAGATTAAATAGTTAAATTATTAAACTAATAATATTTTAAAGTCTTATCAATGATATATCATAAAAAAAAAAAAAATCACTTGAAACATGCGATGTGAAATGTTGTAAAAAACAAGGACTAAAATTTGTGAAAGAAAATTTACAAGAACCAAAGTTTGAAGAAATTTTTTAGAGGAACTAAATATGAAAATTGATATATTTAAAGACATAAAAAATATATTTAACAAAAAATTAAATAACAAAATTCATGACGATGAAATTTACTTTGCCAAAAATCCACACCTGTTGAAAATAAAAATATAGTTACAAGTCAAAACTAGAATAACTAAAAGACTCCAAGACTTAAGAAAGTACTTTAGGAAACTACAACCCTGATGAAAGTCCAACCTTGATGATATTCACTAATATAGTTTTAGCAAGTGTATTAAAGTTTTGTAAGTAATAATAAAACTATAATATCGAATATCTTAGTTTTCTAATGATGTCCATCCTTGGTTTCTAAGAACCAAGTTATTAAATTCTTTTATTGAACTATTACTGAATATTTTTATTATTCTTACCCTAATTTCTTAGTGACAGAATCTTTAATTTTAAAGTAACCTCTAATTCCTTAGTAGATTTAAGATTACAATTAAGCTTTATAGTATAAGAATTATCTTATTAAACTATTGCCTCTGCAAATAACTCAATTGGTTTTATGACCTACATCTATACCTAGACTACAACATCATGAATTTCTCATATCAATCATTTGTAAAGTCCACTTCCATTTCAAAATATAATTTAAAGTTGATCGAGAAAAAAAAATTAAACACAAATATGAGAAAAATAATTCAATAAACTCATTCGTAAAACTAGGAATCAAATTAGAAAAATAAGGGTTTCATCTTGCTTCACTGATAATTAACAAATAGGATTTAGTTATTCATAACAAAGATACAAAAGATAGAGGATAGAGAATAATTACAAGAAAGATTTATGAATGATTCTTAATAAAACTCCTTCACTGGTGTTAGAACCAGTCTCCTCTGAGTTTCTCTAGTAAGGTAGAAGTCTCCAAACTTCAAAATAGCCAAAAAAAAGAACCCTATAAAGTGAGAAAAATGCATTTTGCAGTGCGTCGTGCATCCTAGCACAAGCTTGTGGCGCTCCAACACTCCTAGACAGAAGCAAATTGATAAACTACTATAAATAGGTACCCTGAGCGCAGGTATTTGTGCTCCAACGCACAACATTTGTTGTCTGATTGTTACGGTATTTTTCTCCCCTTTTGAGACTGAATATGGTTATGGTGTCTTCGTGAAAGTTGTAGCTATGGATTTTATCTTTCATTTGCACTTAGCTTTCTAGATATAGCTGAAATACTCGATATAGGTCATGTTAATTTCTGATCAAAATTCAACATTGCACTAAAATAACAAAACAACACAAAACTACGAAAAACCTATACTTTTTCAAGGAAATAAGAACATACACATTTCATAAAATTCAAGAACTAAAATAAAATAGAAAAATAAAAACTATATCAAATAAGTCCTTATAAATGATTAATTCTAAAAGAGACTTATAAGTAATATATATCATATAATTTCTAATGCTTACTTATTTTTTTGAAAATAAATCTTAAAAAAAAAAACAAAAACAGAATTCAAAACGGAGTTGGAGTATGTGAAACAAACACGAAATATAGGGTTATTGTTTGGCAATACTAATTGATAATTGTCGTAGAAAACTTTCTCATTTTTGTCCAAATTTCAGTACTTATTTCATTCATTTAGTTAGCCAATTAAACATATTTCCTCAAATTATTAACCATTCCAATTTCTCTCTAAAATACCTGACTTTTCTATTTATAGAATTCGTTATTTTACATTGTTCTTTTTCCCTGTAAGTTCAATTTAAGCGAAATCAACACCAAAACAATCATGTGAGTAGTGGCTAAATTATCCAATGATTATTTTTCGATTCAGGGTAAGTTTACTTGACTCAATTTCGAAATTGACCTTTTAGAGTGTGTTCTCATAATTTATTTTGATATTTACCCATAAATTGTGGACTTAGTTCGATTGAAGCACTACTAGAAAAATTGATTTTAGTGTCGGTCAAAAGCTCACGCTAACAGGTCAAAAGCCGACGCTACTGTTGATTTAGCGTCCGATCAGTGTTGGTGTCGAGCCCAGGCTAAAATGGTCAAAACTAATACATAGTGTCGGCCACATGTCATGCGACGCTATATTAGCATCGATTGGACTCACTCTAAGCCAACGCTACCAACAAAAATACAGCATCCGACGCTAGTTTATATTTGTTGCCACATCATTTAAAAAAATCAATTGCGTTCGATAGCCGACGCTAAAGTCAACAAGTTGTAGTCAGCAAAATATTAGCATCGGCATCACCGACGCTACGATCAAATTAAAAACGGAAACAATTAAATAAAAGTCACCTTTGTTGATAATATAGCGGCGGTCAGACCGACGCTATGGTCAACAATAAAAAAGTGAACGTTGTTTCTAGTATAATTCATTACTTTCTATCTAGTAACAATGGGAACAAAAGTTCCAATTTATATCATGGCATCGGCAACTTAAAAACTACTACAAAGACGCTTTGCGGCAAGTCATTGAAACAATTGGCTACTTAAAAAAATAGTCACAACACTAGAATAGAACATAGGTACAACAATCCATATCAAACACAAAGCAACATGCAATTAATAAAATTTTAATGATATGTATAAATAGTCTCAACTCTTAAACTAAAACAATCTTATATGTTAATTATCAAAATGTTCTTCCAACCATGCAATTGATCATTAATATAAAATAAGCAAATATACAATAAGCAAAGACTACCAAATGTGAGATTTTAAGCACTACTATCACTAATATTTAAGCACCAAATGCAACTTTCCTAAACAGCTTATGAAATCACATTTAAGCACTAATATTTAAGCACATTCTAAACAACTCACACTACTCAGCTGTGGGATTTAAGTGTGAATTACACTATCAATCTATCATACATATCCTAACTGCACCAACACTAGGAATGAATCTAATTAAGAAATGACTGCATGAAAAAATGCCTACTTATATCGGAAATTTCAATGAGACACTTTATAATATACACCAAAATCACTATGATATGACCAGAGAGAATGCAAAGATCGGAAATCCCACCAGCAAAAAGACAACAAAGAAATATATACATAATATAAAAAAATGTCCAACATTTCAGCAGTATAATTAAATCATTGGACAAAAATTATAAAAGGTACTTTGCTAAAAAATTAAAACAATAATAATTAAGTTTCTATACATTAACCGTCAATAAACCAGTTTGTAATAACGAATTCATAACAAATACTAATTTTCTGCCACAAATAGGCAGTGAAGTAGTATTACAAACACACGCGAGAACAAGAAAACCTTATAAAAGAAAAAACGATGATATGAAGAGATATGTTATATAGATTAAAATTCCTGAATATGTAAAAGAACCACATTGGAAAGGAATTTAAAATAACAAAAGAAAAAGTACCTAGCACCTCTCAAGAACTATTGTGCATGCCTGCCCCATTGCAACACCAGAAAACTTAATCAATTTATCCTCACCAATCATAATCTCTTCAATAAGGTCACAATGCCCAAGCTTAACAGACTCTGGGTTGTCAAAGGTTGAAGCAATTTCACCACCAGTTACCAAAGCCAGACGCTCAATACCATCAAAATCAGCATGTTCGATAGATGCAGCCTTGGGAAGAAAAACAAATGAAAATGAAATAGTTTCATTGACTCCTGTTACCACCATTAGATCACAGTCACACCCATCAATAAATTGGTCCTTAATTTAATTACAAAGATGGAACTACTAAATTTTTGAAACTATCGGCTTTTAACATTTATTAGCTCACTATAACCTTCGAAAGTAGCATTCAATATTGTTAGATACAAAAGAAAGATCTGCTATACAATATACAGAAAAATAATAGGGTGGACAATAAGGAAAATGGAGCTTTAGTCAACAACGCAATTACTTATGACAGAATAATGATGATCTGAAGTGATATGTTATCTGGATTGAAATTCCTGAACATGTAAAAGAACAACATTGATAGGAATTTACAATAACATAAGAAGAAAAAGTACCTAGAACCTCTCAGAACTGTTGTCCATGCTTGACCCATTGCAACATCAGAAAACCTAATTAATTTACCCTCACCAATCATAATCTCTTCAATAAGGTTAGAACGCCCGAGCTTAACAGACCCAGGATTGTCAAAGGTTGAAGCAATCTCATCACCAGTTACCAGAGCCAGACAATCAATACCGTCAAAATCAGCATGCTCAATGTTGGGTGGGCTCACTCCTCAAGTGGAACCCACTAATTTTACTAGTATTATTATTATTGAAATAAAAAGAAAAAGAAAAAAAAAAATTTAATGGGTTTGGCCCACTTGAAGGTAATAAAAGGGATTTAGAAATCCCTAAGAATACACAGAAAACAACGGAAGAAGAACGGTTGCCAGAGAAGAAAAATAAGGGTTTGGTTCTGGTGGTGGTAACAGGTGTGTATCATACTTGCTCTGTTTGATCTATAAAATTAGTATGTTATTCATACCACTGAGTTTGTTACTTTAATATACAATTTGAGTAGTTTTATCTTCTCTGAGAGTTACTTTGTCATACCCACTTTAGTCGAAGGTTGTTATAAGATTGTTATTGTTGATTGATATTCCTATTGTTATTAGGAAGACTCTTTGTGTACCCATTAATTATTATAGTGGAAGTTTTACTGGACTAGGTCCCGTGGTTTTTATTCTCTCAACTTGAGGGAAGTTTTCCACGTTAAAAATTGCGTTGGTCTCATATTTAATTTTCTGCCAATTATTTTTGCTCTAGAATTGTATTTTCTGTTTGGCCATTTATTTGCACAGGTGGGGGAAAAATATTCCGCATTAATGAGATAGTTATCGCTAATTATCTCTGGTTTTTCCCAACAAAGTGGTATCAGAGCTCGATTATTTGATTTGTGCATTTAAATGGATGAGGAAAATAAAGGTCCCAATATGATTAAACTCAACTCTTCTAATTATACACAAAGGAAGACTCTCATGGAAGACATGTTATACAGTAAAGATTTGTATGATCCTATTGAGGGTGACACTGTTAAACCCGCAAATAAATCTGACGCTAACTGGAAGAAGATGAATAGAAAGGCAGTGGCGTTGATCAGGCAGTGTTTGGATCTTAGTGTGTATCCACATGTTGAAACTGAAATAGATGCTAACAAGATGTGGGAAAAATTAAAAGAGTTGTATGAACGAAAGAATGTGCAAAATAAAGCATTCTTGCTTCGGAAGCTGGTGAATATGAAATCCAAAGATGGGGATTCAATGGCAGAGTATATGAGTATTTTTCAGAATACAATGAATCATTTGACAACTGCAGAAATTAAATTAGATGATGAGTTGCAAGCGTTGTTATTGTTGAGTTCCTTGCCTGATAATTGGGAAATCCTTGTTGTGACGCTGACCAATTCAGCTCCAAGTGGAAAGTTGAAAATGTCAACAGTTAAAGAGAGCATGTTGAATGAAGAAGCTCGAAGAAAGGAACGTGGTTTGATTGGTTCTTCCTCAAAGTCAGAAGGACTAGTTACAGAGTCACGAGGGAGAAGTCAATCTAGAAACTTCCATAGACGTGACAACTCTGAAAGTCGTAGCAAGTCAAGAAGCAAGTCGAGGACTAGAAAGGAAGTGATATGCTATCATTGTGGCAAAGCGCGTCACATAAAAAGAAATTGCAGGTTCCTTAAGAGAGATCAATCAAGAGAAAGAGATGAATACAAAGAGAAGAAAAATCATAAAGATACAACAGCAGTTGCATATGTTAATA
>NC_021165.2:39214869-39217286 GCF_000331145.2 Cicer arietinum
AATATTAATAACTTGGCTAAAAAGTCTCCGAGTTCAATACCAAAATACACTAAAATACATAAATTGTATAATTTAAAATTTTGGGTCTTACATATGTAAAATCACCAAAGGGTCCCTAGTGGTTGCAAAGGAGCAAAGTTCAACTTCTCTCTATAGGATGCCTACGAAGTTATGCAAGGAAGAAGTGAATGCAATTGAAGATGCATCTTCTGATTTATGGCATATGCGCCTCGGTCACTTGAGTGAGAAAGGACTCAACATACTTGCGAAGAAAAACTTTCTTCCTGTGAAGGTACGTCTCTAAAAACTTGCACTCATTGTTTTGCTGGAAAACAACATAGAGTTTCTTTTCATAATACTAGTCCTCATAGGAGGCAAAATATTCTTGATTTAGTTCATACTGATGTTTGTATGATGGATAGTAAATCTCTTGGTGGTACATCATATTTTGTTACTTTTATTGACGACCGCTCTAGAAAAGTGTGAGCATTTCCTTTGAAATCTAAAGACCAAGTATTTGGAGTCTTCAAGCATTTTCATTCAAGTGTTGAAAGAGAAAAGGGAAGGAAATTGAAATGTGTTCAATCAGATAACGGTGGCGAATACAGAGGTCCATTTGAAGAGTATTGTAGAGAACATGGAATCAGGTTTGATAAAACAGTTCCAAAGACACCTCAGCTTAATGGTATTGTAGAGAGAATGAATCGTACGATTAATGACAGAATCAGATGTATGCTCTCTCATGCAAAATTATCGAAATCCTTTTGGGGTGAAGCAATGAAAACTGCATTGGATTTGACCAATCTTTCTCCTTCTACTCCACTTGATAGTGATGTTCCAAATAGAGTGTGGACAGGGAAAGATATCTCTTACCGTCATTTGAGAGTTTTTGATAAAGCTGAGATGTGATATTTCTTGAAGACCAGACTATTGAAGATTTTGATAAAGCTGAAAAAGAGAAACCAAATTCCAGAAGTTACATTGAAAATGTTGCGCCTAATCCCCCTGCAGAAACCTTTGTTGATGGGGGAGATATACAAGTAGATTATGAGAATGTAACTAATGATCATGTGCCTCACCATGATGAGCAGGTTCCAGTTAAGCCATCAGTCCAGTTTGAGTTGAGAAGATCTACTAGAGAACGTCAACCTTCTCAAAGATATCCTCTACATGAGTATGTGATGATCACTGATAGTGGAGAGCCAGAGTATTATCAAGAAGCTATTACAAATGTTGATAAAGAAAAGTGGTTAAAGGCCATGCAAGAAGAGATGAATTCCTTGCATGAGAATCACACATTTGATTTGGTAAAGTTTCCTAATGGTAGAAAAACACTCAAGAACAAATGGGTATACAAGATAAAGACAGAAGAGAATAGTTGTCAACCAAGATACAAAGCAAGATTGGTTGTGAAAGGTTTTAATCAGAGAAAAGGTATTGACTTTGATGAAATCTTTTCACCTGTGGTGAAGATGTCCGCTATTCGAGTTGTGCTTGGGTTAGCAGCTAGTTTGAACCTAGAAGTTGAACAACTTGATGTGAAAACTGCATTCCTTCACAGTGATTTGGAGGAAGAGATCTATATGGAGCAACCAGAGGGTTTCGAAGTCAAAGGTAAAGAGCATTGTAACACCCCGTTTTTCAAAGCGAGGGTATATTTTTTTTTTAAAGAAATTAAAATAAAACAGAGAAATAAATAAGGAAATACCTTTGGATAAATAATTGAGTCATTATAATTTACAAGCAGCGGAAAAGTTTCTCAAAATATGAATCCAAAATATTTACACATCAAAAGTTGGTACATGTAACCCATCGAAAATAACATGTCAAGCTGACAATATTAGTATAGGTACAGTCTTCCATTTTAAAATAAATACAATTCAAAAGAAAGACGTATGTTCCCTCTATGTCAACCTAATCTGATCATTCTCCAACTATAGCTATACACCCTGAGTGATCTCCACGCGCCCCGTGAGATCCTCCTAACATAGCTCCAGTCAAACAATCCCATCTACATTCCCATCTGTAGGGTACGAACCGGTAGGATCGTCCTGGCTCTCATCTAAGGGCAAAGCCCAGATTTCCACAATAGTTGTAAAGGGTCACCAACCGAAATTAACAAGTAACACATAACATTTAAGTTTTTAAATGCACAAAATAACCTTTCAACTCATCATGCACCTTATGTCAACTCATCATGCACCTTAAAAGTGTTTTTCATATGCTAAAAGTTCATATAACACATGCCAAATAACAATGAAAACAAAATAAGGTTCTCAATCCATCAAGTAATATATAACTAACCAAGACATTGATAAGTCAATGAGCAATCTGTTATCTAACTCAAAATAAGAATTTCTACTAAGCCAATCGATTTCCAAATCGATTTCCTGAAGGTTTTTAGTGAAATTTGAATT
>NC_021165.2:39220387-39220848 GCF_000331145.2 Cicer arietinum
ACGATCTTGTGAAGTCTTCATTTTCTCCTTGATCTTATTTACCTTAGCTGTAGTCTGTTGCACCATCTCTGGTCCGGCAATCATATTTTCACCGTCCTTATACCAACACAAGGGCGTTTGACACTTGCGCCCATATAAAGCCTCATATGGTGCCATTCCAACACTTGCGTAGAAGCTATTGTTCCCCTATCATCTAATACACATGCCCTCAACAGATCTTCCAAGGAATGATCCGTCTTTTCGGTCTGTCCGTCCGTTTGTGGATGGTAAGCTGAACTCAATCGTAGTTTCGTTCCCAACGCTTTGTGCAATGCTCCCCAAAAATGTGATGTGAACTTCGGATCACGGTCTGATACAATACTCGATGGTACCCCGTGTAACCTCACAATTTCAGCAATGTAGATCTCTGTTAGCTGATCTACCTTATAGGTGGTCTTTACTGGCAAAAAGTGAGCGGATTT
>NC_021165.2:39221036-39221533 GCF_000331145.2 Cicer arietinum
CGCTACATGTTTCTTCATTCCTGGCCACCAATAATGCTGTCTCAAATCCTGATACATCTTTGTTGCTCCAGGATGAATACTCAACTTGCTCTTATGAGCCTCCTCTAAGATTGTTTTCCTCACTCATATCTGTCCTGGTACACAAATCCTGCCATTACATCGCAAAATATTATCTGATCCAATCTTGAACTTAGTTGTCTTCCCTTGCACTATTAGGTTCCTCTTTTCTTGTATTAAGACGCCATCTTGAGAACTTGCAATGTCTTCAAGTAGTCCACTCGAAATATTAATCATTCCGAATTTCAAAACTCCCGGGGCAAACTCTACGTTCAAGTGTTGATCTCTAAAAGCTTCCCACAACTCTTGTTGTCTAGCCATAATTGTTGAAGACACCGAGACACTTCTTCTACTTAACGCATCAGCCACTACATTGGCCTTCCCAAGGTGGTACTGCAGTGTGAAATCAAAATCCTTGAGAGTCTCCATCCATCGTCTCT
>NC_021165.2:39221691-39222666 GCF_000331145.2 Cicer arietinum
TGTTTCCAAGCAAGAACCGCCTCAATCTTAGCCGGATCTACAACGATTCCTTCCTGGGTTATTACATGTCCTAAGAAATTCACTTTTTCTAGCCAAAACTCACACTTCGACAAATTGGCATACAACTGCTTCTCGAGTAAAATCTCAAGAACTAGACGTAAGTGTTCTCCATGCTCTTCTTCAGTTCTCGAAAAAATTAATATATCATCAATGAACTCCACGACAAACTTGTCAAGGAATGGATTAAAGATTCTGTTCATGTAGTCCATGAAAATAGCTGGTGCATTGGTAACCCCAAACGGCATAACGAGATATTCATAATGTCCGTAACGAGTTCTGAAAGCAATTTTCTGAACATCTCATTCCCTTACTCGAATCTGATGGTAACCCGACTTCAAGTCAATCTTCGAAAATATCGTGGCCCCTCTCAATTGATCCATTAAATCATCAATGCATGGCAAATGATAACGATTCTTAATAGTTGCCTTATTAAGCTGTCTATAATCCACACATAAACGCGAGCTTCCGTCCTTCTTCTTAACTAGTAAAACTGGAGCTCCCCATGGTGATACACTTGGCCTAATAAATTTCTTCTTCAACAAATCCTCAATTTGGCCTTTGAGCTCATTTAATTCCAATGGTGACATTCGGTACGGCGCAATCGAAATTGGTCCCGTTCCTGGGTGCAAATCAATGAAAAATTCCACTTCTCTTACCGGTGGTAGTCTTGGAATTTCCGTTGGAAATACATCCCGGTACTCATTGACAAGCATCACATCTTCGATGTTCACATTTATCTTTGCCTCCACATTAGCCACAGACAAAAACTCATGAGTCCCTTCACTTAGCGACACTCGGAGTTTGTTAGCGGCTAAATACTTAACAACTTCTGGTTCCGGGAAAAGAACCAATTTACGAGCACAATCCAAGATTACATAATGGTACGACATCCAATCCATACCTAGGATGACCTCG
>NC_021165.2:39223644-39224400 GCF_000331145.2 Cicer arietinum
CCTGGCTTCTGACAATTGTAGCAGGTGAGAGTATTAGGGGTACAAGCGTTAGCATAATGTACTTCTTCCCCACATCGGAAACATCGAACCACTCGTCCCAATTGTCTCCCGAAATTCTGGTTCCCCAAGCGATTCTCCCCACCGTTGTTAGTTCGTGGTCGATCATAAGGTTTAGCAACTTGTTTTCCCTTGTTCTGATAATTCACCCGACTAGGGCCTCTCGAATTAAAATTCCCTCCTCAGCTAGCCCTCCTATTCTTCATATCCTCAACTTCCCTACATTTTTCCACAAGAACTTGGAAACATTGAATTCCCAAAGGCAAGACAGAGTCTTGAATCTCATACTTTAGTCCGTCTTGGAAACGATGACACATGAATGGTTCATCAATCTCTTCACGGAAAAACCTGAAATGTCTCGATAGCGATTCAAACTTAGCAGCATATTCGCCCACGGTCATGTTCCCTTTATGCAGTTTCAGGAAATCATTACCCAGTTTAGTCCTGGTACTCATCGGAAAGTATTTGTCTAAAAAGTTCCTTTTGAATGATTCCCAGTCCACCTCCTCGTGAGCTGCTCTCATCAACAATCTTGTACTCCTCCACCAGTACTCAGCATCCCCTAACAACATATAAGTGGCATAGTTGACCTTCACTCCCACAGTTAATCATTTCGAAGATCTTCTCCACTTCTTGGATCCATTGATCCGCCTTCTCTGAATTCTCATCCCCCTTAAACTTGGGAGGATTGTAACGACG
>NC_021165.2:39225319-39233560 GCF_000331145.2 Cicer arietinum
TTCAAAATAACGTAATCCAAAAAAAACATTTGTTCCCTCTATGTCATCCTAATCTGATCATTCTTCAAGAAAACTATAGCTATACACCCTAAGTGATCTCCACGCGCCCCGTGAGATCCTCCTAACATAGCTCCAGTCAAACAATCCCATCTACATTCCCATCTGTAGGGTATGAACCGGTAGGATCGTCCTAGCTCTCATCTGAGGGAAAAACCCAGATTTCCACAAACCGAAATTAACAAGTAACACATAACATTTAAGTTTTTAAATGCACAAAATAACCTTTCAACTCATCATGCACCTTAAAAGGGTTTTTCATATGCTAAAAGTTCATATAACACATGCCAAATAACAATGAAAACAAAATAAGGTTCTCAATCCATCAAGTAATATATAACTAACCAAGACATTGATAAATCAATGAGCAATCTGTTATCTAACTCAAAATAAGAATTTCTACTAAGCCAATCGATTTCCAAATCGATTTCCTGAAGGTTTTCAGTGAAATTTGAATTATGGGCTTAATTCAATCGATTGGGCAATCGATTGACGGGATAGCTGAGCCCCTGACTTAATGCCAATCGATTTCCAAATCGATTTTTGTCAGTTTTGCTGAACTCCTGCATGGCCAAGTCGATTGGGAAATCGATTTTATAAATAGTTGAGCCCCTGTAACTTCCCAAATCGATTGGGAAATCGATTTCCCTGTTTATCCTTCCAAAAAAAATAAACTAATTCAATCACATTCATACACAACTCCAAATCTTAACACCTAGCAATTCCCACACAATCACCATGACAAATTGGGTTTCGAAATAGTTTTACAATCCATCACACTTACACACGATAATCAATACATAACACATAGCAATTCCAACACAATTACCACGACAACTTGAGTTTCGAAATAGTTTACAATCAGTCACACTTACACACAAAATCAATACATAACACTCAATCATAACTTGATTCAAACACGACTCGTGTGCCAAGCACCCTAATGCGATGCGTATATGCCAAAATGCATGGACTCGGAATTCCAAACCAAAACCCTCATCGAAGGGCCCTAAATCATAATTGTACCGCCTATCGCAGGCCAAAGTACCAATTACTGATAAGCCACCTATCACGGGTCTGCACGATTTACTAAAAAGCGTAAACCATAAACGTACTGCCTATCGCAGGCCCGTATCGTTTACCGAGGTGCCACCTATCATGGGTCTGCACGGTTTACTAAATAGAACGTAAATTATAAATGTACCGCCTATCACATGCCAAAGTACTATTTACCAAGGTGCTACCTATCACGGGTCTGCACAATTTATAAAAAAGCGAAAACCATAAACGTACTGCCTATCACGGGCCCGTACTGTTTATCGAGGTGCCACCTATCACGGGTCTGCACGGTTTTCAAAAACGTAAATCATAAATGTACCGCCTATCACAGGCCAAAGTACTATTTATCAAGGTGCCACCTATCACGGGTCTGCACGATTTACAAAAAGAATGAAAATGCATCAGCATATACTGACTCCATCCACAACAATCGTTAAGCAAATGCAGATATTAAAAGATTCCCCATTTTTAATACTCATTTAACTTAACGATTTTCACAACAAACATTAAGCAAACAGAAATATTAAGAGATTCCCTATTCTTAATACTCTTTTAACTTAAACGATTTTCACGACATCATTAAGTAAACAAGACATTAAGAGATTCCCCATTCTTAATACTCATTTAACTTAAACAATTTTCCAAAACAAACATTAAGTAAACAAGACATTAAGAGATTCCCCATTCTTAATACTCATTTAACTTAAACGATTTTCCAAAACAACATTAAGTAAACCGAGATATTAAAAGATTCCCCATTTTTAATACTCGTTTAACTCTAATGGTTCACGCCAACATTAAGTAAACGTAGACATTAAGAGATTCCCCATTCTTAATGCTCGTTTAACTCTAATGGTTTTCAAATTCCACACAAAACAATTCAAACCTATTATCAGATCCAATCCACAACTCACACCAAAACACATCAATTCATTTCTCCACAGAATCCAACCATACACACAACAAATTTCATCAGTATTAATTAAGAACACGTCAAATACGACGAACACAAATCAACACAATCCACCACTCAAACACAACAAGTTTCATTTACTCAAAACCATACATAAATGAGTTTAAAATTCATTTTCCACTAAACATTCATCAATATAACCAAAACCTAACTCTAAGATTTTACCCATAAAGCCTTAGATTCATTTTCCCCCAAATCAACACTTCAACCCTAACAAATTCCTTTCCACACAACCACATATAAGTCCCTAAATGCAAACTAGAAGTTTGGAATGAGCCCTTACCTTCTCGTTATCTTTAACGTTAGATTACGGTACCGCGAGTAAATCCGGTAAAATCTCTACTCGCAACGCCGCTTCCAAAGTTGGTTCCCTAGCACCGTAGCATGGTAGTGAGCAACTTTCCATTCTATCTCTTCGTGAAACGAAGCTTGGATCTAGATGAAACGCGGAGGTTTGTGTTTGACGGTTTTAAAATCCCTAACACCGTTTTTCTTCGTTTTCGAATCAAAGAGGAAGAGTGAAGTTGAGAAATCCTTGTCCTATCACCCATCAAGCCTTGGGTTTCTATTCTTGAAGAAAAGGAAGCAACAAAAATGGAAATGGAAGAAGGAGGGAGAAGTGGTCACGCGACAAAGGAAGAAGATGGATTTCTTTTCTTTCTTTCCTTCCCTTTTCTTTTCTTTCTTTTTCCTTCCTCTCTATTTCTTTTCTTTCTCCTTCCTTTCCTTTCTTTTCTATTTTCTCTTCTTTCTATTTCCTCCTCTTTTCCCTCCACACAAACATATATATATGTTTATATATATTAATTATAATTAACAAATATCTCAAAATAACTAGATATTTGTTAAATTACCATTTCACCCATAACGCATTAAATTCTTCGTAAAAGATGCACCGCGGTTAATTTAATTTATTCATCGACGAGTAATTCTAATCGGCATCAAAATATCTTTTTGGTCATATAAACTCCAAAACATTAATAACTTTGGCTAAAAAGCCTCCGAGTTCAATACCAAAATACACTAAAATACATAAAGTATACTTTAAAATTATGGGTCTTACAAGCATTTTATGTGCAAATTAAAGAAAAGTTTGTATGGGCTCAAACAAGCACCTCGGCAATGGTACACGGAATTTGATTCTTTCATGGAGAAACATGGGTATAGTTAAACTACTACTGACCATTGTATGTTTATCAAGAAATTCTCTGATGGTGATTATATTATTCTCTTATTATCTGTAGATGACATGTTGATTGTCGGTCATGACACTAAGAAGATTAAATCTTTAAAGAAAGATTTGAACAAGTCTTTTGCAATGAAAGACTTAGGTCCTGCAAAGCAAATTCTAGGTATGAGAATTACTCGTGACAGGAATAATAATAAATTGTGGTTGTCTCAACACAATTATATTGAGAAGGTGTTATAGAGGTTTAACATGAGCAATTGCAAACCTATTAGTACTCCACTTGCTACTCATTTTAAATTGAATTCTGATAAATGTCCTACAAGTGAGAAAGACAAAGAAGAGATGAAGAAGGTTCCTTATGCATCTGCAGTTGGTAGTTTGATGTATGATATGGTATGCACAAGGCCAGATATTGCTCATGCAGTTGGAGTTGTTAGTCGATTTCTCTCTAATCCTGGTAAAGATCATTTGCAAGCAATGAAGTGGATTCTTAGATACCTCAGAGGCATTTTCAAAGTGTGTTTATGCTATGGAGGTGGTGAACTTGTGTTGGATGGCTACACAGATGTAGATATGGCATGCGATCTTGATTCTAGAAAATCTACTTCTGGTTATATGATGACTTTTGCAGGGGGAGCTGTGTCTTGGCAATCAAGACTACAAAAGTGTGTTGCTTTGTCCACTATTGAAGCTAAGTACATTGCATCAACTGAAGCTTCCAAAGAACTCTTGTGGATGAAGAAATTCCTACATGAGTTAGGCCTCAAGCAAGACAAGTTTGTGTTATTCTGTGACACTCAGAGTGCGATCCATCTCAGCAAGAATTCAACTTTTCATGCAAAGTCGAAGCATATTGAAGTACAGTATCATTGGATACGAGATGCACTGGAAATGAAGTCATTTTTAATTGAGAAGATTCATACTTATGAGAATGGTTCAGATATGATGACGAAGACCTTGCCTGTGTCGAAGATGATATGCTGTAGAAAGAAAGTTGGCATGGTTGAGCAGTACCTTCCCACTTGAGTCGTGAGGGGGAGATTTGTTGGGTGGGCTCACTCCTCAAGTGGAACCCACCAATTTTACTAGTATTATTATTATTATTAAAATAAAAGAAAAAGAAAAAAAATTAATGGGCTTGGCCCACTTGAAGGTAATAAAAGGGATTTAGAAATCCCTAAGAATACACAGAAAACAACGGAAGAAGAACGGTTGCCAGAGAAGAAAAATAAGGGTTTGGTTCCGGTGGTGGTAACAGGTGTGTATCAAACTTGCTCTGTTTGATCTACAAAATTAGTATGTTATTCCTACCACTGAGTTTGTTACTTTAATATATAATTTGAGTAGTTTTATGTTCTCTGATAGTTACTTTGGCATACCCACTTTAGTGGAAGGTTGTTATAAGGTTGCTATTGTTGATTGATATTCCTTATTGTTATTAGGAAGACTTTTTGTGTACCCATTAATTATTATAGTGGAAGTTTTACTAGACTAGGTCCCGTAGTTTTTATTCTCTCAACTTAAGGGAAGTTTTCCACGTTAAAAATTGCGTTTGTCTCATATTTAATTTTCTGCCAATTATTTTTGTTCTAGAATTGTATTTTCGGTTTGGCCATTTATCTGCACAGGTGGGGAAAAAATATTCCGCATTACTGAGATAGTTATCGCTAATTATCTCTGGTTTTTCTCAACACTCAATAGCCAATATTCATAAATTTATGAAAGAGACCCAATAGTTTGTCAATTACATGATGCAATTACCTGAGTCATATTGGCCCTAACAGGAACTGTAGCTTTTGCATTTATCCATCCACAAACTTCTTCAAGAAGAGCACAATTCTGCCCATCTGCAGCACCAAGTCAGAAGCAAAAGTCTCAAAGTTGTATTCGACTACGACTATGTGTAGTCGAATACACTGCAAGTCAGTGGCCAAAATCCTTATATATGTATTCGACTACAACCATCTGTAGTCGAATACAAAGTAAGTCAGTGGCAAATTTTCACTAATCTGTATTCGACTACGCACATGTGTATTCGAATACAAGGTGTAATTTTTGAATATTTTTGAACATTACAAAGAGGTGTATTCGAATACACACATCCTGTATTCGAATATAACTGGAAGCAATACAATTTTTCAAATCTGGAATAGCTCCAAATCATTGTATTCCTTCATCAAACCTCTTGGGTCATTGGCCACGAATCTGAAGAGATGTTTATGGAGTATAAATACCCCATAACTTCAGATCAAACAACACACAATCCTTGAATTAATAACCTGAACAATTTTGAACAAAATTCTAATTTTTAACAAAGTACTTGCATTTCATTTTCATATCATTCAGAAAGGTTCTCAAGTACTTGAAGTGTAACTGTTTTGTTTATCAATATACCTCTCCTTATTCTTATTCAAATCATATTGTATCACTTGTAAAAGAAAGTAATATTTTCTTAAAAAGTAGCTTAATGTAAGATAGTGGTGTGCTATCTTAAGAGTGTTGTTAGAAGTTTGTAGCAAGAATCCCAGGGTGGGAGTTGTACATTTTCTAACAATTAATGGATCAATCTCTTGTGGTGTGCAAGAGGACTGGACGTACCCTTGGTTATAAGGGGAACCAGGATAAATCTTTGAGTTCATTTATTTACTGCACCTTACTATTAGTAGACATTATATTAACTCAGAAAATTCAACTACCATATCAATAAAAACAGGAAAATTTACTAACACCTAATTCACCCCCGCCCCCCTCTTAGGCGCACTTCTATACTTACAATTGGCATCAGAGCAGGTTAAGGTAACTTTTTCCTCGATCAATTACTCATGGCTTCCGCACAACTTGTTTTTAGAGACGGGGGTAGCAGTACCAAGCCACCATGTTTTGTTGGAGAGCACTACGATTTTTGGAAGATACGTATGCAAGCGTATCTCGAAGCACAAGGAGACGACATATGGGATGCAGTTGAAAATGGCCTTCACATTTCAAAAACTGTCATCAATAACAAAGAAGAAATAAAGATAAAAAATTCTTGGACTGATGAGGATAAAAGAAAAGTGCTTTTCGATAAAAAGGCTAAGAATATATTACAATCTGCACTAGGAATGGATGAATTTTTCCGCATATCTCACTGCAAAACAGCAAAAGAAATATGGGATACGTTGGAAGTAACTCACGAAGGCACCATTGTGGTAAAAAGATCTAAACTCAACACACTATCACAAGAATATGAGTTATTTTGGTTAAATACCAAAACTGTAGGCGAAATTCTGAACATTCCCTTTAACGGTCAAAAGTTTTGTCCCAACAACTTGTGTGAATGGGCTGATATCTCTAAGTATGATGCATATGTTGCCCTATGTCGGTTTGACAGATGCACAATGGAACAAAAGCAGACTCAGGCTGGTTCCAAATATGCCCAGCAACGGTATGGAGTGGGATATCTTACCGTTGATAATCGCCTTTTGCACTATTTCCTTAGCTACATTCTGGTTCCGAAGGCTGGAAATTACTCCCAAATTTCGGAGTTTGAATTACAAATTATGAATTTCATATATGAAGGTTGTCAACTAAATTGGGCATATTTTGTGAAATCTATCATGTTTGGATCCCGAGAGGCAATTGGCTTACCGTATGCAAAGGAAGTTTCCCGGATTTTAGAACACTTTGGGGTGGACTTCTCTGATGAAGTCATGTATACACCCACAAAAGAAAATATGTTGGATTTGGGCGTCCTGCCTAGCATGCGGATAGTATGGAATGAGCAACTTAACTCTTTTGTTCATAAAGGAGATTATGATCAACCATCTGATGATGCTCCCGAAGACACTACTGGACCCTCAAATGCTGCTGCCCAGGCTGATGAAGATGACGAGGATACAACCTCTGATGATGAATATATCTCCAATCAAATGCTCATGGCTCGCCTTGATTCTTTCCAAACCTTCTTTCAAACTCAATTCGATAATCTGACCACTTCTGTCAACACTCGCTTCCAGAACATTGAAACGACTATTGCTCGCATCCATTACGAGTTGTCTCAAGACATTAGTAGTTTATCTGGCAAACTTGATCATTTTCACATTCCAACGGATTTTGATCGACACTAGGATTCTATTTGTAATACGTCAAAATACTACCTATTATGCCTTGTAGTTTGTCTCATGTCTTAATTTGTAGTTTGTCTTATGGTATGCTTTATGTACTAAGTTGAACTTTGCTTTCATTAAGCCCGTGTTGACTATTTTGATGTACTTAATTGAACTTGCCCTCATCCTTCGTTATGTCTTTCCTTTTTATTTACAATATGTACTACTTTTACCTTTACTTGTGTATATTCTTGCATATGTATGTCTCTATATTTTTCCTTCTTTTTGATCATGTCAAAAGGGGGAGAAAATTTGGTATTGTTGTTGCCTTACACATCTTGTAGGTCCTCAAACAATTTGTTAATTAATCACATACAATGGGGAGTAAGCATACATTACGGGGGAGCAATGATTCAATTTCCACAAATCTCTCCACAACAACAACATTTTGTCATAATCAAAAAGGGGGATAATGTAAACTACAAGTTTTTGATGATGACAAAGATCAACCATTATGGTCAAAGCAACAAGATCAAAAAGAAGATCAAAATATCTTCATTAATAAGCTTCAAATCCAAACATTAAATGTTAAAATGTAAAGGTATATGATACAAACCAATATTTCAATTACATGAGAACAAGTCATATTTACATAGGCATTTAAAGTATTTTCAAAAGTAAAAACAACATTAACAAAGTCTTAAAAATCATATTTTTGACAAAATGCATAAGTGTATTCGAATACAGCATCTTGTATTCGAATACAAAGCAAGCCAGAAGCAAAAGTCTCAAAGTTGTATTCGACTACGACTATGTGTAGTCGAATACACTACAAGTCAGTGGCCAAAATCCTTATATCTGTATTCGACTACAACCAT
>NC_021165.2:39234346-39263597 GCF_000331145.2 Cicer arietinum
CCCTCCCTCTTAGGCGCACTTCTAAACTTACATAACTTAATAATGAATTTTTATTTTTATTATTCAACATAGTATGTTATTTATATGAAATACATGATATTTAAAAATTCATGTAAATTTTGTTGTATAAGTGGCAAAATATCTTTCATTTCGGTACTACTCACAAAATACTACAGAAAAATAATTTTCCCATTACAAAAAAAAATTACAATACACATAAAAACTATGGTTTATCTTTTATCTTTAAATTTGCATTTTAATCTTCATTAATTTTTCATGAATCATTTGAATTCTTTTGAATTTGCATGATATTTAATAATAAATTTAGAATGTAAAATGTATAATAGATTAGTAAAATTAAAATATAAGCATGTAAAATAGTAGTTTAAAAAAATCATTATACACCTTCACAATACTGTAAACTCGTCAAATCGTGATGTAAAAATCACTTCTACATAAAAACTGTCGAGTCGATGTAATGAATTGTATTTTTTTTATTCCTAAATAAATTTTATATTTATTTAAATATATTATTATTATTATTTTTCTCTTTGATAATCTAGAAATTAACTTGAATGCATGCTAATAAGGTTACCTAAATTAATTTACTTAAGTAAATTATTATTTTTCTCTTCAATATAACTTTGTGGCAACACTATTTATTAGATAATCTAGAATCAAAATTACTAAGACGGACAACAACTGTTTATGAGAGAATTTAGAATCGAATTTAGTAAGACAAATCTTAGAAATATACATATACAAATTACAATTTTTTTAAACAAAATTTTGAAACGTAAACAATAAAAATATATATATAACAAAATAGTAATCTTTTTTTATAAATAGAATAAAATAACAATGACATATTGAAATAAATTTACCAGTAATTCATGTGAACATATTTACCAAGATAATTGATGTTAACCTTTTGAATTGACGCCTAATCCTCTGACTATTGTACCATTTTGCAGATTCAATATCAAACGGTGTTCCATTGTTGCATATACCCACAAAGTTGTTAGAAGTTGAACAAATTTTACCTCCCTCAAGAATATTAATCTCAAATCGAAAAATAAAAATTCACTGTTGCTTCAATTTTATCTCCTAACAATTTGAAAATTTAAATAACAACTAAGATCATGTAACATTATCATCATCCATCAAGACCATTTGTATGATCGTGTAACAACTAAGATCGTGTATAATTTAAAATTTAAATTTATAAAAAAAAAAATTAAACATTATCATCATCCATCAAGACCATTTGCAGCATAAAATTTATGTTTGGACATTGACATCAGAGAAACAAATGGTATTAAACCTTATCATCATCCATCAAGACCAGCATAAAATTTATGTTTTGACATTGACATCAGACAAAAACAAATTGTGTCCTTGTTCCATATACACAAAAAAGTTGTTAGACGCAACACGAACAATGACACAACTTTATCAACCAAATTCCATGACTCCTTTCTTGGAGAAATTGAAGCAACAAAATCTGATTTTTTTTTTCGGAGAAAGATAAACACAAAGATGAATAACGAATTTTGGTAAAAAAAAAACTAAGGAATTGTGTATATAGTAGATAATATGAATATGAATGATATTCATAAGAGAGACACAAAAATTAGAGATTAGCAGAGAAGGTTAACGAAGTACGGCGAATTAAGAAGTGAAGTCTAACGCCACTAAAAGAATTCGTAAAATAAAATAAAATTTTTAATTAAATTAATTTGAAGTGTCGGTTGATAAAGCAGTGTTTAAAAAACAATTATCTTTCAAAAACTGTCAAGAATTGATTATATTTTATTGTTATTCTTTTTATTTTTTAATTGGCCACTAAATTCTCAACCGTAAAACGTGAAATGTCAATGGCCATTATCTTCTCAACGAATGCACGTACAAAGTTCTGATGTAATGGAAGTTTTATTTTTTTCTTAAAAAAAATCTTTTATTTTTAATTCATTTTTCTTATTTTTTGAATTGGCCATTAATTTCTTAACAGACGCATACAATATCTTCAAAAAAAAACTGTCAAAGTCGTGGTCTATTGTATTTTATTTTTATTTTTTTAATTGGCCACTAAATTCTCAACAACGGATTTATCGTGGATAAAGGTCGTTAACAGAAGTTTTATATTTTTTAATTGGCCATTAAATTCTCAACAGACACATCATTTACAAAGTCATGATGTAATTGAAGTTTAATTTTATTCTTACAAAAAAAAATCAGCACGTTTTATTTCTATTAATAGAAACTTGATATCTTCCTAACACTCTAGCTAGTTGACTCGTGTCAAATTTGCCAATTTATCATGTTTGCTTTATTATAATGTATAGATTACACTATTATGAGCATGTCACTTCAATGTCCATAACGCTCATTGTTATTCTACATATTCAAGTAAGAAACCCTAAAATATATGGAATAGGAAAAAAAACACTGATGCATGTTATCAAGTTGAGCATCACTGTTATGCTAAAGAAGCAAAAATCCCTTAAATCAAGCACAAGCAACCATAACCAACAAAAATGGAAAATCATAACAATATGGAAGAGAAGTAACAAAAAAGTTAGAAGTGCATTAAAGAAGCCTTAGATGGAAATCAGATAACAAGTTCACCAGATGCACATTTTCATAATAATGATGCCAATGAAAGTTTACCATGGATGGATAAAGCTAGAAGTTATGTTTTACATGCTGCCAGCAACCAAGAAATAAGTCGCTGAGGCGAATAGCATTTAATCGAACGAGTAGAAGCATGTAACGGTGTTTGACAGATGACGTCCATGGAATCAACAGCGCCGTCGATTTCGCTTAATAAGTTTAAGTTTTAGGGAAACGCGAGTTCGCGAAGAGAGTGAATAACGCGAGGTCGCAAAGAGAGTGAGAGGCGCACACGAGGGGAGCAGGCGAGAAAGGAGAATGGAACCTAAAACTGCAGATTAAACTACTTTGATTCTAGGGTTCGGTTGTGAAAAATGAAGAAAGGGAAAATTGGGACAAGACATTGTCAAAAATGGAAAAAGAGATGAAATGAAGACAGGGAAAATGGAGGCGAGGTAATGGAAAAAAAAAACAAAGAAAAATTATTGAAAAAAATTAATTTTACAAATTAGAAATTGCAGCGTCGGTCACACTGACGCTAAACGAGTGATTAAAGTAAAAAAATATATATAATTGTCTGACGCTAAAAATAATGAAAACACAAAAACATATTTGGTGCACTAGTGTAAGTTTTACCGACACTAACTAGCGTCAATGTCAATGGTCGACGCTAAATATGACAGCTAAAAACAGTTTTTCTAGTAGTAAAGGACAAGGAATCAAATAACAAAAGCTTTTGCTTGTGGACTTGTATTCGCCTATAAAATCATCGAAATAACTAAGGAGTGAATGATCGTTCGAATTCATGAGTATAATATAGTGAAATAAACGGGGGAAACCGTATTTCCAACCTATTCATTTGGGCCTCATTACGTATGGTAGTTGTCCTTTGAGCGATAAATTATTTAATGTGAAAATATGGAAATTGTGATAATAAAATATAGAATAGAATAATTTATAAGGTGTTGAATGATTTAATTTCAGTAAACATGTGGTATTTGATATTATTGTGATATTGGGTGTCGAATGAATTTTGTGTATATGTTTGATTAGATGAGTTTATGTGATGTGATAATAAAAGATGAATGCATTGTGATATGTTTATTTGATGTGATAATAAAAAGATGGATGCATTGTGATAAGTTTATGTGATGATGATGATGTATGATTGACGATAGTGATGTTATAAATTTGTGATAAGTTTATGTGATGATGATGAGGTATGATTGATGATAGTGATGTTAAAAATTTGTGATGATTTTATGTGATGATAATGATGTATGTTTAATGATAATGAAGTTATAAATTTGTGATCAGAATATTCAAGTAACCCCATAGTTGATGAAATAGTGTTGATTCCAACTTGTGATTGAGATGATGGTTTTAATGGAGTATCATAGGCCAATGAAGGGATAAACCTAGATGTTATTTCTTCGAAGTGAAGATTATCTTGTGATCATATAGGTAAGGCCTGACAAGCCTAGTGATGTTGTGGAAGTACAATTGATTAAGTCTGATCGTGGCGGTCTATTGTTGAGCCTTAAGGCAAGATTGTTAGACCCTACAGGTATTCGGGTGGGGAATGCCAAGGTGACAGGGAGGTAGCCATCAAAATGTCGAGAGCTACCATGCAACACACTTTACCTCTACTGTCGCGTATATTTGTCGCGTGTTGAGTTGAGATGATCTATGAGGCTATTGTTGAGCCTTAAGGCAAGATTGTTAGACCCTAGAGGTATTCGGGTGGGGAATTCCAAGGTGACTGGGAGGTAGCCCTTTGTATCTGTATCGCGTATATGTTTCACGTGTTAAGTTGAGATGATCTATGAGGACATGACCAATTTGAATAGTTTGTCCACTCGCATGATGGCATAGTATCAAGTCTCCTAACCAAGCACTTCAGAGTTAGAATAGAATCCAAATTGTGAAGTAGAGCCTAAGCTCGTGCATAGCCTTCGATTTTCTTGGTGATGAAACAAATTAAAGGCATTAGGTTTAATGAAAAATCAATTTTAAAGTGTTAATTTTGATATTAAACCTCCTTAAGGTATTGATTGTTGTACCTTGATGATTAAAGTTTTAAACTTGTTATTGAAATCATTTTAGAATGTTGGTTGTAATTTTGGAAGGGTATGCAATTCATATAATTAGCAATAACAATTTTCGAATATTCAATGTTGGTAGAACTTTAAAGTTAGTATATTTAGGAGACAAATTGTGAAGAAGTTAATGTTTTATCTATTTTATAAGAAGAAAATACTTTTATGTTTGAATTGTTGTTGATTTTGTTTAAAGAATTAGATTGTTTTAGAGTTGTTTCTGTTTTGGAATAATTTTATGTTTGAGTTGTTTAAAGAATTGGATTTTTTTTTGAATTGTTTTAAATAATTTTATGTATGAGTAGTCAAAAAAGAATTTGTTGGACTTTAGTCCTTTGAATCCTAATTTTGACATAATTAACAAACATACAATGTTCATACATCATATGATAAATCTAACATTTTAATTGAGCAAGATTTCAGGAACAACAATTCAATCCTACACACTTGATACAAATTGCTTGGAACACAAGAAATCAACAAAAGTTGACTATTGACTGAGTAAATCGAGTGGGAAATCGATTTCATAACAAGGGGGTAAGGAAACATAACTGTTTGTGATTGTGTAATCGATTAGGCAATCGACTGGCACAATTAGAAATGAAAATTGCACAAGTCAGTGGCAACCTGTTTTACAGGCTAAGCGATTGGCAAATCGATTGTACACATCACAAAGTAAAACTGATTGAAACAAATCGATTGGCAAATCGATTGATCAAGTCACAGTGAGAATCCAATTTCTAGGGTAATCGATTGGCAAATCGATTGATCAAGTCACAGTGAGAATCCAATTTCTAGGGTAATCGATTGGCAAATCGATTGATCAAGTCACAGTGAGAATCCAATTTCTAGGGTAATCGATTGGCAAATCGATTGATCAAGTCACAGTGAGAATCCAATTTCTAGGGTAATCGATTGGCAAATCGATTGATCAAGTCACAGTGAGAATCCAATTTCTAGGGTAATCGATTGGCAAATCGATTGATCAAGTCACAGTGAGAATCCAATTTCTAGGGTAATCGATTGGCAAATCGATTGATCAAGTCACAGTGAGAATCCAATTTCTAGGGTAATCGATTGGCAAATCGATTGATCAAGTCACAGTGAGAATCCAATTTCTAGGGTAATCGATTGGCAAATCGATTGATCAAGTCACAGTGAGAATCCAATTTCTAGGGTAATCGATTGGCAAATCGATTGATCAAGTCACAGTGAGAATCCAATTTCTAGGGTAATCGATTGGCAAATCGATTGATCAAGTCACAGTGAGAATCCAATTTCTAGGGTAATCGATTGGCAAATCGATTGATCAAGTCACAGTGAGAATCCAATTTCTAGGGTAATCGATTGGCAAATCGATTGATCAAGTCACAGTGAGAATCCAATTTCTAGGGTAATCGATTGGCAAATCGATTGATCAAGTCACAGTGAGAATCCAATTTCTAGGGTAATCGATTGGCAAATCGATTGATCAAGTCACAGTGAGAATCCAATTTCTAGGGTAATCGATTGGCAAATCGATTGAAAGAACCTTTTTGAAATCACAGTGAACTTTGAGCTTGTGGCCAAATCGATTATGAGTATTTGTAAATCGATTATGAGACTTAGTAAATCGATTAAGTAATCGATTGGTGTGATTTTTACTTTGACCAAAACACCTGCAATCGATTATGAAGTCGATGCATATAAGTCTGAACATAATTTACTGAAAAGAGTTTTTAAAAGAATCGATTGGCAAATCGATTGACTTATGTAGTTTCAAGATTCAAGAAAAACAAGACCCGCGATAATCGGTTGGCAAATCGATTAGACTTGTTTTATAACTTTAATGAATCGATTGGCAAATCGATTTATTAGTTGTTTTTCAGAAACTATATAAACTGTTTTCAATCATTCTCTCATTAACTCCAATAAACTCTCAAAAACTCTCATTAACACAATACAACACATTGTTAACATTCTGATATTGCTTTTTCAGATCAAAGCCAAAAAGATTATCCATAATCATTGAGAGAGCTGAAAAAGTATTCTTGAGAGAAAAGACAATGTTCTCATAAATCCATCATTGAATAACCAGATTCGTGAAAAGACACATTGTTCAAGATTGAAGACTTCTTTTATTCTGTTTGAAATAAATACTTTGAAAAGAAAACGACTGTTAGAAATCCAGGTAGAAACTGGTGGCGATCTTCTTGGGTGAGAGGCCTCATCAAGAAGGAGCCGTACTTTGATTTTGTGTGAGTCTGCTGAGTGACTACAAGGATCAAGGGGTGAGCAATAGGAAAGAGATTGTGAGAGATAGATAGGTTTCGAGGAAACTGGACAATCTGTAAACAATTCACAATTCTTTCTATTGGAGAAAAAGTTGAAATCCAGTTGGATTGTCAGGACTGGATGTAGGTTGTCTCGTTGACAACTGAACCAGGATAAATCTTGGTGCATTCTATCCCTTATCTTTTTACTTTTAATTGCTAATCTTGTATGCCGCATTATAATTCCGTTGTGTATGTAATATTGCTTTAATTTGATTAAAGACTGATATATTCTGATTATTTCGATGTCATAATAATCAACAGAATTTACTCCAAGATTTACTATGTGTTGCTTTTAAGAAAATCTAAAAAATTTGTTATAGAAATAGTTTTGAGTTGGAAGATTTCAACAAATTAACTCAGCCCAGATTGAAAGAGATCATTATTATGAAAATTGTGAGTTGTGTTACATTAATTTATTTTAGCATTAGGATTATGGGATTTGTTGGCTGAAATCCTTTACTTCTTGTCAGAAAATATTTTGGGATTTTACGAGTTAGAAGAACTTAGAAGTGTGATTGAAATGAAAATTTTAGCATATAGGTGTTTTGAATATGTACTCAAATGATCTTAAATTACCATGCATGTGGTTTTCTTGCTTGTTGCTTGATTGTTGTGTTAGTAATTTAGGAAATTACATGATTTTGAGAGAAGAATAATGTGTGAATCATACAACTAAAGACAAATTTGAGTGCTTTTGATATTTTTCAACCCTTGCCAATGTAGTTTTGCCTTTTATGGTTTTATCTTTTTCTGCCTCTGACTGATCGTTCTAAAATTCCAAGTATTTTTGCCTCTAATGGTTGTATATCTTTCTACCTTTGATTGGTCGTTCTAAAATTATAAGTGTTTTTGCCACTAATGGTTGTATCTCTTTTTGCTTCTGATTGGTCGTTCTAAAATTCTAAGTGATTTAGCCTCTGATGGTTGTATCACTTTCTGCCTCTTATTGGTCGTTCTAAAATTCTAAATTTGTTTGCCTCTGATGGTTGTATCTCTTTCTACGTCTAATTGGTCGTTCTAAAATTTGAAGTATTTTTGTCTTTGGTGAAATGCTCCTAAACACAGCCTCATTTGATCATCATTTCCTCTGATATTTCCTGGACACATTTCTTGTGTGATTATGCTGCCTCTGATCCATATGTTTCTCCTCCGGGGCTTAGGATTTATTTCTTATTGGAATTTCAGTACATTGCTAAGTTGATTATAATTGTTGTAGATGAAGGATCCATTGCATACATGACATAATAAATACATTGCATGCCAAACATCTCAAGTTAGTATATTTTTAGTGATCATATCATGTATGGCCTTATTCACAGTAGGGAAGTTCAGGTTAATCCAATCATGGTTCAACCGGTAAAGGAGACAATCAAGACATTGATTGGAGTTTGGTCAGACCACATTTACCGCTTAGGACTCAATTATCTTAGTGACCCATGTTGAGATAAATGAGCGACTTTTCATTGTTTACAAAGAAAAGATTTTTGAGGTCATGCTTAGGTTTTTAGAATCATTATAACAGAATTATTTCAGTTAAATTTTATAAAAAGAAACTAAAATGGAGAGTTTTAGCTTAAGTTGCATCAGGATTTCATGTTTTATGCATTTTTATGAAAGAAATATTTTTAAACTACCCCTCCCTTTATATTCAGAGCTCATTGAGAATTTATTTAACCCCTTTTATTTTTATATTAGCAGCTGTAGGAAACCAAGGTACGGGCTGAGCACCAAAGGATTGGTCTTGGCTTATTAGTTTTAGAATTTTGATGTATATAAAACTATGATGTAACCAAAAATTGTTAAAGACTAAAATTAGTTCAAGTTGTAATATTAATTTATGAATGTAGTTTTGAGTTGTGTTTTATGATTTCAATTATTATTTCATTATATTTGCCTCTGTTTTATTAAGGTGTTTGGGTTCAATTGTCAAGTTTTATATAATTGGTATTGGGTTTTACATTTGGGTATCATAGCCATATCGTTTCAATAACACTATGGGTTATGGGTTATGAAGTAGGATATGCTTTCTTTTGCTATATGTTCTATGTATCATTTCACCAAATATTAAGTTTGATCAACTTAATACTTTGTGTTTGGTATACAGAATTATGGCAGGAAGACCTGGAAGGCCAAGGCGCAATGCTCCACCAGAGGATAATGCTCCATCACCACACATTGATGAATTCTAGGAAACTTTGATGGAAGCTATTAAAATGCAAGCCACAACTACCTATAATTTGGTACAGCAAATGGCAGTGCAAAGAGATGGCGCTAAAAATGGCAATAGGAGCTGAGGTTATCCAAGAAACCACTAAGAGAATTAGGATCATTAAGGATAAGTTGAGGATAGCCCAAAGTAGACAGAAACGTTATGTTGACCATACGAGAATACCCTTAGAGTTTGAGGGAGTTGACTATTTATTTTTAAGGGTTACCCCTACTGTTGGAATTGGAAGAGTGCTAAAGGTAAAGAAGCTTAGCCCACGTTTTGTTGAGCCTTTCCAAATTTTGCATAGGAAAGATCCCTCTGCTTACAGACTAGCCTTGCCACCATCTTTGTCTAGTCTCCATGATGTTTTTCATGTCTCCTAATTAAAGAAATATATTCAAAACCCTCACCAAATCCTGCACCATTAGTCTTTCCAACTTAAACCTAACCTCACATATAGTCCAGTGCCAGTTCAAATTGTTGATAGGAGAATCAAGGCATCAAGGAATAAACCTATTCCCCTAGTGAATGTTGTTTGGAGAGCATGATCTTCAGAGATAGTAATTTAGGAGACGTAGTTGATATGCAAAAGGAATATCCTTACCTCTTTCAATAGATAATTTATCAAATTTTAAGGACACAATTTTCTAAGGGGGAGGACGTAATATCCCTCTCGCTACATTAGAAATATTTATAGGATATAAATATTAATTAGGATTTCTTGAAATTTTTTTGTAATTGTTTATGTTGTATTTTTAGTAATATTGAATTAGGACCAATGGTAAAATAGGAAAATAATAGCATGAACAATTCCAAGTGGCAAAGAGAAGATATCCCACCTTTGTTTTCTCTTTATCCTTCACTCGTTGGTATTTACCCATCTTCCCCTTAATTTCCCTTCACTTCCAATTACACACTCTCACAAATATCTCTAATGGTTGTATCTCTTTCTTATTCTAATTGGCCGTTTTAAAACTCTAAGTGTTTTTACATCTAGTAAAATGCTTCTAAAGGCAACCTCTTCTAATCATTGTTTCCTCTAATAAATCCTTGGGACGTGTTTCCTCTTATACTTCCACGAGATGTGTTTCCTCTTATACTACCATGGGAAACATTTCCTATGATACTTCCACAAGACGTGTTTCCTCTAATTCTTCCACGTCACACATTTCCTTTTATACTTTCATGAGACGTGTTTCCTCTTATTCTTCCACGGGACATGTTTCCTCTTATTCTTCCATGGGACGTATACCATCTGATTCTTCCTCAAACCATGTTGCCTCTACTCCACGTATCCTCAGATCCACTTATCCTCTAACCATGATGCCTTTGGTCCATGTATCCTCATATTTTAACTTCATTTGGTCCACATATCCTCTGATTAGAATCTACCTAGGGTCACGATGCCTCTGATTCTCAGATCCTCTAATCATATTGACTATGACCCTTATCACATTGCATGTGATTATGTTGCCTCTAATTCCCATTTGAATTTTAGTACATTGCTAAGTTGTTTATAACTGTTGTAGATGAATGATGCATTGCATACATGACATAATAAATACATTGCATACAAAACATCTGAAGTATAGTATATTCTTAGTGTTCAGATCATGCATGGCCTTATTCACAGTGGGGAAGATCAGGTTGTTTCATGCATGGTTCAACAGGTAAAGGAGAACAATCAAGACGTTGATTGGAGTTTGGCTAGACCACCTTTACTGCTCATAACTCAATTATCTTAGTGACTCATGTTGAGAAAATAAAGCGACTTTTCTTTGTTTACAAACAAAATATGTTTGAGGTCATGCATTTTTTCTTAGAATCATTTTAAAAGAAAGAATTCAGTTAAGTTTTATAAAAAGAAACTTTAATGGAGAGTTTCAACTTGAGGTGCATCAAGATTTCATGTTTTATGTATTTTTATGAAAGAAATATTTTTAAACTACCCTTCCTTTTATTTTCAAAGTTGATTGAGATTTTATCTCACCCTTTTATTTTTATATTAGCAGCTGGAGGAAACCAAGGTACGGGCTGAACACCTGAGGATTGGTCCAGGCTTATTAGTTTTAGAATTTTGATGTATTAAATTATGTGATGTAATAAAAAATTGTTAAAGACTTAAATTAGTTCAAGTTGTAATATTAATTGATGAATCTACCAAAACAAGATGTAAACTATATTTTGAATGTGGTTTTTAGTTGTATTTGATTATTCAAATTATTATTTCATTATATTTGCCTCTACTTTATTAATGTGTATGGATTCAATTGTCAAGTTCTAGATAATTGGTATTGGGTCTTCAAATGATTAGTGTTACTTTTTATAGTAATCTAATTCCAGAAATCAATTTTAATAATATTGTGTAACCTTGAAAGAGGCTTATGCACAAGTCGATTCAATTTGGTCTTGTAACGTGGTTTATCTTCAAGTAAATAATTATTTATCTTATCTGCTTCTTGAATAATGTCAGTTTTAGCTTGTTTTAACTTTTAAGTGATGAGGATTAACTCAAAAAGAAAATTATCATAAATTTGGAATGGTTGGATTGTTGTAAGAATATGTTATGAGTTTATAATTAGTGCTTGATTTATTAAATGAACGTAGAATCATTGTGTCAAATAGTTGGTTTAGTTATTTGAATGTCTATATGATTATGGGAATATGAAAGTGTTTGTGTTTCAGGTGTTCTAAGTGTTGAGAATTTGTTTACGGTGTTTAGAGTAGTTGGCAGTGTTAAAAATTTAGGTAATTCTATTTTTTTTTTTTTTTTGAGTGTTGATTTATATTAAAGTTTCCTTTCTTTTGTTGTTGTAACTACTTGTAAATTATAAATAAATTATTTCAAATGTGTAATTAAGTGAATTTTTAACTTGAATAATGGAGTAGGAGTTGTGGAGCCGTCTTCACAATCCTGAACGACAAGATACTTTTAATTACCCATGTTATTAGAATGACTACAGTTATGGTTAACTTAAGTAGTTGACTACATGAGTAAGAAGAACTAGCTGCCCTGATGACTCATCGTCGATAAAAGAGGTGACAATAAGTCATTTTTATTATTGTTATAAATACTGAGAATTGTTTATGTGGCGTGCGTATTAGGTTGGAGGTGTGTACTTAAAGTAAACACTCAATTAAGTGTGTTTGATCTTCTATGTAACGTGCTTATAATAAATAAGTTCATTGTGTTATTGTCTTATTTGTTCTATATCGTCTTATTTGATAAGCACCTAGAACTATCGTAGGAGTTCTATAAATGAGTTTTGTGTATAAGACTTTAAAATTAAGTCGACTTTGATTGTGTTTGAAATAATATGCGAAAATGTTTGTCCTATTCCACTATTATTATACACATTACATTTATTTTAAAAAACTAAGTGATTGCATGTCATTGAGTTATTATATGCGTTTATGTTTGTAATTCTTGAAGGTGTAAAATATTTTAAATGTTTCTCTATATGCATAACTTTTGTGAAACCTATAGAGTAATTGTCGTTATGATTTAAACATTATTTTAAGAGAGTAAAACTACTAGAATATTGTTTGATAAATTAATTGAACTATGAAGCATATAAAATACATGTGTTATTTGTTTTCAAGAAAATAAAAACTTTTATAACTAATTTAGGATATCACAATTCTCAAAATTAAAAAGAAACAATTTAAACTTTTAACACTCATAAAACAATCCAATCTTCATAAACTTGATTTAACTATAATTTCTTAATTCCAAAAGTTTACTTGAACTTATAAGATTTTCATCTAAAAGGTTGTTTCTAATTAAATAAATAAAAATATTCTTATGACTCTCATTCCCGGTATCACCTATCAGAGTGGGGCTTCTCCCAAACCTGAACTTCAAGACTCATTAACCTGTAATAACTACGATTTTGTAAACGCAGGGTCAAGCCAGTCAAACACAAACAACGAAGGAGGTGAGTTTCGAAATCATGTTAATAGTATAATATAAGTAAGAAGAACATGCAAACAATCATAATAGACCGTATCATAATCACATTATGATATATCAAAATATTTAAGTAATTAGTATCTTATAATAACATCAAAGTCACTCAACTAAAATAATCGTCTCATTATAATATGCATCAAATCATAATAGACCGTATCATAATCACATTACGATATATCAAAATAATCATCTCAAGTAAAATAATCATCTCATTATAATATGCACCAAATCATCTAAGAGGAATTATTATCACACACGATACCTTTTAATCTCAACAAAACAATCATAGGAAAATGCAATGCAATGCATGAGCTTATATTCTACTTATTCTACTTCGCAGTGTGCTACCATTCTAACTCTGAAGTACTTGGTCAGGAGGCTTAATACTATGCCACCATCCCGGTGGACAGACAATTCAAATTGGCCATGTCCTTATAGATCCTCTCAACTCAACCCGAGACACATATACGTGACAGTCGAGGTAAACATGTGTTGCATGGTAGCTCCCAACATTTGGAATGCTACCTCCATGTCACCTAGGAATTCCCCACCCAAATACCTCCAAGGTCTAACAATCTTGCCTTAAGGCTCGACAGCAGACCGCCACGATCAGGCTCATTTAATTGTACTTCCCCAGAATCACTAGGTTTTCCAGGCCATACCTATATGATGACAAAATAATCTTCACTTTGCAAGTTCTCAATATTTATTTTCTCCCTCGTTGGCCTAAGATACTACATTAAGACCGTCATCTCAAACACAAATTGGAATCACAATTATTTCACAAAATATGGGGTTACTTCAATATTCTCATCCCAAATTCACAACATCACTATCATTAATCATATCTCATCACATAAACTCATCACAAATTTATAGCATCACTATCATCAACCATACATCATCACATAGGCTTATCACAAATTTATAACATCATTATTATTAATTATACATTATCATAATCACATAAACTTATCAAAATGAATTCACTTTTTATTACCACATCACATAAACACGTCTAACTAAACATATACATAAAATTCATTCGATAGCCAATATCACAATAATATCAAATATCTCACATTTAATAAAAATAAATCAAACATCACAATAATATCAAATACCACACATTTAACAAAGTTAAATCAATCAACACCTTATAAATATTTCTATTCCATATTTTAATCTCACAATTCCATTATTTTTATATTAATCAATTTATCACTCAAAGGGTTACTGCCGTACGTAGCAAGCCCCAAATGAATCGTTGAGAAATACGGTTTTCCCAATCATCTCTTATTATATAATACTCATTAATTCAAACTTTCTCTCACCCCTTACCTTATTTTGACGCTTTCACACACAAATACGATTCCACGAGCAATCAAACTTTTTTCATTGACTATTTGTCTTTCAATCGATCTAACTCGGCAGTTTATGGATAAACGTTAAAAATAAATTATGAGAAGATACTTTTGAAACTAAATTCAAAATCCGGTCAAGGAAAATTACCATAAATCAGAAAACCAATCAATGAATAATATAGTCACTTTTTACACGGTTGTTTTGACGTTGGTTTCACTCAAATCGGACATACGGTGAAGGAGAACGGTGAAAAATAACGAATTCTACAAAGGGAGAAGTCGGGTATGTTAGAGAGAAATTGGGGTTGTTAAAAATATGAAAAATTATGTTTAATTGACGAGTTAAATGAATGATATAACATACTTAAATTTGGGCGAAAATGGAGAAAGTGTTCTGGAACAGTTATCGATCACCGATGTCAAACGATAGATTATTGTTGTGTTTCCTCTTTGGTTTTACGGCTGCCCTTCCAACTCCCTTCAATTTTTTATTTGTTTTATTTTATTAACAATCAGGGTTCACACATGAGTCAAACTCATTGGTCCCTTTATTTATGATTTTGTTTTACTATTATTATTTTTATTTTGCTAAAACAAAATTAATAATTATTTAATCTCCTTTTTAATATTCTTCCAAACACAGTTTTTTCCAAACATTACTAATATTTTATAAATTAAAGTAATTAAAATAATCAATATAAAAAAATATATTACTAATAATTGAAACTCTCACATTCAAAATAATCTCTACAATTATACTTATTTCTCAAAATACTCACATTATAATAATACCATCATATTAGAAAATAGTCAAAATTATAAAATAAATAAATAAATATAACATCAATATTTTATATTAATTACTAAATCATAATAAATATATATAAAATCACAATGTCATAACAAGTATATAAAAATAAACGAAATCAAACACAATATCAATTATATCTCAAGTTAATTATTTATAAAAAAATAACTAAAAATAGAAAATAGTTATAAATAATTGAAATATATCTATGTGCATACTTAATATTAGTCAAATTCACAGAAAAATATTACATTAATTTGGTACGAGTATATACACGTAAAATCTTCTAAGATCTCATTCATTAAAATATTACACTAAAATACTATTTAGAAAAATATATAAAATATAATATTTGTTGTTTAGATTGCTCATGTAGTTCAATATGTATAAAAGTAGCACATAATCTAAAGCACCCATATAACAAAAACTAATCACGAAATATATTAACATGTATTCTAAAATAATTTTAAAACCAAATTAATTATTTAAAATCATATTTCATTAATAAAGTAGTTTATTTTAAAATTTAGGGTGTTACAATTTACCCCTCCTAAAAGAAATTTCGTCCTCGAAATTTGCAGTGAATAGTACATAACTAATAGCTAATTAATCACCTTCAATATTCAAACTTAGTCTATAAACATTTTTAAGGCATTCACTACTTATTTAAGTACAATATGTCAAAAATCAATTAGTTTAGCATAATAGGCTAACATGACACCTTAAAATCAATTAAACACATCATATTCAAGAATAACATACCACATTCAGTTGTATCAAATAACACATATATCAAATACACTTTCAAGTTCAACTAACTCCTCAAACAATATTGTATTAGTTTTACTCTCCTTAAAGAATGTCTAAATCCAAACAATAATTACTCTACAGGTTTCCCAAAAGTTAGACATATAGAAGAATATTTAAAATATTTCACACCTTCAAAAATTACAAATAGAAATGTATATAACAATTCAATGACATACAATCACTTAATCTTTAAAAAAATTGGGTGTATAATCATAGTGAAATAAGATAAATATTTTCATATAAAGTTAACACACTCAAAGTCCAAATTAATTTTCAATGTCTTACAAACAAAATTCATTTATAGAACTCATACATTAGTTCTAGCCCTTATGAAATGAGAGAATATAGAACAAATAATATACTAATACAATGTCCTTATTCATTTTAAACAAATTACTTAGAAGATCAAACATACTTAATTGAATGTTCAATTTAAGTACACGTCACCAACCTAATATTTGCGTCACATAATCAATTATTAGCATTCAACATTGATGTCACATAAGACTCATAATCAGTTAAAGTTTTATAAGAGATGAACATCTAACTATTTCTATAATAAAATTGACAAGTATTTATAACAATAATAACAATGGGTTATTGTTATCTCTTTTATCGACCATGAATCATCGGGATAGCTAGTCCCTCTTATTCATGTAGTCAACTACTTAAGGTAACCATAACAGTAGTCATTCAAATTTAAATATGGGTAATTAAAAGTATCATTAACTTGGTTCAGGAGTGCGAAGGCGGCGCCACAACTCCTACTCCTTACCTCAAGTTAAAAACCCACTTAATTATACATTTCCAATAATTTATTTGTAATTTACAACTAGTTATAACAACAAAAGAAATGACACTTGCATCAATATGAATCGTCAATTAAAATAAAGAAATATAGAATTGTTTCACTTTTAAACACTCTCAATTACTCTAAAAAACTATTCACAAATTCCCAACACTTAGAACGCGTAAAACACAAACACTTTCACCTTCACCTAATCACACATATACATGCATATAAGTAATCGAATAATTGACATCATGAGGTAAAATATTGCCATAGCAATCCAACAACAAGAAATTTATCACAATTAAATTAATAATTCACCCTTTTTTTTTAATCAATCTTTATCATTTAACAAAAATTGAAACAAAGATCTTTCAATTAACAAGTAAAATTTAGTGATTAATCAATACTCTAAAATTGATTTAACTATAATTTCTTAATTCCAAAAGTTTACTTGTACTTATAAGATTTTCATCTAAAAGGTTGTTTCTAATTAAATAAATAAAAATACACTTATGACTCTCATTCTCGTTATCAGCTATCAGAGTGGGGCTTCTCCAAAAACTAAACTTCAAGACTCATTAACTTGTAATAACTACGATTTTGCAAACGCAGGGCCAAACCAGTCAAACACAAACAACGAAGGAGGTGAGTTTTGAAATCATGTTAATAGTATAATATAAGTAAAAAGAACATGCAAACAATCATAATAGACCGTATCATAATCACATTATGATATATCAAAATATTTAAGTAATTAGTATCTTATAATAACATCAAAGTCACTCAACTAAAATAATCGTCTCATTATAATATGCATCAAATCATCTAAGAGGAATTACTATCACACACGATAGCTTTTAATCTCAACAAAACAATCATAGGAAAATGCAATGCAATGCAATGCATGAGCTTATATTCTACTTCACAATGTGGTACCATTCTAACTATGATGTACTTGGTTAGGAGGATTGATATTATGCCACCATCCCGGTGGACAGACAATTCAAATTGGCCCTATCCTCACAGATCCCTCAACTCAACCCGAGACACATATACGTGACAATCGAGGTAAACATGTGTTGCGTGGTAGCTCCCGACATTTGGAGTGCTACCTCCAAGTCACCTAGGAATTCCCCACTCGAATACCTCCAAGGTCTAACAATCTTGCCTTAAGGCTCGACAGCAGACCGCCACGATCAGACTCATTCAATTGTACTTCCCCAGAATCACTAGGCTTGTCAAGCCCTACCTATATGATGACAAAATAATCTTCACTTTGCAAATTCTCAATATTTATTTTCTCACCTCGTTGGCCTATGATACTCCATTAAGACCGTCATCTCAAACACAAATTGGAAACACAATTATTTCACAAAATATGGGGTTACTTCAATATTCTCGTCACAAACTCACAACAACACTATCATTAATCATATCTCATCACATAAACTCATCACACATTTATAGCATCACTATCATCAACCATACATCATCACATAGGCTTATCACAAATTTATAACATCATTATTATTAATTATACATCATCATAATCACATAAACTTATCCAAATGAATTCACTTTTTATTATCACATCACATAAACACGTCTAATCAAACATATACATAAAATTCATTCGACATCCAATATCACAATAATATCAAATAAATCAAACATCACAATAATATCAAATACCACACAATTAATGAAGTTAAATCAATCAACACCTTATAAATATTTTTATTCCATATTTTAATCTCACAATTCCCGTACTTTCACATTAATCAATTTATCACTCAAAGAGCTACTGTCGTACGTAGCGAGCCCTGAATGAATCGTTGGGAAATACGGTTTTCCCATTCATCTCATATTATATTATACTCATGAATTCAAACGTTCTCTCACCCCTTACCTTATTTCGACGCTTTCACACACAAATACTCTAAAAACTAAATTCGAAATTCGGTCAAGGAAAATTATCATAAATCAGAAAACCAATCAATGGATAGTATAGTCACTTTTTACACGGTCTTTTTGGCGTTGGTTTCACTCAAATTGGGTTTACGGTGAAGGAGAACGGTGCAAAATAACAAATTCTTCAAACGTAGAAGTTGGGTATTTTAGAGTGAAATTGGGGTTGTTAAAAATATGGAAAATTATGTTTAATTGACGAGTTAAATGCATGAAATAACATACTCAAATTTGGGCGAAAATGGAGAAAGATTTATGTAACAGTTATCGATCACCGATGTCAAACGATAGATTATTGTTGTGTTTCCTCTTTGGTTTTATGGCTGCCCTTCCAACTCCCTTCCCTTTTTTGTTTGTTTTATTTTATTAACTATCAGGGTTCACACATGAGTCAAACTCATTGGTCCCTTTGTTTATGTTTTTGTTTTACTATTATTATTTTTATTTTGCTAAAACAAAATTAACAATTATTTAATCTCTTTTATTAATATTCTTCCAAACACAGTTTTCCAAACATTACTAATATTTTATAAATTAGAGTAATTAAAATGATCAATATAAAAAAAAAATATATTACTAATAATTGAAACTCTCACATTCAAAATAATCTCTACAATTATACTTATTTCTCAAAATACTCACATTATAATAATACCAGCATATTAAAAAATAGTCAAAATTATAAAATAAATAAATATAGCATCAATATTTTATATTAATTACTAAATCATAATAAATATATATATATATATATATATATATATATATATAATCACAATATCATAACAAGTATATAAAAATAAACGAAATCAAACACAATATCAATGTTATCTCAAGATAACTATTTATTAAAAAAATAACTAAAAATAGAAAATAGTTATAAATGATTGAAATATATCTATGTGCATAATTAATATCAGTCAAACTCACAAAAAAATATTACATTAATTTGGTACGAGTATATACACGTAAAATCTTCTAAGATCTCATTCATTAAAATATTACACTAAAATACTATTTAGAAAAATATATAAAATATAATATTTGTTATTTAGATTGCTCATGTAGTTCAATATCTATAAAAGTAGCACATAATCTAAAGCACCCATATAACAAAAACTAATCACGAAATTTATTAACATGTATTGTAAAATAATTTTAAAACTAAATTAATTATTTAAAATCATATTTCATAAAATAGTTTACTTTAAAATTTAGGGTGTTAGAGTAACACCCCAAGTTTTATAATAAATACTTTATTAAAACAAAATAGGATTTTAAATAATTGATTTGGTGTTAAAATAATTTTAGATTATATGTTGATTAATTTTCTTTATATGTGTGTTTTCTATGATGTGATAATTGTGTACATATTTGACTAAATGATTAATATGAATAATAAATATTATATTTTATTATTTTATATATTTTTCTAAAAATAATAGTATTTTAGTGTAAATATTTTAAAGAATAAGATTTTAGGTGATTTTACGTGTATATGTGAGTTGATATTTAATGTGATATTTTTTGTATGTTTGACTAATGTTATATGTGTGCACATATTTATATTTTAATTATTTATAAGTAGTTCCTATTTTAGTTATTTATTTTATAAATAATTATCTTGAGATAGTAGTAATATTGTGTTTGATTTTCTTTATTTTGATATACTTATTATGGTATAATTATTTTATATATTTATGATGATTTAGTAATTAATATAAAATGTTGATATTATATTTATTTATTTTATAAGTTCAACAATTCTCTAATTATAATAGTATTTTAATGTGACTATTTTGAAAAATAAGTATAATTATAATGATTATTTTGAATATGATAGTCTAAGTTATTAATACTATATTTTTTTTGAAAGGTTAATTATTTTAATTACTCTAATTTATGATATATTAAAAAGGAGATTAAATAATTATTAATTTTGTTGTAGCAAAATATGAATAGTAATAGTAAAACATAAAATAAATAAGGGGACCTATTTGATTGACCCATGTGTGTGAAAGGATTTAAATCCCTAATTGTGTTAAAAACAAAAACAAAAACAGAATAAGAAAGGGAGCAGAAGTACATGAAAGAAAGAGGAAATAGAGGGTTATTGTTTGGCACCAATGATCGATAACTATCCTAAAAAATTCTTTGCTTTTGTTCAAATTTCAGTATGATGTTTCATTCATTCAGTTAGTCAATTAAACACATATTCTTAAATTTTTAACCATTCCAATTTCTCTCTAAAATACTCGGTTTTTCCATTTATTCACTTATTATTTTCCGATTTAGGGTAAGTTTATTGACTCAATTTTGAAATTTACCATTTTAGAGTGCGTCATCATAATTTATTTTTGACATTTACTCATAAACTGTCGAGTTAGATCAATTGAAGGAAAATGATTCAAAGAACAAAAGCTTTTTCTTGTGGACTTGTATTCACGTGTAAAAGCGTCGAAATAAGGTAAGGGGTGAGAGACCGTTTGAATTCATGTGTATAATATAATGCGAGATGAAAGGGAAAATCGTATTGCCCAACTTTTCATCTGGGCTCGCTACGTACGACAATAGCCCATTAAGGGATAAATTAATTAATGTGAAAATATGGAAATTTTGAAATTAAAATGTGGAATATAAACACATATATAAGGTGTTGATTGATTTAATTTAGTTAAAAGTGTAGAATTTTATATTATTGTAATATTAGGAGTCAAATGAATTTTGTGCATAGGTTTGATTAGATGAGTTTATGTGATGTGAAAATAAAAGATGGATGCATTGTATGATATAAGTTTATGTGATATGATAATAAAATATGGATGCATTGTGATAAGTTTATGTGATGATTTATGATTGATGATAGTGATGTTATAGATTTTTTAAGAGTTTATGTGATGATGGTACTGATGTATGGTTAATGATAGTGATGTTATAAATTTGTGATGAGAATATTGAAGTAACCTCATAGTTGATAAAATAGTGGTGATTCTAACTTATGCTTGAGATGATGGTCTTAAGGGAGTATTATAGGCCAACGAGGCAAGAAACTAGATGTTATTTCTTCGAAGTGGATATTATCTTGTCATCATATAGGTAGGGTCTGACAAGGTCAGTTATGTTGGGAAAGTTTAACTGAATAAGTCTAATCATAGCGGTATATTGTTGAGCGTTAAGGCAAGACTGTTAGACTTTAGAGTTTCCATACCAAGTACTTCAGAGCTTCCATATCAAGTACTTCAGAGTTAGAATGGTAAAAAATTGTGAAGTAGAGTATAAGCTCTACGTTTATGAAATCGCAATTATTACAGTTTAATAAGTCTTGAAGTTCAAATTTGGGATAAGCCCTACTCTGATAGGTGATACCGAGAATAAGTCATAAGTTGTATTTTACTTATATAATTAGAAATGACCTTTTGTATGAAAACTTTATAAGTACTAGTATGTTTTTGGAATTAATTTAAGAATTTATAGTTTAATGAAGTTTATGGATATTGGGTTGTTTTTTATAGGAGGAAATAGCTTAAAGTGCTCTATTTATATTTTGAGAAATGTGATAATCTAAATAACTCGTAAATTTTGTTTTCTTTAAAAGGTTTTTATTTCTCTGCTGCAAATTTTTTATAGAAATATAGTATATATATATATATATATATATATATTTGAATGACACTTAATATGCACAAGATTAATACAAGAACCACAATAAAATAGCCAACAAATCAAAGAAAAATAACATAAACATAAAACATAAAACATAAAACAACAATTAAATAAAATAAAAATCCGAAAGCACAAAACAACAATATAATAAATCTTTAAAAAGTACATCAACAACATTATAAGATCAACAACAGAAATAAAAATAAAAACATAGCACATTATTATTTTAAAATATTGAAATAAACATAAAAAATTGCAATTAATAAATCTTTTATCTTCTATTAATCCAACATGCATGTAAATTTATTCATTTCAGTTACAGTTTACCATTTACTATATTTTTAACTTTTTATTCTCACATTATCACTTATATTTTTTTGTAAATTTTTTTTTCCTTTCACACATACATGATACATGTGACAATATAAAAAGAATTATTCGTTCATATATACATCACACGAAATTAAAATAACAAAACAACAGTCTAAGTTTCACTTTCCCTAGAATGATATACTCACTTAGGCAATTAAATTAACACAACTATTTTTTTATTTCCAGTTCAACTATTTTTATCATAGAATCATAACTACATATTATCTAACAACAACAAAATTTCAAAACGAAATAGATTAGATAACTCATACACAAAATTGGTGTAAAACGTGAATTGCAAGAGGAAAGCTATTACCTTATGTGTTTTCCTTCCTAAGAATATGTTCTAAGCCCCATGAATTGAAGACCAAGAGAAAGATACAACCTCTTAAGATGAAGAATTTGTATTAGTTATGATGAAAGATAACAAAAGAGAGTGTTGAATAATATCAAACACAACCTTGAATAATCTAAACCCAAACTTGAACCAAATAACCTTCAAATATAACTTAAAAAAGGCTAGTCTTGAATAATCAACAATGTAAACTAACAATACTAACTATAACAATCCAAAAACTTGAAGAGAAAAAACTCGGAAACTATCCAAATAGGGGAAATAGGAAATGCCTTAATATCCCATCAACAATCTTGTTCTTGTAGAACCAAAACATCAAACCACCATGAGAAAGATTGGATTTTTGGAGATAACAAAACAATGGATTTTTATGAGAGTTTTGAGAAGTTAAAAATATAGGTTTTTCTTTTTCGGAGTTTTTAAGGCGTTAGAAAATGAGAGTTTGGAGTTGAATAAATGAAATGCGTGCGAAACAATGCTGAAAAATGTGCAAAGATTTTTAAAATAATATTCATGTGAATCGAATCACACATGTAGTGAGTCGACTTACATAGTGGTTCGTAAAAAAATTGAGAACTCACATCAGTCTGAAACCAATTTTGAAAATTTTAAAGATGTGAGTCGATTGACAAGTGTTCTAAATTTATTTACACAACTTAATAGTGGAAAATAGGATAAAATATGTTATGTTATTGCATGCTCGTAGATAAATTATCAACAATCAAATTTATTTGAACGCAAAATAATGAAAACAATAGATATTGTTTATAATATCAAAGCATGTAATGCAATAATACATATAAAGATGTAAATTATATGCTAAAGCATTTTCAATTGTAAGAACATAATAAATGTTTAATAAGACCCTCATGCTTATGGTTTTTTTGCTGTAAGACATAAGTTGGCAATGTCATTGATATCAAAGTTGACACTTGAGGAATCGTCACTTTCTTCTCAAGACATGTAAGCTTTATTATCCTTTTTCCCTTACTATTACTATTCTCTAAGTTTTTAAGATATTTTAGACAATTTGGTTTGATGTCTCATGATTTACCACACGCATACCATGTGATAGAGTTATTCTTGTTGATATTGTTCTTATTTGGCTTCTTAAAATTGTCTTTCACCTTGTTTTTGTTGAAGCCTTTCTACTTGAGGAACTTGTTGTATCTTTAAACAAAGAGACTCATCCATTTGTCACTTGAATTGTGTCCTTCCGACTCGCTTAAATCATAATATTCATCATTTCCAACCTTGGATAAAGTGCCTATCAAAGCTATATACCTTTGTTCTTCTTTTTGGACTCTTTTCTTCATATCCCTTTAAATGATTTAACTTTTGCTCATGTTTTATTAACTTTCCGAAAAGAGTAATTGTGGTCATAGTAGCTAGATTTCGTGACTCGGTCATTGCCATCACTTCTAGTTGTAATTCTTTGCTTAAACATATAAGAATAGTATTTGTCAAATCATCTTTTGAAAAAGCTCTACAAAGTGCATTGAGATGATTCACAATGAATGTGAATCTCTTTTACAATTCAGTGATGGTTTCACCATCCTTCATGCGAAAGAGTTCATACTCTTTTTGTCAAAGTGTTTGTTGTACCCTAATTTTTTCGATCCACTTTTTTAATCTATTTTAGTTTTTCAAATATAAATGTTATGCAAAATCAACATCTTATTATAACATCAAATCATCTGAGAGAAATAAATATCATATTCGGTGAACATTAATCACAATAGAACAATCACAAGACAATATAATGTTATGCATGAGCTTAGACTCTACTTTTTTATATTTTGGTACCACTGTAACTTTGAAGTATTTGGTCAGTAGGCTTGATACACCACACAAGTGATCAGACAATTCAAATTGGTTATGTCCTCATAGATCTCTTCAACTCAACCCGAGACACATATACGTGACAATAAGAGTAAACATGTGTTGCATTATAGTTTTTGGCATTTGGAGAGCTATATCCAAGTCACCTAGGAATTCCCCACCAGAATAGCTCAAGGTTTATCAATCTTGCCTTATGGTTCAACAATAGACCACCATGATTATGCTAATTTATTTGTACTTCCCCAACATCACTAGGTTTGTCAAATCCTGCCTATATAATGACAAAATAATTTCCACGTCAAATACCCCTAACATCTAGCTCACCCCTCATTGGCCAAGGATACTCCATCAAAAACATCATCTTTAGCTTGAGTTGAAATCACCATTATTTCATCAACTATAGGATGACATCAATAGAGTCATCACAAATTCATAACATCAAATCATCAATACAACATCATTGTCACATAAACTCATATAACATAATGAATCTAAGTCTTATCATCACATCACATAAACTAATATCACACAGTGAATGCAAGTTTTATCATCACATCAATTAAACTCATCAAGTCAAATATAGAAACATAATTTATTTAAGGATTAAAAAAGTTTTCAGTCCCTATAAAATTTTAAAATTTCGTTTTTAGTCTCTGAAAAAAAAATCACATTTTTGTCTGTAAAAAATTATTATACAAACTGTTTTAGTGATTGGTGGAACGAAACATCTTTCAACTTTTAAATTTTTAAATGATAGTTTGCAAGAATGTTTAGAACATTATTAAAAGTTCATCCAAAACAAATTTATAATTTTTTAACATGAAATAAATTAAATATAAATTTTTTAAATGTCATATTCTCAAGATAAAAGTCCTTAGAATATGGACTTAGAAATCGAATTTTGAATTCAATTTGTAGAGAAACTTTTTATAGTGTTGTAAACATGGATATAAAAAATCATTCAAAAATATATGTTGATATTCCAATAGGGACTAAAAATGCTTGCAAAATAATTTTGTATGAAATACAAACTGTGATTTTTTTTATAGAGACTATAAACAAAATTTTAAAATTTTATAGGGATTAAAAACTTATTTAATCATGCATTCAATGTCTAATATCACAATAATACCAAATACTACACATTCAATGAAAATTAAATCAATCAACACCTCATTAACGTTTCTATTCCATATTTTAATCGCACAATTTCAAAATTTTCATATTAATTAATTTATCTTTCTAAGGGCTCTAACCATACGTAACAAGCCCGAAATAAATAGTTGGAATATATGGATTCTTGTTCATCTCACACTATAATATACTCATGAATTGAAATTTTCTCTCACCCCTTACCTTGTTTTGACGCTTTCACAAAACACAAGAATCAATAGGGATTTTCAGCAACAATGTCAAATCAATGGTGCACAAACAACGAGTCTGAAAAATATCAATGGATTGAAAAAGAAAATAGAATGTGACTGACGCTAAGCATAAAAACCAACTTTAAATAATTGAGGAATAAAATGGAGTCAAAATGAAGCAAAACAAATATAATAAAAAGTATCACCAATGCGTTAGAGTGTTTAAAGGGTTCAACGTCAATTTCATCGAAAAATATAAAGGAGTAGTACTTTTTAAAATTTTCGACCCAAGGAATAGAAACACGATGTCCATTTTTTCATAGAATTAATTGTGATGGTCTGAAATGGCCAAAATCAGTTCGCGATGGAGACGAAAAGTTGTTGGTTCTCGCAAATTGAAGCTTCAATTGATGAATCTGATGTCAAACATAGATTTAGTGGCTGATTTTGTGTGGATAAAATGTAGAATTCGATTGAAATAGTGAGTAATAGAGATAATGTAATTTGAATGAAAGAGGGTTTGATACTACTCTAAAGTTGCCTTGAAGAAGTGTTTTCATTTTAAATCAGAGGGAGTGCGAATAGCATTTTATTTAAAACCGATGGTGCAGAGTTAGTAAAGACCCAAATCAGAAACCGTAGCAATAGTAAAATAAGGGTGTAGATATTAATCTGGCCAAAACATTATTCTTCTATCATATTTAAAGTTCTAAAAAAATACTAATTAACTATTCTACTCACCCATAACTCAAACATTATTCTCCAAAATACTCACACTCAAAAACAATTTCACAAAAATAATTAAATAAATAAATATAGTATTAATAATTTATCTTATCTACTAAATTAAATATTTATGAAATTATCGCGCCATAGCAAGCATGCATATAACAAAAATTAAATATAATTATTTATTTACATATATTTTAAAACACCCTTAATACTAAATTAATGTTTTTTTATTCTTATTTATTAATGAAATAATTAATTATAAAATTTAGAATGCTAAAAATTTTCTCTCGCTAAAGACGTCATATAGATAATCATCTCTCATGTTGCACAACTACAAACTCTAAACTTATTGCAACACACAACACAAAATTCACTATGGTCTTACAATCTTAAATTAGTATAACTATCTTATTATGGAACAAAATCACAAATACATATACACAGAAATACCTCTAAGAAATATAAATCATTAAAGATTAGAAATTTTAGAATTGAAAAACAACTTAAAAAAAATATTTTTAGAACATATGATACAAGGCCTTGAATTTACATCCAATTGGAAATATAGTTAGCACAAACATTAGAATAAAATAAATTAACCTAAGAAATATCATTTTTAATTATTTTATTAAAATATTTAGCAATGCTCATTTACGATGATTCACAAAAATAATGAAACTAAAGCATATAAATTGCTTCATATTCTAAGAGCTACTTACGGAAAACACACACAATGTTTCAAACAACAGATTTAAAATTAAAATTCAATATCGTCAAATTTTTAATTTTTATCTTTTTATTCTATTTTGAAATTACATTTTTTTTCATAATTTTTATTAAAATTAAAATTAAAATCTTAATTATGAAAACAATTTATTTAATTACTGAGTTCAAAAATGAATAGATAAATTTATCAAAACTCTTAATTTAATAAATTTAATAGATACTATACTATAAAATTTAAAAATTACCATAAAATTATTAGCTGTAATACCCAAAATTTTATAATAAATATTTTCTTAATAAAATAGATTTTAGATAATTAATTTGGTTTTAAAACTATTTTAGAATATATGTGGATAAATCTTATGACTAAATTTTGTTATATGAGAGTTTTATATGATACGCTTTTTTTGTATATATTTGACTAAATAAATGATATAAATAATAAATATTATATTTTATATTTTTTTTTATAACTAATAGTATTTTAGTGTAAATATTTTAAAGAATAAGATTTTAGGCGATTCTACATGTATAGGTGCGTTTGTAGTTAATGTGATAATTTATGGTATGTTTGACTAATGTTAAGTGTATACATAATTATATTTAATTATTTCTAAATATATCTTATTTTAATTATTTATTTTAAAAATAATTATTTTGAGATATTAGTAATATTGATATTGATTCTTTATTTTTATATAGTTGTTATGGTACGATCATTTTATACATATTTATTTTAATTTAGTAATTAATATAAATTATTGATGATTTTATTTATTTATTTTCTTATTTTAACTATTCTAAAAATATGATGTATTTTTATATGATTACTTTGAGTATGACAGTTTCAATTGTTAGTAATATGTATTTTTTTTTAAAATAGGTTAATTATTTTAATTACTCTAATTTATCATATATTCAATTATTAGTAATATGTATTTTTTTAAAGATTAATTATTTTAATTATTCTAATTTATCATATATTATTTATAAAATATTAATAATGTTTTAGTAATAAAATTGTATTTAAAGAAGTGTTAAAATTGGTTTATAATCTTAATTTAAAAAGCAAAAAGAAATGAGTAAAATTTATTTTAAAGGTTAGACCCATATGTAAGTAAAACCTAATTAAATAGTAATAAATAAATAAATAAATAAAAATTAATTGAAAAGTAAAAGACAAAGAATGAGAAAGAGAGAGTGGATGGCAGCCGCACAGAAAGTCTGAGAAAAAAAAAAAAAAAA
>NC_021165.2:39263740-39285935 GCF_000331145.2 Cicer arietinum
AAATATAAAAAAAAAAAAAAAAAAAAGAACAGGAGCGGTAGCAAGTGGCAGAGCTTGGTATGGACGCGGGGTGGCCGCGGCCACCCCAAAGAAAAAAACAAATTTTTTTTTTTATAGATTTAGTCTCTCTTCCCCTCTTCCAAATCCAGATCTAGTCTCTCTTCCTCTCTTCTAGATCTAGATCCATATCCAATCTCTCTTCCTTTAAAACCTAAATCCCTCTTCCTTAAAAACCTAAATCTCTCTTCCTCTCTTCCATATCCAATCTTCATCTCTCTCTCTCTCTCCCTCTTGCTTTCCAAACGCAATTCACGATTCCACCCTTTTGCCGTCTTGTGCCGCTGATGCCTCACCTCGCCTCGGCCTCGTCTCGATCGCCTTGCCTGGCCTTGTCTCGCCTCGCCTTGGCCTCGTCTCGCATCGCCTTGCCTCGGCCTTGTCTCGCCTCGCCTCCGCCGTTCGTCGTCAAAACTCTAAAGGTTTGGAATTTGTTGATTTGCTGATTTTTATGATTTGACGAACAAGGTGTTTGAACAAGATGTTTGTGATGATTTGCTGATTTTTATTGCTGATTTTTGTTGCATACAAGGTGTTTATGCTTTTGCTGATTTGCTAAATTGTTGGTTGTCTGTTTGGAATGATGGCTAAATTGTTAAATTGCTGATTTTAGAATGACTTGCTAAATTGTTCGCTGCCTGTTTAGAATGATGGCTAAATTGTTAAATTGCTGATTTTAGAATGATTTGCTAAAGTGTTGGTTGTCTGTTTAGAATGATGGCTAAATTGTTAAATTGTTGATTTTAGAATAATTTGCTAAATTGTTGGCTACTTGCTTAGAATGATGGCTAAATTGTTAAATTGCTAAATTGCTAAATTGCTAAATTGTTCATTTTAGAATGATTTGTTAAATTGTTGGCCGTCTGTTTAGAATGATGGCTAAAGTGTTAAACTGTTAAATTGCTGATTTTAGAATGATTTGCTAAATTGTTGGCTGTCTGTTTAGAATGATGGCTAAATTGTTAAATTGTTAACTTGCTAATTTTAGAATGATTTGCTAAATTGGTGGCTGCCTGTTTAGAATGATGGCTAAATTGTTGTTGCTAAATTGGTTAATTTAAATTGTTGTTGCTCTGTTTATTGAATAAGATATACAACATATTTAGAATGAGTGTCGCTTGTTTGCTGATTTTGTTTCCTAAATTACTAATTTTCCTGATTTAAAATAAAGAAACATAAATAATTATTGTATGTTTTAGAATGCAACTCTTTAAATGTAGCTGCAAATATCAGTTCTGAGTCTATTATTGATGATTTCAAGTTAATTAAATAGCGCATAACATTACTTTAAGGTATTCTTAAGTCATGTAGTTAAATTATGTGATACTTCACTTTGTGTTTGTTATAACTTAATTTTTTGCTATATAATATTATTTGCATATTGTTTTATACATACTGTAATTTTATGTCGGCCACCCCAAACGTTTTAGTCAAGCTCCGCCACTGGCGGTAGCCTTAAGAGAATAAGAAGAAATTGAAACCAATCATCGATAGTTGTCTCAGAAAATTTCCTCCGTTTTCATCCAAATTTCAGTATGTTGTTTCATACATTTACTTAGTCAATTAAACACAATTTCTCAAATTTTTAATCATCCCAATTTCTCCATAAAATACCTGACTTCTCCGTTTACATAATTCGTTATTTTGCATCATTTTTCTTCACCGTAAGTCCGATTTGAGTGAAATTAGTGCCAAAACGATCATGTGAAAAGTGACTATATTATCCACTTATTGGTTTTTGAATTTATGGTAATTTTCCTTGACCGAATTTCGAAATATAGTTTTTAGAGTATTTTCTCATAATTTATTTTTGACGTTTACCCATAAATTGTTGCGTTAGATCGATTGAGGGACAAAAGGTCAAAGAACAAAGATTGTTTGCTTTTGCAATTGTACTCTTGTGTAAAAGCATCAAAATAAGGTAAGGAGTGAGAGAGCGTAGTATAATATATTGTTAGATGAACGGAAAAATTGTATTTTCCAACGATTCATCTAGGGCTTGCTATGTACGGCAGTAGCCCTTTGAGAGAAAACTTGATTAATGTGAAATATGATAATTGTGAGATTAAAATGTGAAATAGAAAATTTTATAAGGTGTTGATTGATTTAATTTTCGATACTTGTGTGTTAGTTGATATTGGTCATTATTGTGATGTTGGATGTTGAATGAAATTATGTTCATATGTTTGATTAGATGAATTTATGTGGTGTGTTAATAAAAGATGGATGCATGGTATGATATATGTTTACGTGATAATAATGATGATCTTTGATTGATGGTAGTGATGTTATAAAATTGTGATGATTTTATATGATGATCATGATTATGTATGATTTATGATATTATAAAATTGTGATGAGAATATTGAAGTACCCCATAGTTGACGCGATAGTGATGATTCCTAAAGATTATACTCTTAATGGAGTAATCTAAGCTAACGAGGGGAGAAAATAAATATTGAGAATTTGTGAAGTGAATATTATTTTGTCATCATATACAATTGAATGAGCCTGATCGTGGCAGTCTATGTTGAGCCTTAAGGCAAGACTGTTAGACCTTGGAGGTATTCGGGTGTGGAATTCCTAGGTGACTTGGAGGTAGCACTCCAAATGTCGGGAGCTACCATGCAACACACGTTTACCTCGACTATCGCGTATATGTGTCTCAGGTTGAGTTGATGGGATCTATGAGGACATGTCCAATTCGAATTTTCTGTCCATCGGGATGATGGCATAGTATCAAGCCTCATAACCAAGTACTTCAGAGTTAGAATGGTATCACATTGTGAAGTAGAATATAATCTCATGCATTGCAGTGCATTTTTTTGTGATTGTTTTGTTGTGATTAATATGTATCGTGTGTGATAATAGTTTCTCTTAGATGATATGATGTTATAGTGAAATGCATTGATTTTACTTGAGTGGTTTTAACTTTATAATGTGATGTTTTTCCTTGAAGAATGTTTGCGTTAGGATACAGTGTATTATGATTGTTTGCGTGTTTTGCTTACTTATATTATACTATTAACATGATTTCAAAACTCACCTCCTTCGTTGTTTGTGTTTGATTGGCTTGACCTTGCGTTTGCGAAATCGCAGTTATTATAAGTTAATGAGTCTTGAAGTTCAAATTTGGAAGAAACCTCACTCTGATAGGTGATACCGGGAATTTAGAGTTGTAATTTATATTTTAGTTATGTAATTACAAATGACTTTTTATATGAAAACCTTAGTACTAGTAAGTTTTTGGAATAAAAATAAAAATTTATAGTTAAATCAAGGTCATTGAGATTAAATTGTTCTAATTGAGTAATAAAGTTTGAATTGTTCCATATTTACTTTGAGAAACGTTATATCCTAAAGCCCACTTCCGTTTCAAAATACAAATCTTAGAACATATTAATGTTGATCAAGCAATAAAAGGCATTAAGCACAAAGATGAGAAAAATAATTCAATAAACCCATTCATATAACTAGAAACCAAATCAGAAAAAAAGGATTTCATCTTGTTAGACTCATCCCTAACAAATAGGGTTTAGTTACTCATGACAGAGATACAAAAGATAGGGATTAAAGAAGAATTACAAGAATGATTCATGAATGATTCTTGATAAAACTGCTCCAATTATGTTAGAAACGGTCGTCTTTGAGTTTCTCTGCTAGGGCACAAGTCTCTCAACTTTCCAATAGTCCAAAAGATCCCTAAAAAGTGAGAAAAATGAGTTTTAACGTGTTCTGCTGCACGTAACGCGCTTGAGGCACAGATTAGCAGTGGCTTCAGCGTGAAATGCGCTTGAGACGCGCTTCAAACGCACATCTTCTATCTGGAGTGTAGTGCATTTTTCTCCTCTTTTGAGTCCGAATTTAGTTTTGGATTCTTCGTTAAAGTTGTAGCTATGGATCTTAGCTTTCATTTGCACTTGGGTTGACATCAATTGGACATCTAAAACTCCAGATATGGCTGAAATACTCCACATAGATCATGTTAATTTCTCACCAAAATTCAGCACTGCACTAAAATAGAGTAACAATGCAAAACTCCGAAAAATCTCTTCTTAATCAAGGAAATAAGAACATAAACATTTCATTAAATCAAAGAACTAAAATTAAGAAAATATATCAAATTACTCCTTAAATCAACTAATGAATGAAAGTATTCTTAGTTACAATGAAGGTTCATATTAGTCGATAAAGAGACATCAATTGGTTTGCTAAAGTACAATGCATCATAACTAAAATTACTGCTTTGTAAACATCAAAAACTGATTTTGTCGGTCTTGTGAATCGATTTACATGGCATGTAAATCGATTCACATGAGCCTTGAAAATCCACAATTTCATGGTAAAGTAGTGTGAATTGATTAATAGGCGTGCGTGTATCCATTAACAAAACCAAATACATATCTATGTTGTATACATTAGGGCACTTGACCCCAATTCTTCAAATATTAATAATGGATATTTTTTTAGTTTGAGCCAACTTGTTATCCGTTGTCCCCTATATAGTATAACTAGTGGCACTACAAGACAAACTAGTACTACTTCCGGCTAATAATGAGTGATCCATTTTCAATTTGTTTTTTAATTGTATCATCAAATTAAGATCACATCACTATCAAATTAGTATCAACCGTTTACGTTTATGATAATGGTAAATAGACTGATAGTTAGATGTATTTCTCATTGTAGGAAATGGTATCATATTATTTTCTCTTTTTTATTTATTTATTTTTCTTAATATTTATGAAATAGTTAGATGTATCTCTCATTGTAGGAAAAGGGTATTATATTATTATTGTTAAAATAAAACAATGCTACTTTAATCCATGTAAGTTGCTCCCGTTATTCTTATTTTTATAAATACCTATGCTCGCACTTATTGAAATTTCAAGATCCATCCTTACAATGAACCTCCTAAAATTGTGTAAGTCGATTCACATCATATGTAAGTCGAATCATAATACCTACAACATATTGAATGAGTTCAAAACTTCAATAAATCGTTTTACAAACCTTTGAATTGGTTTAAAGAGTAAAAAATCAACTTATGAATAATATTTAATGCAAATTAAAGTGTGCCAACATGTTTCTATGATACACTTAAAATTATGTATAATAAAATATAATTTGTTGTGTTACTTTAATTAATACAATTATAATTGTTTGAGAAATAGAGAATCAACAAAATCATACTATCTAACTAAATAAACTTAATTTTAATATCTTTTAAGATACTAAATTTATTCTACATAACCTTACCATTCGAAATTTCCAAAATAATGATTGTATAAAAAATTAATAATTAACGTGTTTAACCTTTATCAGGAATAAAATTTGGTGGCTTCTAAAGTAAGAATCAATTAAAATTCTTATCGGTGAAACTTTAAATCAATAAGGCTAGTTTTAATCGAGGTCGAGATGTGTATATTAATTTGTTCTTAAATTAACTTGAATTCCTTGATTTTTTGTGAGCGACTTGACCGGGAACTTCAATTTTTTCTTGTTTATTTTAACATATAATCTTTTCTTTTTTTATGGTACACATCTTTTGTTAATGTCCATTTTATTTGGCTATATTGACTACGACAATAAGGCACTATCATCATTCCCGTAACCTTACCTACCTTCCCCACAAAAGCCTTGCGGGAGAATATGAAAGTTCCAATTATTTTGTACTATACATTCTAAACTTGATTTCATTTACATCATATATTTCACAAGTATCAAAATAGCTGGCCAAAGCTTCTAAGTTATCTTTGAAATAAACATCACATAAATAAATTTGTAAGTGAAGTTAATGTGAATTTGAAAACACTGTTTACATCTTTAATTACATGGTAAACTTTTATTAAATAATAATAAGTAGTATTTCAAAAACAACTTAGATACTAAAAAAAAATAAAAATATCAAAAGATATTATCATCCACTAATTCACCAATTAACCATCATCCTCAATTCCTCATGGCTTACACTAATCAACTGTCAAAATGTTTCCGCCACTTCAATCTCCGTAAACCCGACCCAGATGCTATTCGGGTCCTGACCCGTTCAAAATCAGTAACCCGACAAGGAATCGTGATCCCGCCTTGGTGACAAAACCCATATTCCTTCTCAGCTTCTTTCAACAACTCGTTGAACAATGGGTGGTTGAAATAAACCACCGGAACCAAAACCCGATGAAACTCACAGTCTTTCTGACCCACGTACACAGCTAAATGCCCCTTCGGAACTGGAGAACCACTTCCCAAAACCAAGTCGGATCCAACCGGTAAATAACCCGACCCTTTTAACGATGTAGAACATAGAGACCTTGCTCTATTAGTTAACTTGCGACCCCACGTTAAAAGCTTCTTCATGTGACTCTTCTTTGAGGATTTACCAAGACGTTGGTATTTGGGTCGGGTCCGAAATCTCCGGAAGATGCATCGGGTGACCCGAATGACTCGCTTGCCTAGCTTGAATCGCATATTCTTCGTTAAAAAGAAAGTTAGAGTTTTTCTGGGAAAAGTAGAGAAATGGTGCAAGGGTTTTCCTAGTGTGTGGATGGGACTATGAGAAGGGCCATGGTGCTATAGTAGATATGGGAAGAAAGTAGTGGATAAGAAAAATGTTAAGAGAGTTTTCAATTACACAGCACAAGTGATTTTATACCATCAACCAAAGATTGAAACTTGTGGATTTGAAAGTTTTTGTATGTGGGTGAAAATGATTTAGAAGAAGAGGGTTATTTATTTTATTTTTTTGAAGGAAGAAGAGGGTTATTTAAAAATGAATATATGAGAAAAAGGAGGTTTTTGTTTATAAAGTATGGTTTTATTGGAAAAAAAAAACAGGAATGAAAGAGAGAAAGATATAGGAAGGTACGGAGAAGGTACAAGAGGTAGTTGTGCAGCCGGTACGGAAATGAATTGGCGCAAGAGTTGGGACTCTATTTATAACAAAGAGAGGAAAGTAATCTATGATGATGGACAATTAAGGCCAGGTTGTGTAACAGTCAAACATCGTATTGATTAATTTACATTCTCCTAGTAGAAAATAAATAAATTCAAATGGCTCTTTGATGATAAAAAAAAAAAAAACAAAGATAAGGATGGACCAATTTGTTCTCTTATACTACAACTATCTCTATCTTTTATGAAAAAAAGTCTTTCTCTAAATATAAACACTATTTTAATTTATTAGTCATTATTATTTTTTACAAAATATATCTCTTATTAATATAATTAATTTATTTTGAAATATAAAAAATTAAGTTTAACACATTGAAATACAGAGTTATTTTGGGAATATTAACATATAAAATGAAAGTGTTGACCACTCTACTAATTTTTCTTAATAAGAGTGAAAAAGATAATGAGTTTTTATAATAAATGATGGAGGTAGTAATTCAATAGGCTTAATTCTTTCATGATCAAATAAGAAAGTGAAAATTAAGACGGGCAGAAGGTTTAAAAAAGAATGTTCTCCTTGATTAGGGTTGTTAATTTTCAATCTTTGTGATTGTTGACACTTCGCTTTTTAGTGTGCTTTCACAACTATGTATTGTGTTTCTTGTGTGTGTACCCTGACTTTTCCACTGTGTTTGTCAATCGTCTCTTGGCTTGATTGCATCCATGCAATCATTGCATCCTTGCAATCAGTTATTGGTCTTATTAATTGAGATTAGCAATACCCATATTTTCAAGAATAACTAGCTGGTTCATTAACAATCCACTTGAGGTAGAAAAGTTTGTTCTTGGTCAACCAACCCAATACGAGCAGAGGAAGGTGGAACCACTAAGAATAATCATGAACTCTTAGGCTAACACAACGTCACTAGTAGAAAAAATAGATTTCACAAAAGTCTTTCACATCTGTTGGATGAATACCCAATGTGAAATGTGATGCAGTGACAATTTTGCAATTTTAACAAAATATCTCACATCGGTTAGATAAAACGCCTAATCATGTCGGTTAAAACTTTAGTAGATGCTATAAAGGTTTTATATATATTTATAAAAAAATAATATCATATTTTACTATTTTCAAAAATGAGAAATTGCAAATTGATGTTATCTTAAATGAAACTAATCTCTTTAGTTTTAAGAAAACACACATTTTTCTATACTCACTAAAAATATATGTATAGCATTTATTTTCACAAAAGCACCCATTTTTCTCACATTCCATTCGGAAGAACATAATTATTTATTGTAAAATTATAAATCTCATATATATGATCATATTTTTATATATTAAAACAAAAATTTTAATTGTATTATAATAAATGACATAAAAAATATAAAAGAAAATTAATACAGTTTTTTTTAGTGAATATAGAAAAAATGGATGATTTTTTTAAAACTAAATGAGATTTAATATACTTACGGATTTTCCTTTCACTATGTTCGTTCTCCTACTAGAAAATACACTATGTGCTCTCCCTCTAATCATTTATCCATCCTCTCAACTTTCTTCGTCCTTGTACCGCGTTTATTCCTTCTCATCTTCGCTTGTTTTCGCGGCGCCTTCAACATCCGATGTTTGCCCCTGCTCATCATCGCTTGTTTTGTTGCATCGTTGTCGGCAACCACGCTTTGTCCTCGCACCGTCGTTTTTGCCCTCACTGCGTCGCTACTTCATCAAGTTGTCACCGAGAAGCAGTCGGCGAGTGGGACCTAACTTCTTCAGTCTCGTTGCGAGCTACTTTGTTAAGAAAGTCGTCACCGCATCGCTAGCTTAGGTGTTCACAACATCAGGTCAATCTTACGGTGACCTAAATCTGGATTTGCATTGCAATTGATTTGGCCCAACTACTTTATTCTAGGTATGATACCAAATGCAACCCTTTTTTATCTTGTTGTGTTTGCATTCCCCTTGTTCCATGTTTCTAACTGTAGTAAATATTCACTGTTCAATGAGAATTTAGGATGGGGAAAGATATTTTCAAAAATTACTCATAAATAAATGGAGGCATTTGCTTGATGTTAGTTACGATAGTTTCTAAAAACAAATTCAGTTATTAGGCTTAAATAACTGAAATATCAATGCAAGAGTTGATTATTTATCATAGAAGAATACTAGCTTCATTTTGCAGGACTAATATGCCATTTGATTTGACCCATCGCCAATTTGTTATTGGTAATATATTAAAGTTGCATATTTCAGTCGTATTTGTGAATGCTTTGTGCTACTTGCTCGACTCGAAGTGCTTAATATTTCTGGAAACCGTCTTACTAATGCATGTGGATCTTATCTTTGAACAATTTAAAAAAAAAAACTGTACAGGTTAGCCACATCACCTAAATCTCTGCCAATAGGAATATAGTTTCTATTATCTCCCATGGGATGCCGATTACGTTTACCACTCCTTCACCCTTTTCTTGTATACAAGGTTCTCATTTTAAGCTGTGAAAATGTCTATCAAATTTAAGTTTTGGTGCACTTATGATCTCTCAAATGTGGTTGTATGCCGAATCATGTTGTAGATATTTTGTGACTTCTATTTACTTGCATCTTTCTCCTGTAGCTCTTTGTAGCTTGAACATAGAGATTTGTTGTATCACATCAAGAACCATTCAAAAAATTGTTGATGCACTAGACTCTAGATTTGTACTTTCACATCTTTGGATAGGAACGATGAACCTATAGTTCTTTTCAATTCCAAGATACAACTGCTCTTTCTTGCATAATGGGTGGTTTACCTTTGACAAAACACAACAACCATGTATATGGAAATGCTATAGTTAATCTTCTATCCAAGCTTTTCTAAGTTGAATATGAGTGGTCAAAAGCTAGGGAAACCGGTTGTGCCAACTTGTAGTGACCTTGAATTTATCAAGGCTAATACTTGTATTGTATGTGTGAGTAAACTCTAGCTCGTACCACATGTTCCCTTTATTGCATCTTTGTTGTTTGTTCTAGCATGCTCACCTCCCCTGCTCGTTTGAATGGATTGAGGCATCATTCTGTAGGAAGGGGACATAAAACTAACATAATCATTGCTCAAAGGGACTAAAGAGCTTGTGAAACTTGACCTATCCTTGAGGTGAATTTGGAAGGAAATCTTATTGTGCTTGAGGTTTGTTCAATATAATTTAATTTCTATTTGCTAGTCCTAAGCTTCTAATGCATATATGCAGCGTGATTGTTAATTATATTTGTTATTATCATAAGATTGTTTCTTTTTGGAATAGAGTTGGTTATAGTAAGGATGCAATTGTTTAAGCTCAAGACCATGCTGGAGGCTTATGGGATTATGACTCAAAATAATATTAATTTTCAGGTCTCAGTGGTTAACATTCACAACCAAACAATCACTATTAGTATCTCCCTAGGTGGTTCCTCTCGGAGTTGCACTGCACTTTATGTCTGTCATAATGCCATCCATCATAGAACTCTTTGGCAATACCTTGTCTCTCTAAATGCAAACATTAGTGGTCCATGGTTCTTGATAGGAGATTTTAATGAAATGATCTCTCCTAGTGAACAAAGAGGCATATATTTCCAATCAAAAAGAGCTAAATAATTTCTTAGTGTGATGAACAATTGCAATTTAATTGACCTTCCTAATATTGGAGGGAATTTTATGTGGCATCGAAGTTGTAGAGGACAAAGGATCATGGATATGAGACTGGGCAGAGGGATGGAAAACTTACAATGGATGGTTTCTTTTCCAAATGCTTTTATTGATATTCTTCCTAGATGTAACTCGAACCATAACCTCATTCTTGTGAGGTGTGGTGGTCTTCCTCAATCTAGGGGTCGTTGCTTCTATAGGTTTGAGGAAACATGGATTGATCATATTGACTATCCTATAGTTGAAGATGGTCAGGCTACCTCTTTGACTTGTCCTATAACACTAGAGGAAATTAAAGTTGCTTTGTTCTCAATGTAATCCTTCAAGTTTCCTGAACCAGATGGATTTCAAGCAATCTTTTTTAAGCATTTCTTGGAAACTATTGAAGAGGATATTTGCCACTTGATTTTTGATTCTTTTGTGATAGGTTCTTTCAATCCTTTGATTGTTAAAACTCTTATTGATCTTATTCCTAAAGCGAATTAACCTAAACACTATAGAGAGTTTAGACCAATAAGTCTGTGCAACACTATCTATAAACTTATAACTAAAGTTTCTGTTAATAGAATTAGACCTCTCTCTTGGACAACACCATTGGCACGTATCAAAGCAGGTTGCTCCCTAATAGAGGAACTTCCGATAATGCCATTATTTAACAAGAGATAATCCACTCCATGCATAAATCCAAAAAAATCAAAGGGGATATGGCTTACAAAATTGATATTGAAAAGACTTATGACAATGTCAGAGTGGAAATTTTTGAAAAGTTTCCTTGAAGAATTTGGTTTTCTTCGATTACCATTAATGTAACACTCCAAAATTTTCATATATATATATTATATATATATGTCTTTTTAGTAACTGCTATTATTAATAAATAATTATTCTATGTGTAAATAAATTAAATTAATTTTTATCACACTCTATTCTACCCGAATAATTAAAAAATTCATTTTTATTTAATTGTTTTAACGTGACAATTACATGGGGACGATTGATGATATGATTATTTCGTAAATGGACTATTGTGCATTTTTTTTATTTGATTAGTTTCGATAATCATGAAATTGATGTGTTAGATATGTTTGTTTTATTTTGTTATGTGTGAGTGGTATTTTTGTCTTGCTTGTTTATTTTAGTTGATAAAGTATTAGTTGAATTATTTAATTAAATTAGAATTTATAAAAGTTATATTATTTGTTAGTTTTATTTGCGACCAAATAATTATTAGCTTTAGGAGCTATTATAAAGTTAGTAAACCAAATCCGTATAAGTGTTTTGAAAATATTTTTGGTTCACCCTATAAAAAAATATATAATGACTTGACTCATTCTTTTCCTCTCCTTTATAACAAGATTTTATGACAATTCGTGATATTTTCTTGGCATAATGTGCATTAACTCATTTTTAACATCTTTAAATTATTTTTTAAAGGAAGATTATAAATTTAATTATGAGTTTTTTTTTTGTGCAATTAATAGAGGACAACAAAAATACTATTCTCCTTTTTGTATCTCATGCATTCCTCTCTTTTAAACTAAAACTATAATTTTATTTTAATTGTCTACAAAAATAATTCTATAAAAAATTTGGTTTCGTAACTATTAGATAAACAAAATTAAAAGGGTGATGTGACAATCTCTAATTTATGTATTTAATTAAAATTAGTCTGTGACACCCTTCAATATATGGTGAACTCTATTAGTTAATCATAATTAACTCATACACATAAATACACATGATTTCAATGGGCTTTGTAACAATCTAATAAAATTAAATAAATAGTAATTATTGGTCGCATAATGTTGGAATTAAGTGCACTTCAATTTTAGATAAGAAATCAATGGTAATAGTGCAACGTAAATAACTTATATGTTCATATATTTCCATTAGGTCTCTTGTTGTCACACTTATTTGTCATTCGTACACTCCCAAAATAATTTTCTAAGTCGTAAATTCCAATATCTATCGATGTTGAATTCATTACTGCCTTATGAGCTATTTCTCGTGCGAATTTAGAGGTGTTAAGAAAGAAAGCGCCTAAGGTAAGGGTTTTTCCCCATACAGAGTTAGACTAGATATTAAATTAATAGTTTGTAAGATATTGATATATGTCTTGATGTTTAAAAGAAAAATGTTGATTTTTGTTTGCCTTAAAGAATTTAACTATAATATTTTGTTTTTATGAGTAATATGTTTAGTGATAAACTTAATTATAAACTTTCGATTTTTATTATTATAACATGAGTAATATGTTTGATGTCATATATTTGATGTAAAGTTGTTATTTTTGTGTTGTTTATGTGTACTTAATTATAAAGTTATGATTTTTATTATCATCTCATGAGTAATATTTTTAGCATGTTTTTAATTTAAAGTTTTGATTTTTGTGCTATTTCATTTCAAAGTTTTGATTTTTAAGAAATCTATATGAGTCTTGGGGGAATTGGTGAAAAATTTTAATTTTTAATTATGATAACATGATTAAGTTGATTTTTGTGATATGTTTAATGGTAAACTTTGATTTGTATGTCTAAATGACTAATAATAGGAGAAAATTTATAGTAGAAGAAATAAAGTTTATATTTGTAAATGTTATTCGTTATTTGAGTTTTGATGTCTATCAATAGCATGTCGTTAATCCAATTTTATTGTTTATAAAATAAAAGTTATGACTCTAAGAAATTTATTCACGTGTTTGTGTGTTATATATTTGGAATAACAAAATTACTAACTCTTGATTGTAAGCGTCCATGAGAATAAAATTTTGATGTCATATGTGATTAAAATTTTATCTTGAATATTTTATATTTGTGGTTGCGTAAGTGACAGGTAATTTGTGTTTTAAATAGTATTATCATTGTGGTTGCCTAATTGGCTGATGATTTGTGTTTTTAATATTTTATCTATGTGGTTGTCTAAATGGTTTGGTTGGTGATGTGTGTTTTAAATATTGTTATCTTTGTAGTTGCCTAAGTGGTTGGTGAATTGTGTTTTAAATACTGTTATCTTTGTGTTTGCCTAAGTGGCTGGTGATTTGTGTTCTAAATATTGTTATCTTTGTGGTTGCCTAAGTGGCTAGTGATCTGGGTTTTAAATTTTGTTATCTTTGTGGTTGTCTCAGTGGCTGGTGATTTGTGTGATAATCTAAGTGGATGGTGACATATACATTTGAGCATCATTATCATTTCATAACATATCATATGCATCTTTGTGGACGCTTGTGTGGCTGGTTTAATTTTTCCTATTGGTATGAGTGACTTCTGTGTGGACGCCTGTGTAGCTGGTTATATCCGGATCATATTATTTAGGAGCATGCATAACTTGCATACATTTTGTTGTTGTTTTTATTTTGATTTAATCATTTGTTCTATGGTGAGTTGTTATTTGATTTATTTAGATACATTTAATGACTTTTGATACATCTTTGAGAACTATTAAAAAATCATTTTTTTTAATCTTTTATTACGAAAAGATTTTATATTCATATTTTATGGTTGTTAATTTATTATTCGGTTTAATTTTTGATGTGGGATGAACTGGCCCGTTACACCAACATTTAGGTACTAATAATTTCAAAGACTTGCATGAATGAAGTTTGATTGGTGCACGTCCGTGGGAAATGAGACTTTTACTTAAAAATAATGTTTTGTATTACTAAAATTTTTGTGGTACATTGTAAAGTTATTTACTATTCATCATTAACTTTTAATAGAAAGCAGAAGTGAGATTTCATTTGCTAGTAAATAATTGAATGTCATTAAATTCAGTCAACATTGCTTCTTTTGAATTTCACTTAAAGGGAATTTATTTTATTATGGAGCATAAATGCATATCGATCTAACAACTGAAATATTAATTTTACAAATAAATGAATAAATAATATTTTAGAAAATTACATTATGTTCTTTTTGTTTCTAAAAAAAAAAATTTAAGTAATCTTTGGATAAAAAATTTGGGGTTTTACATTGTGGTATCAGAGCACTAATTCTTGGACCTTGTGGGGTGGATGTGTCGTGTATGTTGTTGCATGTATTGTGACATTGCTTGTGTTATTTTTTGATTTTCTAATTTTTGAATTTATTAATTACTTCAAATTTTAATTATATGTCATTAATTGTGTAGCGTTCTTGAATTTGAATTTTACTAATTATTTAAATTTCTATTATGTGTCATTAATTGTGTAAACTCCCCGAATTTGAATTTTACTAATTACTTAAATTCCTATTATTGCTATTAATTATGTTAACTATTTGGTTTTTTAATAATTGAATTTTATTAATTACTTAAATTTCTATTATGTGTCATTAATTATGTTAATTGTTTGTTTTCTAATTATTAAATTTTATTTAAATTTCTATTATGTGTCATTTATTGTGTAACCTCCTTGAATTTGAATTTTTACTGATTACTTAAATTCCTATTATGTGCCATTAATTATTTTAATGTTTTTTTCTTCTAATTATTGAATTTTATTACTTAAATTCTTATGTGTCATTAATTGTGTAACCTCCATGAATTTTTGTCATTAAATATGTGCCTTAAACATTTAGTTTAATGGTGTTATTTTATTATTTATTTAGTTATTTTCAAATCTCACATCTCGATGGTTACTTGATTGTTTTGTTAATATTATCTTTTTATATTATTTATAAATCTTCTATTTAATTTGACTGATTTTACTATCTTTTTATGATTTTTTATTTGTTTATTGTATGATTATTTTGTTTTAAAAATCATAGACTCTTTACTTCTTGCTCACGTTAAATGTTTTGTGATCTAACTATTACTCTGCTTAATTAGTCTTGTTAATAATAATAATGAATATTACAAAATAATTTCATCTTCTATTTGATATAAATGAGTATTATTATGTTATAAAATACAGTGCTACATGTTATTGTTGTTATCATTGTCTCTTTTACATTATTTTTATGAAACTATAAATTTTAGTTAGCTTGAATTACAAAAGTTTTAAAAATAATATCATTTAATTCGATATGATTATTAGTATAGTAATAAATTTTCTTTTTAATTTACTTAGTTAAGATATTTTTTGATATTTCAAAGGTATTTAATAAACTAATTTCATTTTGATTCTATTTCTTAAATTAATTTTCTTAAGAAAATTTAATGTAGTTACGTTTTCTTTTTGAATTTATATACATATACAATATTTTCCTTATTTTATGAATGTTGTTTACACAATGTAAGATGAAGAGTTAAGATAGTATGTTGTTGTAATTATTGTATTATTATTATTATTATTATTATTATTATTATTATTATTATTATTATTATTATTATTTAACATTTAGATTTTTATTTTATGTTAAAAGTTACATAAAAAAAAGGGACTAACAATGATTTTCCCTTGTCAACAATCATTGAATATTTTTATTACTATAAAATGAATTTTGTCTAGTTACCTAAATTAAAATGTTTTTGCAGTATTTATTATTATAATCTAAATGCCGTAAATTTTAATTGTAAAATTATGTTTGTTTTTATTTTATTTTTATTTTATCATGTTATTAATGTTAAAAGATTGGTTGGATTAAAAAGAGTTAACAGGGTTGAAATGAAATGAATGAAAGACATGACTATGTCTTCGTGCTCTACAAATGTACTGTACTAAAAGTCTTTTAATATTCTTGATTTAAAGAAAAGCTAGTATGATTATTATTAAATGAGTAGGAGAGGTTAATCGCCTTAGTGACTTAATTTCGAAGAAGGCGATAACAATAATTTGTTTTTTACTATCCTCAAGAATTTATTTTACCTATTAAAAAGTCTATCAAGATTTATTTTATTTTGCATTGTCCTTATGAAGATAAGTTAGAATATCTGTGTGCTATTAATAATGATAAATGTATCAAATTTATGGAATTTAATAAAATTAAATAGGTGAATTTTATGAATATGTTAGTTTTATTTGAATTTTAATCATTTTTAATTTCATTAATAAATTTTAAGTGTTATATTATCATTATTATTGTTATTATTATTGTTTATTATTATTATTATTATTATTATTATTATTATTATTATTATTATTATTATTTTTATTATTATTATTATTATGCAATATTATCAATGAATTTTGCATATTAGTATTGCATTGTCAAATTCTATTCTATAATAAATAAATAAACACAATTAAATCAATTTCTATATAGAAATGATTTTTTTTAATGAAAGGATCTACGATATCCCTCTAGTTCTATTTTTAAAATTTTAAAATATTGCTATCAACATATAATTCTAAATTTGCTGTATTTTAATAAATGACATTCTCAATTTTGTCTATTTTATTTTTCTTTATATGCTCATTGATTTGTTTTAAGTAGTTCACGTGTTTAGCAAGTAAGTTTTATACAATTCAAGTTTTTATATTTTAGTCGAATTGTTGTTATTCAAGAAATTTTTTGTTACACTAATGGGGATTCGAAATAATTTTACCTGATTTTTTTGAAGAGATGTGTCAATACGTGTGTGCAGCTTGTCAATTTGTTTTTCCTCTTAGTTTCGAGGACGAAACTATTTTTAAGGAGGAAAGTATTGTAACACCCCAAAATTTTCATATATATTATATATGTGTCTTTTTAGAAATTGCTATTATTAAATAAATAATTATTCTATGTGTAAATAAATTAAATTAAATTTTATCACACTCTATTCTACCTGAATAATTATAACCTTCATTTTTATTTAATTGTTTTGACGTGACAATTATATGGGGACAATTTATGATATGATTAATTTCTAAATGGACTATTGTGCATTTTTTTATTAGATTAGTTTCGATAATCATGAAATGGATGTGTTAGATATGTTTGTTTTATTTTGTTATGTGTGAGTGATATTCTTGTCTTGCTTGATTTATTTTAGTTGATAAAATATTAGTTGAATTATTTAATTAAATTAGAATTTATAAAAGTTATATTGTTTGTTAGTTTTATTTGCAACCAAATAAGTATTAGCTTTAGGAGCTATTATAGAGTTAGTGAAACTCAATCCGTATAAGTGTTTTGAAAATATTTTTGGTCCACCCTATAAATAAAAAATAATGACTTGACTCATTTTTTTACTCTCCTTCATGACAAGATTTTATGACAATTCATGGTATTTTCTTGGCATAATGTGCATTAACACATTTTTAACATCTTTAATTTAATTTTTAAAGGAAGATAATAAATTTAATTATGAGTTCTTTTTTTCAATTAAGAGAGGACAAAAAAAAGACTACTCTCCTTTTTGTATCTCATGCATTCCTCTCTTTTAAACTAAAACTATAATTTTATTTTAATTGTCTAGAAAAAAAAATTCTATAAAAATTTTGGTTTGGTAACTATTAGATAAACAAAATTCAAAGGGTGATGTGGCAATCTCTAATTTATGTATTTAATTAAAATAAGTGTGTAACACCCTTCAATATATGGTGAACTCTATTAGTTATTCCTAATTAACTCATATACATAAATACAAATGATTTCAATTGGCTTTGTAACAACCTAATAAAATTAAAGAAATAGTAATTATTGGTAGCATAATGTTGGAATTAAGTGCACTTCAATTTTAGACAAGAAATCAATGGTAATAGTGCAACGTAAATAACTTATATGTTCATACATTTCCATTAGGTCTCTTGTTGTCACAGTTATATGTCATCCCTACACTCCCAAAATAATTTTCTAAGTCGTAAATTCCAATATCTATCGGTGTTGAATTCATTACTGCCTCATGAGCTATTTCTTGTGCGAATTTAGAGGTGTTAAGAAAGAAATCGCTTAAGGTAAGGACTTTTCCCCATGCAGAGTGAAGCTAGATATTAAATTAATAGTTTGTAAGATATTGATATTTGTCTTAATATCTTAAAAGAAAAATTTTGATTTTTGTTTGCCTTAAAGAATTTAACTATAATATTTTGTTTTTATGAGTAATATGTTTGCTTTGATAAACTTGATTATAAAATTTCGATTTTTATTATTATAACATGAGTAATATGTTTGATGTCATATATTTGATGTAAAGTTGTTATTTTTGTGTTGTTTATCTGTACTTAATTATAAAGTTATGATTTTTATTATGATCTCATGAGTAATATTTTTAGGATGTTTTTAATTTAAAGTTTCGATTTTTGTTCTATTTCATTTCAAAGTTTTAATTTTTAAGAAATCTATATGAGTCTTGGCGGAATTGGTGAAAAGTTTTAATTTTTAATTATGATAACATGATTAAGTTGATTTTTGTGATGTGTTTAGTGGTAAACCTTGATTTGTATGTCTAAATTACTAATAATAGGAGAAAATTAATAGTAGAAGAAATAAAGTTTATATTTGTATATGTTATTCGTTATTTGAGTTTTGATGTATATCAATAGCACGTCGTTAATCTAATTTTATAATTTATAAAATGAAAGTTATGACTCTTAGACATTTATTCACGTGTTTGTGTGTTATATATTTGGAATAACAAAATTACTAACTCTTGATTGTAAGCGTCAATGAGAATAAAATTTTGATGTCATATGTGATTAAAATTTTATCTTGAATATTTTATATTTGTGGTTGCGTAAGTGACGGGTAATTTGTGTTTTAAATAGTGTTACACTACTAGAATAACAGGGCAAAAGCCGACTCTAACATCGATTTAGCGTCTGATTAGTGTCGTTGTCGGGCCTAGGCTAAAACGGTCGAAGCTAATTATTAGCGTCGGTCAAATACCATCTGACGCTATATTAGCGTCGGCTAGGCCGACGCTGCATCGACACTATGTGTAAAATTGAAACATCTGACGCTAAAAATATCAGTTGCCACGTCAGCTGGGGGAAAATAGTTGCATCGGATGGGCGACGCTAAGGTCAACAAACAATAGTCAACAAAATTAGTAGTGTCGGCTGACCGACGCTAAAGTCAAAATAAAATTCAACTGTATTTATAAAGTAGCGTGGGACAAGCCGACGCTAAGTTCAAATTTATTTAATTTTTTATTTTTAATTTTATAGCTCCTGCTTTGCTGAATTTCATTTTTTTTTATTAATATAATTGATTGCTAATAAACATTAAAAGTCATTCATTGACATTATAACAAACGCACTAGAGTTTTAAATAACATAACAAAATATCATGTGTTCTGAAACTACAAAATAACAAATAGTATCGAATAACAACTTTAACAAAGCTACCTAATACATAATTGTCAACCAATTACTACAAAAAGTAAGCATAACTATGACATTAAGGTTCGTCAAGCGACACGTCGTCCAAATTATGATCGTAAGGAGGATGCGAAGGAGGATGACTCGCAGTAGATGATCCACCAGCTGATTGACGGTGCATAGCGTCAATTTTATCTCCAAAAAATTGTTTTAATGCATCAAAATCATTCTCTAACTTCTTTGAACGCTCCCTAGCCTCTTCGGAGACCTTGGTAGCCACTTGAGCTTGGGCCACTACATCTTGAGCAATTTGTTCAGCTCTATATCTAGCTGCCCTCTCCGCTTCTAAAGACATCCCAGTCATAGAATTAGAAGGATTCTGGGAATGTTGTGTAAGCGATACACACCCCTGTTGGACGTTAATGGACAAGTCTCCCGTACCATAAACTCGACCACGAGTGCGACCCCTTGCAGATTCAGTCCATAACTTAAGTATTGTCCCTCCTTCTACCTCTTTAGCACTTTCTTCACTTGTTTCGCCAATTTGTGTTTGTACTTCCTCCAATTTTTTTTAAATGTTCCCTGATAAATGAAATAAATTAATAACGTAATATATGATCAAATTTCTAAAATAAATTAAACAAACAAGTGTATAATAAAGGGATTGCTCTTCTAGGTATAAATGACATCATATTAATTTTTGGTTGATTTGTAATATAAAGAATTTGCATAAAGAATTTACATAAATAAAGAACATACATAGGTAGATTCTGCGCGACTATCAACCCAAGCGCCATTTTTCCTCTTGTGGGTTGTCAAAAATAACTCATCTGGAAGTAAATCTCTTTGAAGGTTATTGCTCTACAAATAAAATCAAGATTATTGGATCACAACTCAAAATTAGATATCATAAAATTAAATTGTATTAATTTTAAGTAAATGTAAATTTAATACATACGAGCTCAATCGCAACATCAATATGAGCCTTGCGGCCTGAGGTGTGGACAGTCCCGCCTTTTGTTGAAGCTCGATTGATCTTATTTTGGTTGGAGATGTTCTTGAATGATGTACCTTCCCAAAATGCTTGAAGACCATAGTTGATGTTGGAGGCTAAGACGGGGCTGGAGACGAACATTGAAGTGGCCTAGTGGTAGACAAGTTGCGACGTATGACATCCCGCTGCTCATTAAGTTTACTCGGTCGCAACATCTTTTGTTTACCCCTTGTAGGATGGGCCTTTCCTTTATCACCGCCACCTTTGTTAGTCATCTGTTGTCATAAAGTAAAAAAGAGTAAATTAAAAATGTCATGTAAGTACAATATGAACAGTGCAATACATAATACAATTTATCAAAATACAAGTTGCTTAAGTAGACAATTTATCAAAATACATAATACAAAATCAGCAAGTTGTAATATGTTCGATCACAAAATACATAATACATAAACAATTTATCAGAATCAACAAGTTTCTTAAGTACAAAATACACAATGTAATACAAAATACATAAAATAAACTCTAATAATGTGCAATACAAAATACTATTGTAATATGTTCGATCACTATCGTTTCTCCCTTCACTACAATCTTCAATCAAAAATCTCTTTGAACACATCTACTTGTGAGTTGTCATGTAAACAAGATATGGATTCTATTTCTGCAATTGGTAGAACATGTGACATCCCATCAGACTGATAAGGCATTTCGTCCTCTGTGTTGTCAATCTCCACGTGACCCCTTGGTTTTGTGGTAATTGCCACACACCATCCACACTTATCTCTACACATTTCTGGATAGGGGACATAATACATTTGTCTTGCTTTTTTCACCAGGATGAAAGGATCATAAAGACGATAACGTTTATCCATCTTAATATCAACAATTTGATATTGTGGATGAATCTTTGTACCCCTATTTTTTGTTGGGTCAAACCATTCACAATAAAATAATGCAACCTTCTCCTTCAAACCAAAGTAATCTAGTTCTATGATATAGTTGATCGTGCCATAGTAATCATCTTCTCCTCCTTCAGTAAGACCCCTTACATGCACTCCACTATTGATTGTCTTTTTATTAATGTTGTAGGCCTTAGTGTAAAACGTGTACCCGTTAACAAAGTAAATGTTCCAAGATATTGCCATTGATGAAGGACCACGAGATAGTGCTATTATGTCTTTGTTAGTCACTTCATTTGCCTCGTTATTTACATATGCTTTCAGCCATATGGGAAACTCTGCATGTATACGTCTAGATGTGTCTTCTTCATTGATTGAGTGATTCTCCAAGAATAAGCTGTCAACAATCATATAGTTCATAAGTAAATGCGTATTATGGTTTGCATCAATATAATTTTCCACGCATTATGATGAACACTTACTCAAGATATGGTTTAATTTCATCACAATTAATCAACACGTG
>NC_021165.2:39286236-39287920 GCF_000331145.2 Cicer arietinum
AAACGTGTACCCGTTAACAAAGTAAATGTTCCAAGATATTGCCATTGAATAAGGACCACGAGATAGTGCTATTATGTCTTTGTTAGTCACTTCATTTGCCTCGTTATTTACATATGCTTTCAGCCATATGGGAAACTCTGCATGTATACGTCTAGATGTGTCTTCTTCATTGATTGAGTGATTCTCCAAGAATAAGCTGTCAACAATCATATAGTTCATAAGTAAATGCGTATTATGGTTTGCATCAATATAATTTTCCACGCATTATGATGAACACTTACTCAAGATATGGTTTAATTTCATCACAATTAATCGTTATATGTTATATAATATGTTCTAGACTTCCCACTAGGTTGACCTCGTTTCAGCAAGATGGATAGTGAAGGTTGGAGATCATCACATTCTAAATGACGATTATTACTTAAATTTATGGTCGGCAACAAATTGAATGACTTGAAATAATGAGAACAAAAATAAGTTGTCTCGCGTTGTATATAGTCGGCATATATGGAGCCTTCAACCCTAGCCTTGTTTGTCACTGCCCGCTTTGAGACTCTCATACATCTGCATATTTAATCATTAAATGTCTATTAAGTAAGTTATAATAAACATGTAATCTTATTAAAAAATCAACCACAAAAGTTACCTTTCAAATGGATACATCCACCGGTAATGTACTGGACCACCTAACATTGCTTCATAGGCAAGATGTATTAGAGGATGCTCCATTGAGTCGAAGAAACCTGGTGGAAAAATCCTTTCTAACTTGCATATGATCATTGGAATGTTATCATTCAACTTAACTAAGTCGTCCAACCTCAATGTATTGCAACAAAGATCCTCGAAGAATCGACTTAGCTCAGTTAATGGTTTCCAAACAAATTCTGGCAAGGAATGAAATGAAATTGGGAGTAAACATTCCATAAAAACATGACAGTCATGGCTCTTCATCCCATGTATCGTACCCTTCTCAACATCGACACACCTAGCAAGGTTTGAAGCATAGCCATAAGGCATTCTCAATTCCTTAAGCCATTTACAAACCAACTTGGCATCTGGTGATGTCAATGTGTAATTTGCCTTTGGTTTACCCATCTTTCCGTTAGATAATACTTGCATCTCCAAGTCCCCACGAAAGCATAATAAAGACAAGTCTTTTCTCGCCTTTTCATTATCCTTTGTTTTACCTTTAACATTCATAACAATGTTAAATATATTATCGAAGACATTTTTCTCTATGTGCATCACATCGAGGTTGTGCCTTAATAAGTTATCCTTCCAATATGGAAGATCCCAAAAAATACTTCTCTTTTTCCAATTATGACCCACTCCATACCCGTTCAATTTCTTTTTCCAACCAATTTCAGTCACTTTTGGAAAATTACTCACCACCTCCGATATCTCTTGCCCTGTGTAAATGTAAGGTTGACCGTCTTTCTCATCCCTATTTTTTGTAAAAATTCTTTTACTTCTTCTGAAAGAGTGATTAGCTGGCAAGAATCGACGATGACAATCAAACTAAGAATTCTTACCGTCATATTTCAAAGTGAAAGCTTTTGTGTCTTCCATACAATGAGGACATGCCAACTTACCTTGTGTTCCCCATCCAGATAACATACCATAGGTGGAAAAATCATTAGTTGTCCACATCAAGCATGCTTTCATGATGAAGTTTTGTTTTGTG
>NC_021165.2:39288814-39292074 GCF_000331145.2 Cicer arietinum
AGACAAGTCAAAAATAAGTATGGTTTGGTCATGCACATTTCAGGGGGAAGATTGTATGGAGTGAGTATAACTGGCCAACAGGAGTATGGAGAAGCAGACGCTTGAATATAAGGAGTAAATCCATCTGAACATAGACCCAACCTTACATTTCTGGGGTCACTAGCAAAGTCAGGATAAACATCGTCAAAATGTTTCCACGCTTTTCCATCAGACGGATGGCGAAGGACGTTTGAACTCTTTTTATTCTCGTGATGCCATCTCATTTCACTCGCAGACTCAGTTGATGCATACAATCTTTGTAATCTAGGAATGATAGGGAAATAAAACATTCTTTTTGCTGGAACATCTTTGTATTTTCCCATACCAGTCCTATGTGGAATGGACCTAGGAGAATGTCAAATTTTTCACTCAGATAACTTGTTATCATCCTTGTAATATAACATACATCCTTTCTTACAACAGTCAATCTTCTCAACCTTCAACCCTAACTTTGACACCAATTGTGTTGCTTGGTAATAGTTATCGGGCAAGCATGTTTCCACTGGACATACACTTTTAAGCATTTTGTAACAACATCTATACATTTTTGTGGAACATGCCAATTAGACCTAATTGCTAGAAGTTGAACACATATTGATAACATTGATTGGGTAGCCCCCTCGTAGATGAGCTTGTTGGTGGATATCAACTTGTCATAAAATCATTTTGCATCTTCGTTAGGCAACTCATCCTCAGCAAATGTGTCATTTCCCATGTTAGTGTTCACATCAATGACATCTCGATAAAGCCTAAAAGTATCAAACACCATTTCATCCATTGCATTAAATTGGTCGTCGTGATGCATAATCCTATTACTAGTCGAACCTCCCTTTGTTTCAACCATTGGCTTCACTTCTCCGTGTTCAGTCCAAATCCAATAATCTGGTTGAAATCCATCCTGGTACAAGTGAAGTCTAACAGTAGTTGCTGCAGATATCTTTATACACTTGCATTTTATATACGAACACCTTATCCCTCCCTCAGATATACAAATCGGTTGTTTCAAAGCCCTCTTCAAAAAATCTTTAACACCACTAACATACTCCTCTTTCAATCCGCGTCTATTTTCATGTACCTTATTGTACATCCAAGTACGATCCATTTACTATAAGACCAAAACTTAACTTGTCAATCACTAAATAAGTTTGAAAAACAACTGAACCTAAATAAACTCATGAACCTATAAGTTTGAAAAGTTATATAGATAAATAAACTCATGAACCTATAAGTTATAAAATTATAGAGATAAATAAACAACAAAATTGTTGATATATAAACCTATTCACAAACTGTGCGAATAGTAACAAGAATACATTTGACAACCACAAGATAGAGATGTGACTGAATCATCAGGCATGCACTTCATTCCTTTGTTCATTTATTTATCATGTCACTCTAATAATTATTACCTGTACACTCATCCATACTTTGTGTACGTGTATGCAGGGAATTAGTAGAATGCAACTTATCATTTTATCTATTAACTGGACTGGTGTAACCATTTTATGCTTAACTTTATTTATTTTTTGGGTGCAGATAAATGGAAAGTTTACAAGTGACCAATCTCTTATTATAATGTGAGTGCTTTCTACTTAAACCTCTTTTGTCTAAGGAAAACAAATTGTAAGGTATTTACTTAATATGCATGCTGCACCAATATAAAAATCTGCAATGCAAATTCTGGAGTAAGATGGGTTGATATGCAGTGCAAATTCTGCAGTATAAAAATCTGCAGTGCAAATTCTCACAAAAATCTGCAGTGCAAAAATCTGGAGTAAGCTGGGTTGATATGCACATGTATGATTGAGTATATAACTTAGATGAACCAGAAAATATAGAGAGTTGTAGCCTTAGTTAGTAATTTGCGCATGTCCAGTCACAAGTCTCTTTTAGCTGTCACATCTAGTTGGTAATTTACTTGTGTCTAGTAGATATTTAGCATTGTTTCTGCTCATTTCCTCTCTAATATTGCAGATTAGCACATAAAGTGATTATGGAGTCACTAAAGAAGGGACACATTGTTGTGGGGTAACTTGAGTTATATATTTTGTTTTATAACTTCCAAAGGCAAACTTGCATCTTGATATAAGCTAATTTTTGTTTAGTTGCAATCATAAAAATGAGCTGTTTTAACAAGAATGCATTTGACAACCACAAGATAGAGAGACGAATTTATTAACATTTTATGATTTCATATATCCCTTTAGTAAATTAATAAATATAAAAGTGAATTATGAAGCAAAAACATAATTTATAAAACCTAACATCCAAAAACATAACATAATTGACATAAGTGAGCATGAAAACAGAATTATGAAAAACCTAACAGAATTGAGCATGAAAAACCTAACATCCAAAAACAGAATTTTTAAGGATGGTGTTGCAGATAAAACACCAAAAGCTGTAGGGGTGATTTTTAAGGATGAAAATGGGAAACAGCATGAGGCAATGCTGGAAAATGATAGGCATAATGAAGTAATATTGTCTAGTTGTGCATAGTAGATTAGCAACTATCAAGAAGTGCTACCATCAGAAGTAAATTTCATTTTTACATGATACAAATCAGATTGGACAACTTTCCACAATTCTTCCAAAGCAAAGATCAATAGAAGCTATTAAAAATTACGTGAAGAATAAGCGAGATGTACCGGGATATGATCTTCAACGCTGCGTCGAGGGATCAGATTGGCAATTAAAGTAGTCCAGTCAAAACACTTCACAAACTACACATAATTCAGAAGAAAAAGAAATCAGAGTCAGACTAACATGCTTGAAATTTTTGTGAGACTAACAAAATCACAAACTTCACAAACTACATATGCTTGAATTTCACAAACTGCATGCTTGAATTTTTTGTAAGACTAACAAAATCACAAACTGCATATGCTTAAATTTCACAAACTGCATGCTTGAATCAAAGTCAAACTAATACATAATTCACAAACTTCACAAACTGCATGCTTGAATTTCACAAACTGCATTTCTAAATATTATTATGCTTGAATTTCTAAACTGCATTTCTAAACTGAATTTTAGAAACTACATTTCTAAACTGAATTTCACAAACTGCATTTCTAAACATGCTTGAATTTCTAAACTGCATTTCTAAACACTTCAGAACTTGTATATCAAAATCACTGCCATTTACACTTCAGAGCTACACTTACAGCACAAAATCTAAACCTGTCATCGCATTCAAATCATATTATTTGTTATAATGA
>NC_021165.2:39292102-39294846 GCF_000331145.2 Cicer arietinum
ATATATATATATATATATATATATCAAGTCATTTTCTGACGCATCTTCAAATTATTACATGAACTACTAAAAAAAAATTATAGTTATTTCTAAAAGAAAACAAATATTTTTAAGTCATGTTTAGATAAAAAATTTGGGCGTTACAATTAAACTCGCAATGTATTGTGTTTTCTCTTCTTATTCAATTTGGAATGTTAAAAGACTGCCAAAATTTTTGCCTACGAGAGGCCTTAGACATCTTAGACGAAGGGATCCTCTTTCCCCTACCTTTTTGTCAGATGTATGAAAAAGTTGTCTATATAAATAAATGAAGTTGTACTAGATAATAGGCGGAGTCCTATTGAGGTGTTTAAAAATGGGTCTAGGTTTTCTCACCTCTTTTTTTTGCAAATGATGTCCTTTTTTTTCCAAGACTATTTGTTCCCAAGGGCAAATTATGGTTGATTTGTTTGATCATTTCAACAAGACTTCTGGTTTAAAAATTAACCTTTCTAAGTCAAAAGTTTTCTTCAATTCTGGAGTTCCAAGGTGGAAGATTGATAAACTAACTTCCATTTCATCAGTCTGCAATACAAACTCTCTTGAAAACCATCTTGGTTTTTCTATGATCAAGGGTAGAACAAGATAAGTGGACTACAATTTTATTGTGGAATATATAAACACCGGATTGGCTTCTTGGAAGATTAAGCTGCTTAACGAAGCTGAAAGGTTAACTTTGGCAACTTTAGTGCTAAGTTCAATCCCGACTTAGTAAATGCAATTAATTTGGGTTCCAACAAGTATATGCAACCTCATTGACTGGGTAACTAGAAAATTTATTTGGCAGGGTACCTCGGATAAGGGGAACCATTTGGTAGGATGTACAAAGTTATAACTAGACCAAAAAACGAAGAAGGGTTGGGAGTGGGATTGGCGAGGAAAGCTAACCCAATTATACTTGAGAAGTTAGTGTGGAATATTCAAAAGCAACCAAATAAGCTTTGGGTTAATATGATTAAAGCTAAATATGTGAAGCATAGTAACTTTTTTAACTTTCCTCAAACTAATGGATATCTGATTTGGAATTTTATTTCCAAAGCTAGAATTCCATTACATGATGGCTTCTCTTTTGTGTCAGTAATGGTGCATCATCCTTCTGGTTTTCTCCTTGGATTGATAATGATCCTCTATGTAACAAAGTGGATTATGTCCACACTTCTGACTCTCGTCTTCATATATCTAATGTTTACCACTAGAATGTTTGGAACTCTATCATCCCAATTGCTATAAAAGATTATATCTCTATTCATAATTTCATTCTTCATTTGGCAAGGTAATTTGGATGGTACATACTCAGCAAAATAAGGTTATAAGTGGTTGTTTCAAAGGAGAGAGGGAAACCTTCAAATAAATTATTTAAATTGGATTTGGAAGATTAAAGCGCCAAACAAAATCAAGTTTTTCATATGGTGTGCTTACAATGATTCTTTGGCTACCCTTTGCATGCTTCACAAGTGAAAGATGGCCACCACTAACATTTGTCAGCGTTGCATTCTTGAACAAGAGTCTTTCCTCTACTGTGTTAGAGATTGCCATATGTCGCGTCAAATTTGGCTTGCAATTGGTTTCACAATAGTTGATTTTCTCACCAACCTGGATATTGTTTCTTGGATCACACTCAGACCTTCAAGTTCTTATTCTCACATATTTTTTGCTTCAATTTGGTGGGGTTGGAGAGTAAGAAACATTGTTTGTATTGGTAAAAAATCTATTTGGCTGCATAAAATTATTTTGGAAAAACGGAGGCTAGGATCCACTTGTTGGATCTGTGTGGGTGAAAATTGCTGTAAGACTTTAATAATGAAGTTGTTGATGAAGATTATATGTAGCAAATTCCAAAGCGTGTTGTTACACTAGCCTTTAGGTTCGATTTGCCCCCACCTATAGATAAAGAAAACACACACAAGGATCGAACTTGGAACATAACCATTTCACATCTAGAACACAACTATTGAACCAACCACTAAATCATATTGTAAGACCCATAATTTTAAAGTATACTTTATGTATTTTAGTGTATTTTGGTATTGAACTCAGATGCTTTTTAGCCAAAGTTATTAATATTTTGGAGTTTATATGACCAAAGAGATATTTTGATGCCGATTAGAATTACTCGTCGATGAATAAATTAAATTAACTGCGGTGAATCTTTTACGAAGAATTTAATGTGTTACGGGTGAAATGTTTAATATCTGCATTTGCTTAACGATTGTTGTGGATGGAGTCAGTATATGCTCATGCATTTTCATTCTTTTTGTAAATCGTGTAGACCCGTGATAGGTGGCACCTTGATAAATAGTACTTTGGCGTGTGATAGGCGGTACATTTATGATTTACGTTTTTGTAAACCGTGCAGACCCGTGATAGGTGGCACCTCGATAAACGGTACGGGCCCGTGATAGGCAGTACGTTTATGGTTTTCGTTTTTTTGTAAATAGTGCAGACCCGTCAGAGGTGGCACCTTGGTAAATAGTACTTTGGCCTGTGATTGGCGGTACATTTACAATTTACGTTCTTTTTAGTAAACCGTGCAGACCCGTGATAGGTGGCACCTCGGTAAACGATACGGGCCCGTGATAGGCAGTACGTTTATGATTTACGCTTTTTAGTAAATCGTGTAGACCCGTGATAGGTGGCACCTCAATAATTGGTATTTTGGCTTGCGATAGGCGGTACAATTATGATTTACGGCCCTTCGAGGAGGG
>NC_021165.2:39295006-39297417 GCF_000331145.2 Cicer arietinum
ATTGAGATAGTTTATGTACTTTTGGAAGAATATGCAGGGAAATCGATTTCCCAATCGATTGGATGAGTTACAGGGACTTCCCTAATTTGACATAATCGATTTGCCAATCGATTTTATAATATGTTTTTCGAGACCATTTAAGAAATCGATTTGGCCATACAGGAATTCAGCAAAACTAACAAAATCGATTTGGAAATCGATTGATATTAAGTCAGTGGCTCAGCTATTCTATCAATCGATTGCCCAATCGATTGAATTAAGCCCATAGTTCAAATTTCACTAAAAACCTTCAGGAAATCGATTTGGAAATCGATTGGCTTAGTAGAAATTCTTATTTTGAGTTAGATAACAGATTGCTCAATTGATTTATCAATGTCTTGGTCAGTTATGTATTACTTGATGGATTGAGAACTTTATTTTGATTTCATTTTTAATTGGCAAGCATTATATGAACTTTTAGCATATGGAAAATCCTTTTAAGGTGCATGCTTAGTTGAAAGGTTATTTTGTGCATTTAAAAACTTAAATGTTATGTGTTAACTGTTAATTTCGGTTGGTGACCCTTTACAACTATTGTGGAAATCTGGGCTTTGCCATCAGATGAGAGCCAAGACAATCTTACCGGTTCGTACCCTGTGGATGGGAATGTTGTGGGGAATGTCTGACTGGAGCTATGTTAGGAGGATCTTACGGGGGGCGTGGAGAGCACTCCGGGTGTCTAGTTTGTTTTGGAGAATGATCAGATTAGGTTGACATAGAGGGATCATATGTCTTTCTTTTGAATTGTATTTGTTTTAAAATGGAAGACTGTACTTATGCTAATATTGTCAGCTTGACATGTTATTTTCGATGGGTTACATGTACCAACTTTTGATGTGTAAACATTTTGGATTCATATTTTGAGAAACTTTTCCGCTGCTTGTAAATTATAATGACTCAATTATTTATCCAAAGGTATTGACTTATTTAATTCTCTGATTTATTTTAATTTCTTTTGAAAAAAAAAATACACCCTCGCTTTGAAAATTCGGGGTGTTACACATATCAACTAAGACAAATTATACTTACATATATTCACCAATATTTTGGAAATATCTCACAATCCCCCACCATTTTCAAAATATACCTAGTCTCGTAATTTTGGAAATATCATGATTTCAGATAATGATATACGAATTGAACCATTACTTAGTAAGCTATGAGTTTCACTTATCTCGAATAGATTGGTAGACAAGCTTTGAACCAACTATTCATTAGAACAAGTGTGCACATCTTACACATGAAATCTCAGTACTATCGAAAGAAATTTAAGATGACATATTTGATAAGGCCTTGTGTCATGTACCCTTTTGATGAGAATTTTAGAATCAAACCCTTTAACTCTTTGATGCGGCCTCCCTTTTATCGCTGCCTAAAATTTCGAGTTTTCCTCGAACTTAATGGAGTCGCCACCAAAATTTATTTTAAAATAGAAAAAATATTGAAAAACCCTTAAAAATAGAAAAAAAAAATATAAAAATAGTATTTGAAACCAGATTTTGAGTTCGGGAGTCGGTTATGCGTAGGGAAGGTATTAGCACCCTACGACATCCGTTAAAATACAGTTACCTATAATTAATTGTGCAAAATTATATCAACTTAAATATATATTTATTTCTCTTTATTATTAAATATGAATATAAATTGTTTTTTATAAATGTGATTTTTGAGATAAAAGTGTGTTAAAAAGAGTGGAAAAAAGAAAGTTTTTATTAGTGTGCTTGACAAGAATGTGTGATCTTGCTCATACGTATCTCCCGGTGCGATGGAGAAATCAAAACAACGTAGTTCTTGGTAGAAAATGTGGATATGTTGATTGTTTTTTAAATCAATTGTATTTTGTTATTAAAAAAGTTAAACTTGACGAACATAAAAAGCTTGCTTGATTTGAATAATTATTTTAAAGTATGAGTTTTAAGACGATCGAATTGTACAACTTGTGTCTCAAAACTCAAGGAGTAAAAAAGATGTCACATATAATTTAATCCTCTTAAGAATATTTTTTATTTTTAAATTAAGTTTTAAAACCAACAAATAGTTTAACTTATGTCTTAACAACTCCAAGATTAAAATAAACACATCTAATTAATTAAATTTTAAAAAGTTGATTTTAGATCTATTTATTTATAAAAATAAATTTTAAAGCTATCAAAATGTATAATTTGTATTATGCAACTCAGGGATTAAAATGTCATTTTTAGTTAACTTTAAATAATTTTTATGATTAATTTGTTTATGATTTTTAATTTATTAATTTATTTGTGAAGATGATATTTAGAACCATCAAGTTGTCACAATTTGTGTTCTAATAACTCAAAGATTAAAAAGATGTCACATCTAGTTAATTTTTAATGAAATATTTGTTTGTTTTT
>NC_021165.2:39297606-39317200 GCF_000331145.2 Cicer arietinum
TCTTTCTTTTGAATTGTATTTATTTTAAAATGGAAGACTGTACCTATACTAATATTGTCAGCTTGACATGTTATTTTCGATGGGTTACATGTACCAACTTTTGATGTGTAAATATTTTGGATTCATATTTTGAGAAACTTTTCCGCTGCTTGTAAATTATAATGACTCAATTATTTATCCAAAGGTATTGACTTATTTAATTCTCTGATTTATTTTAATTTCTTTTGAAAAAAAAAATACACCCTCGCTTTGAAAATTCGGGGTGTTACACATATCAACTAAGACAAATTATACTTACATATATTCACCAATATTTTGGAAATATCTCACAATCCCCCACCATTTTCAAAATATACCTAGTCTCGTAATTTTGGAAATATCATGATTTCAGATAATGATATACGAATTGAACCATTACTTAGTAAGCTATGAGTTTCACTTATCTCGAATAGATTGGTAGACAAGCTTTGAACCAACTATTCATTAGAACAAGTGTGCACATCTTACACATGAAATCTCAGTACTATCGAAAGAAATTTAAGATGACATATTTGATAAGGCCTTGTGTCATGTACCCTTTTGATGAGAATTTTAGAATCAAACCCTTTAACTCTTTGATGCGGCCTCCCTTTTATCGCTGCCTAAAATTTCGAGTTTTCCTCGAACTTAATGGAGTCGCCACCAAAATTTATTTTAAAATAGAAAAAATATTGAAAAACCCTTAAAAATAGAAAAAAAAAATATAAAAATAGTATTTGAAACCAGATTTTGAGTTCGGGAGTCGGTTATGCGTAGGGAAGGTATTAGCACCCTACGACATCCGTTAAAATACAGTTACCTATAATTAATTGTGCAAAATTATATCAACTTAAATATATATTTATTTCTCTTTATTATTAAATATGAATATAAATTGTTTTTTATAAATGTGATTTTTGAGATAAAAGTGTGTTAAAAAGAGTGGAAAAAAGAAAGTTTTTATTAGTGTGCTTGACAAGAATGTGTGATCTTGCTCATACGTATCTCCCGGTGCGATGGAGAAATCAAAACAACGTAGTTCTTGGTAGAAAATGTGGATATGTTGATTGTTTTTTAAATCAATTGTATTTTGTTATTAAAAAAGTTAAACTTGACGAACATAAAAAGCTTGCTTGATTTGAATAATTATTTTAAAGTATGAGTTTTAAGACGATCGAATTGTACAACTTGTGTCTCAAAACTCAAGGAGTAAAAAAGATGTCACATATAATTTAATCCTCTTAAGAATATTTTTTATTTTTAAATTAAGTTTTAAAACCAACAAATAGTTTAACTTATGTCTTAACAACTCCAAGATTAAAATAAACACATCTAATTAATTAAATTTTAAAAAGTTGATTTTAGATCTATTTATTTATAAAAATAAATTTTAAAGCTATCAAAATGTATAATTTGTATTATGCAACTCAGGGATTAAAATGTCATTTTTAGTTAACTTTAAATAATTTTTATGATTAATTTGTTTATGATTTTTAATTTATTAATTTATTTGTGAAGATGATATTTAGAACCATCAAGTTGTCACAATTTGTGTTCTAATAACTTAAAGATTAAAAAGATATCACATCTAGTTAATATTTAATCAAATATTTGTTATTATTTTATTTCTTTTCTTTTTTTTTTTTTTAAAAATGATACTAAATATTGAATAAGTTTAAATGATTCTTCGAAATAAAATTATAATAAACATGAAAATAAAATAGCAAAAGAAAAAAAATATGAACTTGTAACTTAATCTATTAAATAGAAAAAAATACATTTTAATATTAATTACAAATGTAATTCTCTTTTAACCTATTTTATAATAAAAAATTGTTATAACATAAAATAAATGATATTTATTGCTAGCTAATTATGTTAAATATAATAAATATAGCAAATAATAAATAAATAGAATAAATGCAGTAATTATGTGTAGTTAACAACTTTGAGGTTGAATAGAGTAACAATTGGACGAAAACATAAACCTTTATAGAGAACGAGCAAAAGAAAGGAATAGAGTAACAGCTGGACCAAAAACATAAACGTGTACGAAGCATTGCACAAGAAAGGAACAGTGAAGACAAATTTCAACTTTTCAACCCACACCACACAAAAAAACACTACCACCAATTCCAACCTTTAAACACACAACTTCAGCCTGACCATCGTAGAACAAAATCTATTTTTCACTTTCTAAATTTTATATCTTTTAATACTATTATACGATTTGAAACAAAAGATAGAGAAAATACATGTCTTTCTGATGCCGGTGAAGACGAAAGGTCTATTGATGTTATATGTTCTCTTTAAGTCAGTTGAGATGGGTTCGAAAATCTTTATGGTATGATCTAAAAAATAACTCTCTTCTCTATCTTTTTTCTTTTTGTAGCATTTGATCTATCTTTAAAAAGATTTCTCCCCTTCTTCATTTTTGTTTGTCTCAATTTATAGGGGAAAACGGCGAATGTTTCGATTCATTAGATAAATACGAGTTCTGAATTTTGTATTGCTTTTAACTGGATTTTACATTGTTTTTGTAACAATTTTTAAGGAAAATAATGTCTTTTATCTTTTCTATGTGTTACAAGTAATTTCTTTATTAAGTTACAAAATAAATCAAATTAATTAAATAACCAATTTATAACAGGAATATTAATAAGGCAAACAAGATAAAAGAATAACAAATTTTTTTTGACAGCAAGGAGGCATAAGCATAAGATGAAGAAGAAGGTTTGGTTGACTGACATGAAAGCAAAACGACAGCCTGACTGGGGTTGGCTGGAGTGTGTTGCCGACACAAATAATGAAAAATTTCAAATATCTTATCTTTGTTTTATATTATTTTAAATTTGGTGATATATTTAAATTTGAATTGTAAAATACTAAATTTTAGATTTCTGATAACAACTGCAAAATATTTATTAGGTATATTATTATTAATATTATTATTTTAAAATGATTTTTAATTAGTAGCTCCCCTATTTAGGTATATTTTCCGTGGTAAAAGATAATTAAATATAAGGACCTAAATTTTGTAGAAAAGAGTAAATTAATTTACAGGAAAAAACAATGGTAAAATAAAAATGTGTAAAAAAAATTGGTAATTGGCAAAAATAAATATAATAATAAAAAAACATGACCATAGTCATATTGATGACCATAGTCATATTGATGACCAATAGTTGAGTAAAAAGTTACGGATGCTTTGATCGACATAAATAATGTGATAACGTAAATAATGTGATCGTCTTCGACTTTGTTACCGATGCGTAGATCGACATAAATAAAATAATATGATTGTCTCCGGATTGATTACCGATGCGTAGATCGAAATAGATATAATGATCGTCTTCGGGTTGGTTACCGATGCGTTGATCAACATAAATAATGTGATTGTCTTCGGATTGATTATGATGAGTAGATCGCCATAAATAAAATGATACTACAAGCAAACATGAGTTTATAGAGTAAATAAAGGGAGATAAATTTGTTTTTTTTATTTTATTTTAAAAAAAATATGTTTATGGTAGATGCAATGAAAACGTATAATGAATAATGTGACACAAAAGTTGTTGAGTATAAATAAAAATATGCACATAAGATATGCATGATTAATTCATCATGCATGACATAAGGAGGTTGTTGAGTACATGTAAAATATGAGTGAAGACGCATAGATCATGTGTGACTATTTGAAAAAAAAATGTAAGATGCATGCAATGAAGAAAAATTCTTGTTTATTTTTTTGTTTTTCGATCCTTATGCGACTTTATACACCTACAAGATTCAATGACTAACAATCGTTCTTATGATTCTAGTATATTTTGTGCGACCTCTCCCTTTTTTCTTCGAGGCAAATCAACTATGCATTTTAAAATGATTAATTTTTTTTTTTGACACCCCATTTATGTTGAGAATCTATCGAGTTGTTGTGTATATATTTTTAATGTCAAAATAATTAAAAACACATTTTTTTTTATTTACACATATTTCAAATTCCGACATTTATTATCATAAAATAACATCTTTTTTAAAATGTTAGAAACAAACAACCATGAGACTAAATTAGTTTAGAGAGAGTGTAAGGTACAACATCGAACAATGATATAGGAAAATGTAAATTCATTACATTAGGAACAAAATAATTGGGGTTACAATATATGGGTGAGTGTGTCTAACTTTAGTTGGAGAGATAACAAACGCTAGTCATTTTTGTAATTTAGGACTCCTGTTAGTTAGCTTCCAAACACTATAATTGCCTCAGTTTGAACCGCTTGATCCTTTTTGTTATCCCTAGCTTTTGCATGGACTGCTCTTTCCAGTTTTCAATCCATCGAGATGCTCTAATTTTTTCCTAGGTCGCCTTTTCAGGTTTTCAACCTAGCGAGCCCAATTTTCATTTTTTTTTAATTTTTTTTAAGCATAATATTTATTGACTGCATATGAGTTTATTGGAAGTGAAAGCTCATCTCCATCCATTTCTGCGAGTATTAGAGCTCCCCCAGAGAAAGCCTTTTTCACAACATATGGTCCTTCGTAGTTCGGAATCCATTTTCCTCGAGAATCCTTTTTTATGGGCAATATTTTCTTTAAAACTAAGTCTCCTTCTCGAAACTCTCGAGGACAGACTCTTTTCTTGCAGGTTTTTTTGAGTCTTTTCTGGTATAGATGACCGTGACACAGAGCTATCATTATTTTTTCTTCTATGAGATTTAATTGGTCAAATCTCGATTGAACCCACTCTGCCTTTTCTAGCTCTGTTTCCATCAGGACTTTGATCGAGGGAATTTAAACTTCAATGGGAAGCACACCTCCATTCCATACACCAATGAGAAATGGGTTGCCCCTATTGAGGTGCGAACATAAGTTCTATAGCCCTGTAATGCAAAGGGAAACATTTCATGCCAATCCTTATACGTCTCCACCATCTTCTGTATGATCATCTTGATATTCTTATTTGCTACTTCTATAGCCCCATTCATTTTCGGACGATATGGAGAAGAATTATGATGCTGAATTTTGAAACTAACACATAACACTTTCATTATTTTGTTGTTTAGATTAGTCGTGTTGTCAGTGATTATCTTATTTGGCAAGCCATATCGACAAATCAATTCTTTATTTATGAATCTAACAACCACACTTCTCGTCACATTGGCATAAGAAGCGGCTTCAACCCATTTTGTGAAATAATCAATAGCTACTAAGATAAACCGGTGTTCATTTGAAGTCTTAGGCTCGATGAGTCAAATAACATCCATTCCCCACATTGAAAATGGTCATGGTGATGTTAAAACATTCAAAGAGGTGGGTGGTACATGTACTTTATCAGCATAGATTTGACATTTATGACATTTCTTTACGTAACTAAAGCAATCGGATTCCATGGTCAACCAATAGTAGCCAACCCTTAAGTTTCTTCTTACCATTGCGTGCCCATTTGCACGAGTTTCGAAAGAACCTTCGGGAACCTCTTGGATAATTTTCTCCGCTTCTGCTTTATCCACACATATGAGGAGAACCATCTCATGATTTCTCTTATAATGTACATCGCCATTTAAGAAGAAATTCATTGACAATCTCCTTAAAACTCTTCTGTTGTTCTCTGAAATACCCAATGGATATTCCTTATTCTTAACATATGATTTAATATCATAAAACCATGGCTTGCCGTTAGACTCTTCTTCTATTGATAAGCAATATGCAGGATAATCTCTTTGTTGAATTTTTATGATCGACGCATCTTGACCAATGCTTATTTTGAACATTGACGACAATGTGGCCAAAGCGTCAGCTAATTGGTTTTCTTCTTGAGGGATAAGCTGAAAAATAATCTTCTCAAAGTGTTCTGTCAATTCTTTGGTATGGGTATGATACGGAATTAATTTGGAATCTCGTGTTTCCCACTCTCCTTTTTTTCTGATGAATGACCAACAATGAGTCTGCATATACCTCAAGAAATTTTACATTTGATCTGATAGCTGCTTCAATGCCCATAACACGTGCCTCATATTCCGAAATATTGTTTGTACAATCAAAACACAACCTAGCCGAAATGGAGTGAACTGGTTATCTGAAGAAATCAAAATGGCTCCAATTCTATGCCCTAACACATTAGAGGCACCATCAAACACCAAAATCCATTTTTCTTTATCAGATGATTCAGTCTCTTCAAATAAAATCATTATGCCTTCATTGGGGAATTCACACTGCATTGATTGATAATCTTCTACCGATTGTTGGGCCAAATACTCTGCTAGTGCGCTTCCTTTGATAGATTTTTGTGTAACAAATACCAAAACGTATTCTGATAACAACATCTGCCAACGGGCGATCCTTCCAGTAAGAGCAGGTTTCTCAAAGATGTACTTAATTGGGTCCATTTTAGACACCAACCAAGTTGTGTGACATATCATGTATTGCCTCAAACGACGAGCAGCCCATGCCAATGCACAACATGTTCGTTCAAGCAGTGAATACCTTGTTTCACAACTGGTGAACTTTTTGCTCAAATAATAAATAACATGTTCTTTCCTACCAGATTCATCATGCTGCCCCAATACACAATCCATTGACTCATCAAGTACTGTTAAGTACATAATAAGCGGTTTCCCAGGAACATGAGGCACTAGGATGTGAGGTTTTGGTAAGTATTGCTTAATCTTTTCGAAAGCTTTTTGAAAATTCTCATTCCGTTCAACCTTTTGGTCTTTGTGCAACAATTTGAAAATCGGCTCGCTTGTAGCGGTGAGATGCGATATAAACCTCGCAATGTAATTCAATCTACCCAAAAAGCCACGGACTTCTTTTTCCGTGTTTGGAGCTGACATTTCTTGTATTGCTCTTACTTTATCCGGGTCCACTTCTATCCCTTTTTGACTAACGATAAACCCAAGTAACTTTGCCCGATCTTACACCAAAAGTGCATTTAGCAGGGTTTAAACGGAGTCTGAACTTCCTTAGTCGCTCAAACAACTTTTGAAGGTTAACAACATGGTCTTATTCGGTCCGAGATTTTGCAATCGTATCATCCACGTAAACCTCTATTTCCTTACGCCTCATGTCATGAAACAAAGTAACCATTGCTCTTTGATAGGTTGCCCCGGCATTCTTCAACCCAAATGGCATCACTTTATTACAGAAAGTTCCCCATTGTGTGATGAATGTAGTTTTCTCCATATCTTCGGGAGCCATCTTGATTTGATTATACCTTGAGAAACCATCCATGAAGGAGAAAATAGAGTATTGAGCAGTGCTATCCACTAGGACATCAATATGAGGCAGAGAAAAATCGTCTTTAGGGCTAGATTTATTTAAATCCCGATAATCAACGCACATTCGAACCTTTCCGTCCTTTTTTGGAAGTCGGACAATATTATCAACCCATTGAGGATATTTTGCTACTGCTAAGAAACCAGCATAAAATTGCTTCTTGACTTCTTCTCTAATTTTAAGTGACATATCAAGTCTCATCCTTCTCAACTTTTGTTTAATTGGAGCGTATTCAGGCTTGAGTAGTAGCTTGTGTTCAACTATGTTAGTATCTAGCCCAGTCATATCCTGATATGAACATGCAAAGACATCTACATAATCAAATAAAAGTTTCACTAACTTTTCTCGTTCATTTTCTTTCATAGACATACCAATTTTAACTTCTTTCTTATCATGTTCAGTCCCTAAATTGATCACCTCAACAGGTTCTTGATAGGGTTGGATTATCTTAGCTCCCTATTTAATTAACTTTTCTAGTTTTGGGGGAGGCCCACAATCGTCTTCACAATCCTCATCAGCGTGATTAATTGGGCGTTCAAAATTACAAGAAAGGATTCTAGCGCTGCTATTTTCAACATATTCATTTTCGAATCTGCATTGTTTAAATTAAGAAGAAAAAGAAAAAAAATATGAATAAGGATTGAAAAAAAAAAGGAAAAAAAAAACCAGTTAGAGAATTCAAAAGATGCATTTATTGATAATAAGCACATAATTAAAATACATATGCCCTAATTAGATATCCTTATAGCCTTGGGCAGAGCAAAAGGAGTTAAAAATACATAATTACTTTGAACATGAATTAACAAACACGGGAAACTCGATGATCTTCCAATTGTTGAGACTGGTGTTTGGAAGACAAAGGTAAACTAGCTTGAGGGTATCATCATCACTATGATCCTCTTCCGCAATAGCCATCTGATCGACATATATTATTCCGGCGCTTTGAAAATTTTGGCGAATGTCACAAATAAGAATCTTTTGTGAATTCGGTATCCAGTTTTGTCAACGAGTCATCCTGCTTTCTCTTTTTTCCTTCGCATCCTTTTCTTTATCAGCTTGAGTAGGTACATATCCCAACCCGTACCTATTGTTCTTTTCTGGTATTTCTATTAACTTCCCTAAACTAACAAAAACTTCTCCTTCTAACATGGATTTGGTAGACTTCAATGATGTGGTAGATAGTTTTGGTTCTTTTAAGCGATATCCTTCATCCATGAAGACAACATTGGCAATTTTTAATCCTTGAAAAGAAGTCTCTATGGATTCCTCCGTGTCTTCAATGTAGCCTGTAGAAGATAAATGAATTACGATCATATCTTCTTCCCCATATATTATTACCAGCTTATTGTTCACTATAAACTTTAGCTTTTGATAGAGGGTGGATGTCACTGCTTCAGCAGCATGAATCCATGGTCTCCCTAAAAGAAAACTGTACGCCGGTTTAATATCCATCACTTGGAAGGTTATCCCAAAGATATGGGGTCTGATTGGAATCAGCAGGTCAATCTCACCAACAACTTGTCTTCTAGATCCATCAAACGCTTTCACCACCAAAGAACTCGACTTCAAACAGGCTCCTTCAACAAATAGTTTTGACAGTGTTGATTTAGGCATGACATTTAACGATGAACCGTTATCTACTAGCACTCGTGCAAGAATATGATCGTGACACCTCACAAAGATTTGTAGTGCTTTATTATGCTATGTCCCTTCAGCTGGTAATTCATTATCGCTAAAACTCAAGCAACTTCTAGCAGTGATGTTACCAACAACTCCATCAAACTGATTAATGGTGATATCGTGAATAACATGGGCTTCGTTTAAAACTTTCATCAGTACCCTTTTATGTGCTTCGGAATTCAATAACAAGGAGAGAACTAATATCTTGGAAGGGTTTGATTTAGCTGATCCGCCACCTTATATTCTCTTTGCTTGATAAACTTCAAAAATTCATTAGCTTCTTCTTCAGGCACCGTCTTTTTACTGGTCTGTTGTCCTTTTATGGCATGATGCATAGCTTTTTTCCCTTTTTCTCCATGAACCTCATTTTTTCTAAGTTGTTAAGGAGTGTATACTCGACCAATCCGAGTCATTCCACCAATCCTTGAAATGTTAGTGACATCATTTCCTTGAGGTTCACAGCCTTCACTTGATTGATGATTTGCCAAGTGGGATGTGATTTTGTAATTCCATGGTACCGCCTTGGTATTTCCGTAAGGAAAAGAGGTTGGTGCTTGGATAATTATTGCATTTGGCCTGTTAGGAGTTGCTTAAGATTCTCCTTTTTGTAACGAATTTCAAATGGTTTTGGGAAAGATATATTATTTTCCACACATGGCCCCATGGTCAACACATGATCATCTTTTACACATTGGTATATCCCATCTTCAATGACATTGATAGAGGCATCCCTGTGGCCCGACAAGGGATTACTCCCTTTGTTGGGATCATCCTCCTTGAAGGTAATCCATTTCGCATTAATCAAATCTTGCACTTTAGATTTTAAGGCTTGGCAATCTTCGACGGAATGCCCAACGGCTCATGCATGGTATTCACATTTGGCATTTGGATTGTACCATTTTGGAAATGGTGGTTCAAGAGGTTTCATTGGTCTTAGGACTACCATTGAATTTTGAAGTAAGTGAGGCAACAATTGGCTGTACGTGACAGGAATTGGATCAAAACGGGTTATCATTTTTTCTCGATTAATTGGTGGTCTGTAGTGATTCGGGATTGGATTTTGGTTCCATTGATTTTGTTGGGAAAATGCAGTAGGTGGTGGTTGATAAAAAGGTGGTCTTGAAGGGTGATATTGAGGGTATGAAGATTGTGTGGTTGCGGCCACATATAGATAAGGAATGTAAGAATTTTGTGGTATCGGGGGCTGGAAGTTTGGGGGTCGATAAGAATTGATGGGTGGGAAATAGGAGACTATGGGGTTTTCCATTACAACGTTAGCATCCTCTTCTTTCTTTTTTGTGAATGTCGTTTGGGGTCTTTTCACACCACTTGCTGCACATATGATTTTGCCACTCCTCATCCTACTCTTTATCCTTTCTCCTATCATGACTAGGTCAGAAAAGTTTGATCACATACTCCCAATCATCTTATCATAAAAAGGCAACTGGAGAGTAGCCATAAACATACCAACCATTTCTTTTTCAGATAAAGGAGGTTCTACTTGTGATTCCATTTTCCTCCACTATTGTGCGTATTCTTTAAAAGTTTCGTTGTCCTTTTTCAATGAATTTTGCAATTGCATCCTATCAAGGGCTATGTCAACGTTGTACCTGTATTGTTTCAAAAAGGCATCAGCCAGGTCTTTCCACGAACGTATTCAATTTCGCTCGAGATGCATATACCAACTTAACGATTCCCCACTGAAACTGTCTTGGAAAAAGTGAATGAGAAGTTTATCGTTATGGGCATAAGAAGCCATTTTTCTGCAATACATAGTTAGATGATTTTTAGGATAGATGTTGCCTTTGTATTTTTCAAAGTCATGAACCTTGAATTTTGGAGGGATAGTCACATCGGGAACCAAACACATATCGAAAGCTTCGATACCATAAACATTATCCCCTCAATTGCTTTTATTCGCTCTTCTAAGACATGAAATTTTTACTTTGATTGTGTATCATCCCCAATGTGAGGTTGATGCCAATTCCCATTAGCATCAAAATGGGGTACTTGGGGTGCAATATATGGAATGTGTTTTGAGGGCAGAGTGTTTTGGGGTGGCACGTAGCCCAGAGGAGATGGGATTTGTGATTGGTTTAAGTTTTGGGGGTTGATAGTTGAGTGGTTTGGGTTGTTGTCTATGGGGTTGATGACTAAAGGTGGAGTATAACCGGGTGGGAGACCGTTCATAGGAAATTGCATAGCTGTTGTGCGAAGTTGTTGGGTAGTCGGGGTAAAGCCTGGTGGGTGAGAATGAATGGTTTGGTGTTCTTCATTTGCAGTCGGAGGATTCCCATCTGTGTTCCCCTTCCTTGACATAGTATGTATAGCTTCTAGGATTTGATCAACCTTGTCATTCAATTGGTTGACATCCACTCTCATCACTTCTTGATTTTGCTCAAGTTCTTCCATTATCTTGGAGTTTGCACGAGTCCGATAGGGGTAACGGGGAAACAAATTTATTGATTTTTTTCTGTTTCTTTTTAAATAAATAAAAAAATTATGAGTATGTATTAAACATGAATGGAATGAAAGAGTAATTATTAACTCTTTTTTTAAAAAAAAAAATTGGATGTTGGGGAATCATAAGTCTTGCGTAAATTAACGAACACGAATTATTAATGAAGAAGAAATATGAGAATCGGTAAACAAAATAGCAAATCCTTCATCGACGATGGTATTTCAATCATCTCTTTCAATAGGACAATCAATCCTCTCCTCCAATTCTTCTACTAAATGTTTGTAATATTCAACGAACTTATAGACTTTGATTGGAGTATTGAGTGGATGCGTTACTACATCAATCTCTCTTAGATGTTTTGGAATTTTTATGATTGCATGATTAGCTAGCATTGCCAATTTCGAAAAGCAATCTTTCCAATGCTTTCCTTTATCTTCCAACTCTTTATAAATCTCTTGAGTCTTCAATTGTCCAAGCAACACCATGAAACGCTCCTCCCAATATATGTTTTCATCCTTTAAGTCGTTATAGATATTTTCTTGATAATCAATGTAATTCTTCAACTCACTAGAAGTTTCCATTTCTGTTTTTAGTGCATCTTGGTGTTTCGAAAGTAATTCTTCAATTTCTTCCTTCTGTTGCCTCTCATTCCTCACTTGACTTTCGTATTTAGCTACTATTTCTTTCAGTTGTTTCTTTAAATCTTCAAACTCATTTTTTATGTTCTTCTCAGAGCTTATTGATTTTGTCCACAACTACTTCCACATATAGGTCTCCTTAATAGCTACATTCTTTTATTGCTTTCGCACATCTAACTCTTCATTTGCGCCTCTCAAAAAATAATGTATGTCAAGTTTATTTTCTTTTTCAATTTTCAACCTCTTGTTGCTTCTTTCGATAAATAGACTCTTACATGTGTTTTCTTATTGTAAATTCTCGTTCTCTTGGGAGAATTCTCGTTCTCTTGGGAGACTTTTTCTAATGTTGCTTCTAGCTCTTTTTTCTCCTCCTCGGATTTTAATAATGATGCTTTGAGCTTTTATATTTCTTCATTTGTAATAAGGGTGGGTTCAGGCATTTCCTGATCATTTGAGGATGTACTGTGGAAAGGCACCTTGATTTTTTGGACTCTTTTCTTTACCCATTGTTGATAGGGTTCTTTTGTGCTGCAACTTCTACATCCGAGTACTTTTCTATTTCTGATGATCAACTCCCAACCTCGACTTATCCTTCTTAACATTGGTGGGTTTATTATACCTGTATTGTGCAAAACAAAAGCTTCCAATGACTTATCATCTGGTTTATCCAACATGGGGTAGCCAAGTTGTCTCATAGCTACCATTGGATTGTAGTTAATACATCATTTCGTTCCCATGAGAGGTACATTTGGAAAATCTCCACATTGGCATATTACATCTTCTACCCCTTATTCTCTATAGTACCATGAAATTGTATCCCCAATAAGGCTAACTATACTCTGAGCCCATTCACAGTTACTCTTAATCCCAAAATGATACACTTTCTTGAACATGTGTGACACAAACAAAGTATACAACACTGGAGCACAACACGAAATTGTTCCCCCCTTCTTCTCGTGTCGCATATGCAGGGAGTAGTATACATCAGCAAGAACCACATGAATTGGATTTTGTTCATCTTTGTTAACAGCTAAGAAGACATTGATGGCAGCAAAATCTACAAAATTATCAAGGTCTGGGAATAAAATAATATCATAGATAATGAGAGCCAAGACATCTATAAAAGTACTCCATTCTTTTTTAACGGCTAAATCTTGACACTTTTGCTCCAGATATTTTCTTGAAAACCCTTGAATAGCCCATTTTCTTCTTTTGTATTTGCCAACTCTTTTATGTCAATTTTCAACACTTTAGCAATTGCGTCCAAACTCGGTGGTTGCTCGATATATCAATAAGGATTTCCTTTCTCTAGGGAGTAACCCAATATTCGTTCAAATTCCTCTAATGTTGGGGCCAATTGAAAGTCTTGGAAGGTGAAACATATTAAGAGAGGATCGCAATACCGAGCCAATGTCGTGAGGGCCCCTATTTGCACATTCACTGCCAAGAGATTTAGGATATTCCCATATTTGTGAAAGAAACTCTCACGTTGTATAGTTTTCATTTGATTGCTGATGTCTCTTAAACTCTTCAAATCAGGTTGCTTGAACTTTAAAAGTAAAGTTTTTCTTTTTTCCGATCACATTGTCCACCTAAATAACACGTGACTAAGTTTGTATGATTCCCCAAAAATCCTGAAAATTTATGCAAAATGATATTATGTTTTATTTTTTCCTTAGAAAGAGAAAAAAAATGTCATGAGATATGAATGAAACTATTATATATAAAGTCTTTGAATGTATGAGATACTTTTTGTTCGCATGGATATTCTTACAATGAAAGGATATATTGGCTTATGTAGTGAAACTCTCACAAAGGAGGCTTTATGGTTCTAAACACGGTTCCTAGAGCCAATAATCCTTTTTTAGAATATTGTCAACAACAATAGGTAAACTATTTGGAGTGACAATAACCTCAACATGATCAAACTCTAGGTGTGATCTTCATGCTAACCAAACAGAATGAACATCCAGAAGGCTACCACTACGCAATCTCGAAACTAAGCTTAGGTTTTGTACAAACCCGAGTATAAGGTTCCACTCATAAGTGTGCGTCTTAGTAAAAGTGTAGGTGTTGAATAAGCATAATTCAATAACTCCATAATACTAAAAAAATATACATGCATATACAAAATAAATAAATAAATAAATAAAATAAACTAAAGATATACTAGCTTAAAAGAATATTATAATGTCAGCTAATACTTATTAAGAAATAATAAACACATAAAGAAACTAAAAATGAAAAACAAACAAATCTAGAAAAAGTTATAAAAATATGCACAATTAATTTGTATAGGCTTGACTCTCTAAGAATGTCCCTAGTGGAGTCGCAAGCTGTCGCGGCCTAAAATTTCAAGTTTTCCTCGAATTCAATGGAGTTGCCACCTAAATTTATTTTAAAATAGGGAAAATATTGGAAAACTCTTAAAAATAGAAAAAAAATATAAAAATGGTCTTTGAAACCAGATTTTGAGTTCGGGAGTCGGTTATGAGTAGTGAAGGTATTATCACCCTACGACATCCATTAAAATACGGTTACCTATAATAAATTGTGCAAAATTATATCAACTTAAATATATATTTATTTCTCTTTATTATTAAATATGAATATAAATTATTTTTTATAAATGTGATTTTTGAGATAAAAGTGTGTTAAAAAGAGTGGAAAAAAAGAAATTTTTTATTAGTGTGCTTGCCAAGAGTGTGATCTTACTCCTACATATCTCCCGGTGTGATGGAGAAATCAAAGGTACGTAGTTCTTGGTAGAAAATGTGGGTGTGTTGATTGTTTTTTAAATAAATTGTACTTTGTTATTAAAAAAGATAAATTTGACGAACATAAAAAGCTTGCTTGATTTGAATAATTATTTTAAAGTATGAGTTTTAAGACGATCGAATTGTACAACTTGTGTCTCAAAACTCATGGAGTAAAAAAGATGTCACATCTAATTTAATCCTCTTAAGAATATTTTTTATTTTTAAATTGAATTTTAAAACAAACAAATAGTTTAACTTATGTCTTAACAACTCCAAGATTAAAATAAACACATCTAATTAATTAAATTTTAAAAAGTTGATTTTAGATCTATTTATTTATAAAAATAAATTTTAAAGCTATCAAAATATATAATTTGTATTATGCAACTCAGGGATTAAAATGTTATTTTTAGTTAACTTTAAATAATTTTTATGATTAATTTGTTTTTGACTTTTAATTTATAAATTTATTTGTGAAGATGAGATTTAGAACCATCAAGTTACCATAATTTGTGTTGTAATAACTCAAAGATTAAAAAGATGTCACATCTATTTAATTTCTAATGAAATATTTGTTATTATTTTATTTTATTTTAAAAAAATGATACTAAATATTAAATAAGTTTAAATGATTCTTCGAAATAAAATTAGTAATAAACATGAAAATAAAGTATCAAAAGAAAAAAAAATGGACTTGTAACTTAATCAATTAAATAGAAAGAAAAAAAAATTTAATATTAATTACAAATGTAATTCTCTTTTAACCTATTTTATAATTAAAAAAATTGTTATAACATAAAATAAATGATATTTATTGCTAGCTAATTTTGTTAAATATAATAAATATTGCAAATAATAATTAAATAGAATAAATGCAATAGAATAAATGCTGTAATTATGTGTAGTTAACAACTTTGAGGTTGAATAGAGTAACAACTTAACGAAAACATAAACGTGTACAGAGAACGAGCAAAAGAAAGGAATAGAGTAACAGCTAGAACAAAATCTATTTTTCACTTTCTAAAAAAAACACTACCACCTATTTCAACCATTACATACACAAACACCGTAGAACAAAATCTATTTTTCACTTTCTTAATTTTATATCTTTTAATATTATTATACGATTTGTGTAACACTCCGATTTTCAAAGCGATGGTGTATTTTTTTTTTCAAAAGAAATTAAAATAAAACAGAGAAATAAATAAGGTAATAACTTTGGATAAATAATCGAGTCATTATAATTTATAAGCAGCGGAAAAATTTCTCAAAATATGAATCCCAAAATATTTACACATCAAAAAGTGGTACATGTAACCCACCGAAAATAACATGTCAAGCTGACAATATTAGTAAATGTACAGTTTTCCAGTTCAAAATAACGTAATCCAAAAAAAATACATAAGTTCCCTCTATGTCATCCTAATCTGATCATTCTTCAAAAAAAACCATAGCTATACACCCTGAGTGATCTCCACGCGCCCCGTGAGATCCTCCTAACATAGCTCCAATCAAGCATTCCCATCCGTAGGGTACGAACCGGTAGGATTATCCTGGCTCTCATTTGGGAGCAAAGCCCCGATTTCCACAATAGTTGTAAAGGGTCACCAACCGAAATTAACAGTTAACACATAATATTTAAGTTTTTAAATGCACAAAATAACCTTTCAACTAAGCATGCACCTTAAAAGGATTTCTCATATGCTAAAAGTTCATGTAATGCTTACCAATTAACAATGAAATCAAAATAAAGTTCTCAATCCATCAAGTAATACATCACTGACCAAAACATTGATAAATCAATTGAGCAATCGATTATCTAACTCAAAATAAGGATTTCTACTGAGCCAATCGATTGCCAAATCGATTTGGTCAGTTTTGCTGAGTTCCTGTGTTGCCAAATCGATTGCCAAATCGATTTTGTCAGTTTTGCTGAGTTCCTGTGTTAAGGCCAATCGATTTCTTAAAAGATTTTGAAAGACATATTTATACAATCGATTGGCAAATCGATTAGGTTAAAATAGTGAAGTTCTTGCAACTCATCCAATCGATTGGGAAATCGATTTCCCTGCTTATTCTTCCAAAAATACTTAAACTAATTCAATCACACTCACACATAACTCCAAAACTTAACACTTAGCAAAGCCCACACAATCACCACGACGAATTGGTTTTCGAAACAGTTTTACAATCCATCACACTTACACACAAAATCAATACATAACACTTAGCATTTTCAACACAATTACCACGACGACTCAAAGTCAAAACACTCAATCATGACTCGAATCAAACACGACTCGCGTGCCAAGCACCCTAATGCAATGCGTATATGCCAAAATGCATGGACTCGGAATTCCAAACCAAAACCCCCCTCGAAGGGCCGTAAATCATAATTGTACCGCCTATCGCAGGCCAAAGTACCAATTACCAAGGTGCCACCTATCACGGGTCTGCACGATTTACTAAAAAGCGTAAACCATAAACGTACTGCCTATCACGGGCCCGTATCGTTTACCGAGGTGCCACCTATCACGGGTCAGCACGATTTACTAAAAAGCGTAAAACACAAAGGTACCGCCTATCACGGGTTAGTAATGTTTACCGAGGTGCCACCTATCACGGGTCAGCACGATTTACTAAAAAGCGTAAATCATAAACGTACCACCTATCACGGGTCAGTACAGTTTACCGAGGTGTCACCTATCACGGGTCAACACGATTTACTAAAAGAAAAAGCGGAAATCGTAAATGTACCACCTATCACGGGTCAGTACAGTTACCATGGTGTCACCTATCACGGGTCAACACGATTTACTAAAAGAAAAAGCGGAAATCGTAAATGTACCACCTATCACGGGTCAGTACAGTTACCATGGTGTCACCTATCACGGGTCAACACGATTTACTAAAAGAAAAAGCGGAAATCGTAAATGTACCACCTATCACGGGTCAGTACAGTTACCATGGTGTCACCTATCACGGGTCAACACGATTTACTAAAAGAAAAAGCATTAAGTAAACCGAGATATTAAAAGATTCCCCATTTTTAATACTCGTTTAACTCTAATGGTTTTCACGCCAACATTAAGTAAACGTAGACATTAAGAGATTCCCCATTCTTAATACTCGTTTAACTTAAACGATTTTCTCAAACACACATTAAGTAAACCGAGATATTAAAAGATTCCCCATTTTTAATACTCGTTTAACTCTAATGGTTTTCAAATTCCACACAAAACAAACTCAAACCTATTATCAGATCCAATTCACACTACTCACACCAAAACACATCAATTCATTTCTCCACAGAATCCAACCATACACACAACAAATTTCATCAATATTAATTAAGAACACGTCAAATACGACGAACACAAATCAACACAATCCACCACTCAAACACAACAAGTTTCATTTACTCAAAATCATACATAATGAGTTTAAATTCATTTTCCACGAAACATTCATCAATATAACCAAAACCTAACTCTAAGATTTTACCCATAAAGCCTTGGATTCATTTTCCCCAAATCAATACTTTAACCCTAACAAAATTCTTTCCACATAACCACAGATAAGTCCCTAAATGCAAACTAGAAGTTTGGAAGGAGCCCTAACCTTAACGTTAACTTTAACGTGCGTTTCCGGTACCGCGAGTAAATCCGGTAAAATCTACGCTCGCAATGTCGCCTCCAAGTTAGTTCACTAGCACCGTAGTGTGGTAGTGAGCAACTTTCCCTTCTATCTCTTCACGAAACGAAGCATAAATCTAGATGAAACGGGGAGGTTTGTGTTTGACGGTTTTGAAATCTCTAACACCGTTTTTCTTCGTTTTCGAATCAAAGAGGAAGAGTGAAGTTGAGAAATCCTTGTCCTATCACCCACCCAGCCTTGGGTTTCTATTCTTGAAGCCAAAGAAAGAAAAAGAAAGCAAAATCAACGAAGAAGAAAAAGGGAGATGGAGGGTGAGCGCGAGGCAGAGGAAGAAGAAGGAAAATGTTACGTTTTCTTTCTTTTGTCTTTCTTTCCTTTACTTTTCTTTTCTTTCTTTTTCCTTCTTTTCTATTTTCTCTTCTTTCTATTTTCTCCTCTTTTCCCTCCACACAAACATATATATATGTTTATATATATTAATTATAATTAACAAATATCTCAAAATAACTAGATATTTGTTAAATTACCATTTCACCCATAACGCCTTAAATTCTTCGTAAAAGATTCACCGCAGTTAATTTAATTTATTCGTCGACGAGTAATTCTAATCGACATCAAAATATCTTTTTGGTCATATAAACTCCAAAATATTAATAACTTTGGCTAAAAAGCCTCCGAGTTCAATACCAAAATACACTAAAATAAATAAAGTATACTTTAAAATTATGGGTCTTACATTACTACCCCCCTAAAATTAGTTTCGTCCTCGAAACTATGCGTCGATAAATAACTCTGGGTGTTGTTCTCTCATCTTGCTCTCCAGCTCCCAAGTCGCATCTCCAGTAATTGGGTTCCAAATTACCTTGACCAATGAAACATCCTTGGTCCTCAATCGCTTAATCTTCCTGTCATCAATTCTCACAGGTGGCACTTCGAATGACAAGTTATCCTTCAGTTGGATTGTGTCTGGTTCGATCACATGAGATGGATCTCAGTCCCTCAATTTGTCAATAAATAGCCAACCACCATGATAGTGGCTTAGACTATCTTAGCCGAACTGTAATAGTGCTCCTTGCAACTTACAAAAGCAGTCAACCATCTTCTCA
>NC_021165.2:39318652-39320088 GCF_000331145.2 Cicer arietinum
CGTCATGATTTGCTTCAACTCTGCCTGACAATCCATCATCTCGAAAATCTTTTCCACTTCTTGAATCCACTAGTCAACTCTTTTCCTGAGTCCTCATCACCCTTGAACTTTGGAGGATGGTAACGACGAAAATATTCTAACCCTCTTAATCTTAAGAGCACAGATCTCTCTTGTCCTCTTCTCCAGATCCCACAGAGTCTTTGCAGCAGTTCGTGCAACAACAAAACTCCATGTTATTTGTAGCTCCAACCATTTGATCATCCCTACTGACGTTCATCCTTGCAACGTCGTTCTCTCTTGGAGTTAGTGTTTCCGAAAAACCAACATCAAGAAGAAGTGTTAACACCACTTCGAATAATTCCAAAACTAAGTTTCGAATATATCAACACATAATAACTATTTTGGACTTGACAACCCAAACCACCTAAACCGACGCATGATCAGATAACAACACCTAACCTACAGGTTGACCTACAATCTATAACCAAAGGTTCCACAGCCCCCAAAGAAAACCAAACCAAAGCTCTGATACCACAATGTAACACCCCGATTTTCAAAGCGAGGGTGTATTTTTTTTTCAAAAGAAATTAAAATAAAACAGAGAAATAAATAAGGTAATAACTTTGGATAAATAAATTTCTCAAAATATGAATCCAAAATATTTACACATCAAAAAGTGGTACATGTAACCCACCGAAAATAACATGTCAAGCTGACAATATTAGTAAAGGTACAGTTTTCCAGTTCAAAATAACGTAATCCAAAAAAAAACATAAGTTCCCTCTATGTCATCCTAATCTGATCATTGTTCAAAAAAAACCATAGCTATACACACTGAGTGATCTCCACGCGCCCCGTGAGATCCTCCTAACATAGCACCAATCAAGCATTCCCATCCATACGTAGGGTACGAACCGGTAGGATTGTCCTGGCTCTTATCTGGGGGAAAAGCCCCGATTTCCACATAGTTGTAAAGGGTCACCAACCGAAATTAACAGTTAACACATAATATTTAAGTTTTTAAATGCACAAAATAACCTTTCAACTAAGCATGCACCTTAAAAGGATTTCTCATATGCTAAAAGTTCATGTAATGCTTACCAATTAACAATGAAATCAAAATAAAGTTCTCAATCCATCAAGTAATACATAACTAAATCGATTTTGTCAGTTTTGCTGAGTTCCTGTGTTGCCAAATCGATTTTGTCAGTTTTGCTGAGTTCCTGTGTTACCAAATTGATTGCCAAATCGATTTTGTCAGTTTTGCTGAGTAAATCGATTGCCAAATCGATTTTGTCAGTTTTGCTGAGTTCCTGTGTTACCAAATCGATTGCCAAATCGATTTTGTCAGTTTTGCTGAGTTCCTGTGTTAAGGCCAATCGATTTCCAAATCGATTTCTTAAAAGATTTTGAAAGACATATTTATACAATCGATT
>NC_021165.2:39320183-39321344 GCF_000331145.2 Cicer arietinum
AATTCAATCACACTCACACGTAACTCCAAAACTTAACACTTAGCAATTCCCACACAATCACCACGACGAATTGGTTTTCGAAATAGTTTTACAATCCATCGCACTCACACACGATAATCAATACATAACACTTAGCAATTCCAACACAATTACCACGACAATTCCTATTCAAACCACTCAATCATAAACTTGATTCAAACACGACTCGTGTGCCAAGCACCCTAATGCAATGCGTATATGCCAAAATGCATGGACTCGGAATTCCAAACCAAAACCCTCCTCGAAGGGCCGTAAATCATAATTGTACCGCCTATCGCAGGCCAAAGTACCAATTACCAAGGTGCCACCTATCACGGGTCTGCACGATTTACTAAAAAGCGTAAACCATAAACGTACTGCCTATCACGGGCCCGTATCGTTTACCAAGGTGCCACCTATCACGGGTCTGCACGATTTACTAAAAAGCGTAAACCATAAACGTACTGCCTATCACGGGCCCGTATCGTTTACCAAGGTGCCACCTATCACGGGTCTGCACGATTTACTAAAAAGCGTAAACCATAAACGTACTGCCTATCACGGGCCCGTATCGTTTACCAAGGTGCCACCTATCACGGGTCTGCACGATTTACTAAAAAGCGTAAACCATAAACGTACTGCCTATCACGGGCCCGTACCGTTTACCGAGGTGCCACCTATCACGGGTCTGCACGATTTACTAAAAAGCGTAAACCATAAACGTACTGCCTATCACGGGCCCGTACCGTTTATCGAGGTGCCACCTATCACGGGTCTGCACGATTTACTAAAAAGCGTAAACCATAAACGTACTGCCTATCACGGGCCCGTACCGTTTATCGAGGTGCCACCTATCACGGGTCTGCACGATTTACTAAAAAGCGTAAACCATAAACGTACTGCCTATCACGGGCCCGTACCGTTTATCGAGGTGCCACCTATCACGGGTCTGCACGATTTACTAAAAAGCGTAAACCATAAACGTACTGCATATCACGGGCCCGTATCGTTTACCGAGGTGCCACCTATCACGGGTCTGCACGATTTACTAAAAAGCGTAAACCATAAACGTACTGCCTATCACGGGCCCGTACCGTTTATCGAGGTGCCACCTATCACGGGTCTGCACGATTTACAAAAAGC
>NC_021165.2:39324049-39342290 GCF_000331145.2 Cicer arietinum
ACACCAACACATAGCTTCTGTGTCCTTGGAACCATTTTATAAATTCCATGCTGTCATGATTTGCTTCAACTCTGCCTGACAATCCATCATCTCGAAAATCTTTTCCACTTCTTGAATCCACTAGTCAACTCTTTTCCTGAGTCCTCATCACTCTTGAACTTTGGAGGATGGTAACGACGAAAATATTCTAACCCTCTTAATCTTAAGAGCACAGATCTCTCTTGTCCTCTTCTCCAGATCCCACAGAGTCTTTGCAGCAGTTCGTGCAACAACAAAACCTCCATGTTATTTGTAGCCCCAACCATTTGATCATCCCTACTGACGTTCATCCTTGCAACGTCGTTCTCTCTTGGAGTTAGTGTTTCTGAAAAACCAACATCAAGAAGAAGTGTTAACACCACTTCGAATAATTCGAAAACTAAGTTTCAAATATATCAACACATAATAACTATTTTGGACTTGACAACCCAAACCACCTAAACCGACGCATGATCAGATAACAACTCCCAACCTACAGGTTAACCTACAATCTATAACCAAAGGTTCCACAGCCCCCAAAGAAAACCATACCAAAGCTCTGATACAACAATGTAACACCCCGATTTTCAAAGCGAGGGTGTATTTTTTTTTTCAAAAGAAATTAAAATAAAACAGAGAAATAAATAAGGTAATAACTTTGGATAAATAATCGAGTCATTATAATTTATAAGCAGCGGAAAAATTTCTCAAAATATGAATCCCAAAATATTTACACATCAAAAAGTGGTACATGTAACCCACCGAAAATAACATGTCAAGCTGACAATATTAGTAAATATACAGTTTTCCATCCAGTTCAAACGTAATGCAAAAAAAAAACATAAGTTCCCTCTATGTCATCCTAATCTGATCATTGTTCAAAAAAAACCATAGCTATACACAATGAGTGATCTCCACGCGCCCCGTGAGATCCTCCTAACATAGCTCCAATCAAGCATTCCCATCCGTACGTAGGGTACGAACCGGTAGGATTGTCCTGGCTCTCATCTGGGGGCAAAGCCCCGATTTCCACAATAGTTGTAAAGGGTCACAAACCGAAATTAACAGTTAACACATAATATTTATGTTTTTAAATGCACAAAATAACCTTTCAACTAAGCATGCACCTTAAAAGGATTTCTCATATGCTAAAAGTTCATGTAATGCTTACCAATTAACAATGAAATCAAAATAAAGTTCCCAATCCATCAAGTAATACATCACTGACCAATACATTGATAAATCAATTGAGCAATCGATTATCTAACTCAAAATAAGGATTTCTACTTAGCCAATCGATTGCCAAATCGATTTGGTCAGTTTTGCTGAGTTCCTATGTTGCCAAATCGATTGCCGAATCGATTTTGTCAGTTTTGCTGAGTTCCTGTGTTACCAAATCGATTGCCAAATCGATTTTGTCAGTTTTGCTGAGTTCCTGTGTTAAGGCCAATCGATTTCTTAAAAAATTTTGAAAGACATATTTATACAATCGATTGGCAAATCGATTAGGTTAAAATAGTGAAGTTCCTGCAACTCATCCAATCGATTGGGAAATCGATTTCCCTGCTTATTCTTCCAAAAATACTTAAACTAATTCAATCACACTCACACATAACTCCAAAACTTAAACACTTAGCAATTCTCACACAATCACCACGACGAATTGGTTTTCGAAATAGTTTTACAATCCATCGCACTCACACACGATAATCAATACATAACACTTAGCAATTCCAACACAATTACCACGACAATTCCTATTCAAACCACTCAATTATAAACTTGATTCAAACACGACTCGTGTGCCAAGCACCCTAATGCAATGCGTATATGCCAAAATGCATGGACTCGGAATTCCAAACCAAAACCCTCCTCGAAGGGCCGTAAATCATAATTGTACCGCCTATCGCAGGCCAAAGTACCAATTACCGAGGTGCCACCTATCACGGGTCAGCACGATTTACTAAAAAGCGTAAATCATAAATGTACCACCTATCACGGGTCAGTACTGTTTACCGAGGTGCCACCTATCACGGGTCAGCACAACTTACCAAAACGTAAATCGTAAACGTACCACCTATCACGGGTCAGTACAGTTTACCGAGGTGTCACCTATCACGGGTCAACACGATTTACTAAAAGAAAAAGCGGAAATCGTAAATGTACCACCTATCACGGGTCAGTACAGTTACCATGGTGTCACCTATCACGGGTCAACACGATTTACTAAAAGAAAAAGCGGAAATCGTAAATGTACCACCTATCACGGGTCAGTACAGTTACCATGGTGTCACCTATCACGGGTCAACACGATTTACTAAAAGAAAAAGCGGAAATCGTAAATGTACCACCTATCACGGGTCAGTACAGTTACCATGGTGTCACCTATCACGGGTCAACACGATTTACTAAAAGAAAAAGCGGAAATCGTAAATGTACCACCTATCACGGGTCAGTACAGTTACCATGGTGTCACCTATCACGGGTCAACACGATTTACTAAAAGAAAAAGCGGAAATCGTAAATGTACCACCTATCACGGGTCAGTACAGTTTACCGAGGTGTCACCTATCACGGGTCAACACGATTTACTAAAATATAAATCGCAAACGTACAACCTATCACGGGTCCGTACAATTTACCAAGGTGCCACCTATCTACGACGAACACAAATCAACACAATCCACCACTGAAACACAACAAATTTCATTTACTCAAAATCATACATAATGAGTTTAAATTCATTTTCCACGAAACATTCATCAATATAACCAAAACCTAACTCTAAGATTTTACCCATAAAGCCTTGGATTCATTTTCCCCAAATCAATACTTTAACCCTAACAAAATTCTTTCCACATAACCACAGATAAGTCCCTAAATGCAAACTAGAAGTTTGGAAGGAGCCCTTACCTTAACGTTAGCTTTAACGTGCGTTTCCGGTACCGCGAGTAAATCCGGTAAAATCTCCGCTCGCAACATCGCCTCCAAGTTAGTTCATTAGCACCGTAGCATGGTAGTGAGCAACTTTCCCTTCTATCTCTTCGCAAAACGAAGCATAAATCTAGATGAAACGGGGAGGTTTGTGTTTGACGGTTTTGAAATCCCTAACACCGTTTTTCTTCGTTTTCGAATCAAAGAGGAAGAGTGAAGTTGAGAAATCCTTGTCCTATCACCCAACCAGTCTTCGGTTTCTATTCTTGAAGCCAAAGAAAGAAAAAGAAAGCAAAATCAACGAAGAAGAAAAAGGGAGATGGAGGGTGAGCGCGAGGCAGAGGAAGAAGAAGGAAAATGTTACGTTTTCTTTCTTTTGCCTTTCTTTCCTTTCCTTTTCTTTTCCTCACATATGTAGACTATATCAGAAATACACCTTCATCCTCACATATGTAGACTATATCAGAAATACACCCATAATATGTATTCCAACAAATTCATGCTATATGTTTATTAAGAATAAAACTCAACCTTCCAACTTTATACTTATGGTCCAAGTACTTTCAACTTTTGGGATGTATATATATCCAAGTACTTGCAATCACTTTAATAGTGTACTTTTATCATTGAACTCAAGAATTGATGTTACTCAAGTGAGAGTCGATTTTCAACCATTAATGATGAATTAGATATGGGCTTGAGTCTCATCCCCAATGATGTCTTCAACAACATGTCCTTTGTCAGACCTTTTGTAAAAGGATCTGCAAGATTCTTTTCAGTTCTTATAAACACTATGGATATTACTCCATTTAAAATTAAATCCTTTATGTAACTATGTCTTAGACCAATATGTATAGATTTTCCATTATATACTTGGCTATATACTTTGGATAATGTGGATTGACTATGACAATGTATGGATACTGGTGCCATTGGCTTTCGCCAAATTGGTATCTCATACAACAAATTTCTTAGTCATTCTACCTCTTTACTACCTGAGCTAGGACAATGAACTCTGCAGCCATGGTGGAGTTGGCAATGATAGTTTGTTTCTTTGATCCCCAAGAAACTGCACCTCCACCAAGGTTGAAGATCCATCCACTTGTGGAAGCATGATCCTCAACATAAGTTACCCAACTGACATCTGTATATCATTCCAAAACTGAAGGATATTCATTATAGACTAAACTATAGTTAATTGTTCCTTTCAAATATATTAATACTCTATTAACAGACTGTCAATGTTCTTTACTTGGATTGCTAGTATACCGACTTAATCTTTCAACAACATATGTTATATCAAGTTTGATACAAGTCATGGCTTACATCAAACATCTGATTAACTTTTATATTCTTGATAGTGTTGATCAACTATCACCAAACCATGACCTTTTTGCCATCTCTCTTCACATTGTATCATACTCAATTAATAAGCATCTCAATTATCACATACACAAACTTTTATGTCATTATGTCTTTTACTATATTTAATAAGCATCTCAATTTAAAATTATAATTCTCTTTTCAATATATTTAAGTCGAAGATATAATACATTGAATGCATTAAATATATATTGCCACAAGCTAACAAAGCATGATCATAAAAATTTCTCATAATTAAATATCATAAGGTGGGTCTAAACATGTAAGTCATCTACTCCTTAACAAATAAGAATTCATTTCATTTATATTAAATAAACCATTTCTACATAGTTATATTATAACTAATACATGCATCATGAATTATATTTGTTAAAATAATGTTCTATGGTAAATCCAAATAAGTATCACAACATAAAATAAATAATGAATAAAATCATTAAGATTTTATAATACTTTCTTCCATAAACATTTGTCAACTTAGAATAATTTTAAAATATATATCCAAATTATTTTTAACTTAAAGATACACAAGAAACAATTATTTTCATGCACATATAATAGGAAGTTATCAATTATACATATAACAATTTCTTGCATGAAGCAACAATATTTATTTAAGACGTGCATGTGTTGATATAATACTTCACTTTTAGAGTGCATTAAATAAATAAAACAAAATCTAGTGCAATCATCAATAAAAGTGACAAAATACTTTTTACCACCAATTGTAGGTCAACCATGTAAATTGCATACATCAGAGTGAATTAAATTTAATACCTTAGAACTTCTTTCAACTCTTTTAAAAAGTTGTCTTGTGATTTTAATTAGCATGCAAGTAGTACATGAATTTGTCTAAAGTTAATTTGCAAGTCGGAATTAAATTTGATTTTATCATATCATTCAATTTTCTAAAGTTAATATGTCTAAATCGCATATGACATAAATGACAAGACCCAATAATATAAGCAGAAATCATATTATTATTATTATTATAGTTACTAACAACATTACATTTGAATATATTCTCACAAAGGTAACCCTTCTCCACAAACATACCACCTTTAGAGAGAATAAATTTATCTCCCTCAAATACATATCTGAAACCAAAATTTAAGTAAATGTACATAAATCAAGTTCTTCCTAACATTAGGAACATAAAATACATCTTTAAGAGGAAGTGTTTTTTCCGACATGAATTCAATCTCTGTGTTCCTTTTCCTTTGACTTGGACAGTTGAGGCGTTTCCCATGTACAAAACACTTCCATCTTCTTCATCAATGAGCTTAAATAGTTCTTTGTTTTTGCACACATGGCTGGTAACACCAGAGTCTATCCACCAGGATTTAACATCTTCAATCATGTTGAGTTCAGAAATGACAACAACAAGATTTTCTTTTGTTGCACTTGAATTCTTCTATTTGTTCTTCCTTTTCAAGAACCTGCACTCATTTTTAAAGTGTCATGGTTTTCCACAATGATAACAACTTCATTTTCTTTTCTTCTGTTGTTCATCATTACCATTGTGTTTTTCATGAGATTTATCAAAATCTCGATTTCTTTTCTTAAAAGATTTGCTAGAATTTCATTCCTCATGTAAGTACAGAAGTACGCCTAAGAGGGGGGGGGGGGGGGGGGGGGGGGGAGGGTGAATTAGGTGTTAGTAAATTTTCTTGTTTTCAGTGATATGGTAGTTGAATTTTTTGAGTTAGTATAATGTCTACTAATAGTAAGGTGCAGTAAATAAATGAACACAATAGATTTATCCTAGTTCCCCTTATAACCAAGGGTACGTCCAGTCCTCTTGCACACTACAAGAGATTGATCCACTAATTTTCAGAAAATGTACAACTCCCACCTTGGGATTCTTGCTACAAACTTCTAACAACACTTCTAAGATAGCACACCACTATCTTAGATTAAGCTACTTTTAAGAAAGTATTACTTTCTTTTACAAGTGATACAATATGATTTGAATAAGAATAAGGAGAGGTATATTGATAAACAATCCAATAACCATTCAAGTACTTGAGAACCTTTCTGAATGATATGAAAATGAAATGCAAATACTTTGTAAAAAATAAGAATTTTGTTCAAGGTATTGATTCAAGGATTGTGTGTTGTTTGATCTGAAGTTATGGGGTATTTATACTCCATAAACATCTCTTCAGATTCGTGGCCATTGATCCAAGAGGTTTGATGAAAAAATACAATGATCTGGAGCCATTCCAGATCTGAAAAATTGTATTGCTTCCAGTTGTATTCGATTACAGGATGTGTGTATTCGAATACACCTCTTTGTAACGTTCAAAAATTACACCTTGTATTCGAATACACATGTGTGTAGTAGAATACAAATAAGTGAAAATTTGCCACTGACTTACTTTGTATTCGACTGCAGAAGGTTGTAGTCGAATACCGATATAAGGATTTTGGCCACTGACTTGATGTGTATTCGACTACACATAGTCTTAGTCGAATACAACTTTGAGACTTTTGCTTCTAACTTGCTTTGTATTCGAATACACTTATATATTTTGTCAAAAATATTAGTTTTAAGACTTTGTTAAAGCTATTTTTACTTTTGAAAATACTTTATATGCATATGTAAATATGACTTGTGTAAGACGCATAATTTTAAAGTATACTTTATGTATTTTAGTGTATTTTGGTATTGAACTCGGAGGCTTTTTGGCCAAAGTTATTAATATTTTGGAGTTTATTTGACCAAAAAGATATTTTGATGCTGATTAGGATTACTCATCGATAAATAAATTAAATTAACTGCGGTGAGTCGTTTACGAAGAATTTAATGCGTTATGAGTGAAATAGGAATTTAATAAATATCTAGATATTTTGAGATATTTGTTAAAAGTATTTAATATATATATATATATATATATATATTTGTTTGGAGGAAAAAGGAAAGGAGATAGAAAAGAAAGAAAAGGAAATTAGAAGGAAGGAAAAGGAAAAGAAAAGAAACATTTCCATTTTCTTCCTCCCCTGCCTCGCGACTAACCTTTTCTTCTTTCATTGGTTTTGCTTTCTTTTTCTTTCTTTGGCTTCAAGAATAGAAACCCAAGGATTAGTGGGTAAGAAATCAAGGATTTCTCAGTTTCATAATTCCTCGTTGTTTCAAAAACGAAGAAAAACGGTATTAGGGATTTCAAAACCGTCAAACACAAACCTCCCCGTTTCATCTAGATCTAAGCTTCGTTTCGCGAAGAGATAGAAGGGAAAGTTGCTCACTACCATGCTACGGTGGTAGGGAACCAACTTGGAGGCGACGTTGTGAGCGGAGATTTTTACCGGATTTACTCCCGGTACCGTAAACGAACGTGAAAGCTAATGTGAAGGTAAGGACTCCTTCCAAACTTCTAGTTTGCGTTTAGGGACTTATATGTGGTTGTGTGAAAAAGAATTTTGTTAGGGTTAAAGTGTTGATTTGGGGAAAATGAATTTAAGGCTTTATGGGTAAAATCTTAGAGTTAGGTTTTGGTTATATTGATGAATGTTTCGTGGAAAATGAATTTAAACTCATTTATGTATGATTTTGAGTAAATGAAACTTGTTGTGTTTGAGTGGTGGATTGTGTTGATTTGTGTTCGTCGTATTTGACGTGTTCTTAATTAATATTGATGAAATTTGATATGTGTATGGTTAGATTTTGTGGATAAATGAATTGATGTGTTTTGGTGTGGATCGTGGATTGGATCTGATAATAGGTTTGAGTTTGTTTTGTGTGGAATTTGAAAACCATTAGAGTTAAACGAGTATTAAGAATGGGGAATCTCTTAATGTCTTGTTTACTTAATGTTTGTTGTGAAAATCGTTTAAGTTAAATGAGTATTAAGAATGGGGAATCTTTTAATGTCTTGTTTACTTAATGTTTGTTGTGAAAATCGTTTAAGTTAAATGAGTATTAAGAATGGGGAATCTTTTAATGTCTTGTTTACTTAATGTTTGTTGTGAAAATCGTTTAAGTTAAATGAGTATTAAGAATGGGGAATCTTTTAATGTCTTGTTTACTTAATGTTTGTTTTGAAAATCGTTTAAGTTAAATGAGTATTAAGAATGGGGAATCTTTTAATGTCTTGTTTACTTAATGTTTGTTTTGAAAATCGTTTAAGTTAAATGAGTATTAAGAATGGGGAATCTTTTAATGTCTTGTTTACTTAATGTTTGTTTTGAAAATCGTTTAAGTTAAATGAGTATTAAGAATGGGGAATCTCTTAATGTCTTGTTTACTTAATGTTTGTTTTGAAAATCGTTTAAGTTAAATGAGTATTAAGAATGGGGAATCTCTTAATGTCTTGTTTACTTAATGTTTGTTTTGAAAATCGTTTAAGTTAAATGAGTATTAAGAATGGGGAATCTCTTAATGTCTTGTTTACTTAATGTGTGTTTGTGAAAATCGTTTAAGTTAAATGAGTATTAAGAATGGGGAATCTCTTAATGTCTTGTTTACTTAATGTGTGTTTGTGAAAATCGTTTAGGTTAAATGAGTATTAAGAATGGGGAATCTCTTAATGTCTTGTTTACTTAATGTGTGTTTGTGAAAATCGTTTAAGTTAAACGAGTATTAAGAATGGGGAATCTCTTAATGTCTTGTTTACTTAATGTTTGTTTTGAAAATCGTTTAAGTTAAATGAGTATTAAGAATGGGGAATCTCTTAATGTCTTGTTTACTTAATGTTCGTCTTACTTAATGTTCGTTTTGGAAATCGTTTAAGTTAAAAGAGTATTAAGAATGGGGAATATCTTAATATTTCTGTTTACTTAATGTTTCTTTTGAAAATCGTTTAAGTTAAAAGAGTATTAAGAATGGGGAATCTCTTAATATTTCTGTTTGCTTAATGTTTGTTGTGAAAATCGTTTAAGTTAAATGAGTATTAAAAATGGGGAATCTTTTAATATCTGCATTTTCATTCTTTTTGTAAATCGTGCAGACCCGTAATAGGTGGCACCTTGATAAATAGTACTTTGGCATGTGATAGGCGGTACAATTATGATTTACATTTTTGTAAACCGTGCAGACCCGTGATAGGTGGCACCTCGATAAACGGTACAGGCCCGTGATAGACAATACGTTTATGGTTTTCGCTTTTTTGTAAATTGTGCAGACCCGTGATAGGTGGCACCTTGGTAAATAGTATTTTGGCCTGTGATAGGCGGTACATTTACAATTTACGTTCTTTTTAGTAAACCGTGCAGACCTGTGATAGGTGGCACCTTGGTAAACGGTACAGGCCTGTGATAGGTGGCACCTCAGTAATTGGTACTTCATCCTGCGATAGGCGGTACAATTATGATTTACGGCCCTTCGAGGAGGGTTTTGGTTTGGAATTCCGAGTCCATGCATTTTGGCATATACGCATTGCATTAGGGTGCTTGGCACACGAGTCGTGTTTGAATCAAGTTATGATTAAGTGTTATGCATTGATTTTGTGTGTAAGTGTGACTGATTGTAAACTATTTCCAAACTCAAGTTGTTGTGATAATTGTGTTGGAATTGCTAAGTGTTAAGATGTGGAATTGTGTATGAATGTGATTGAGTTAGTTTATGTATTTTTGGAAGAATATGCAGGGAAATCGATTTCCCAATCGATTGGATGAGTTACAGGGACTTCCCTAATTTGACATAATCAATTTGCTAATCGATTTTATAATATGTTTTTCAAAACCATTTAAGAAAATCGATTTGGAAATCGATTTGGCCATGCAGGAATTCAGCAAAACTGACAAAATCGATTTGGAAATCGATTGGCATTAAGTCAGTGGCTCAGCTATTCTGTTAATCGATTACCCAATCGATTGATTTAAGCCCAGAGTGCAGATTTCATTAAAAACCTCCAGGAAATCGATTTGGAAATCGATTGGCTTAGTAGAAATTCTTATTTTGAGTTAGATAACATATTGCTCAATTGATTTATCAATGTCTTGGTTAGTTATGTATTACTTGATGGATTGAGAACTTTATTTTGTTTTCATTGTTATTTGGCAAGTGTTATATGAACTTTTAGCATATGGAAAACCCTTTTAAGGTGCATGCTAGTTGAAAGGTTATTTTGTGCATTTAAAAACTTAAATGTTATGTGTTAACTGTTAATTTCAGTTGGTGACCCTTTACAACTATTGTGGAAATATGGGCTTTGCCCTCAGATGAGAGCCAGGACGATCCTACCGGTTCGTACTCTACGGATGGGAATGTAGATTGGAATGCTTGACTGGAGCTATGTTAGGAAGATCTCACGGGGCCCGTGGAGATCACTCAGGGTGTATAGCTATAGTTTTTTTTTGAAGAATGATCAGATTAGGATGACATAGAGGGAACATATGTTTTTTTGGATTACGTTATTTTGAACTGGAAAATTGTACCTTTACTAATATTGTCAGTATGACATCTTAGTTGAATGGGTTCCATGTATCATCTGTTGTTGTGTAAATACTTTGGATTCATATATTTTGAGAAACTTTTCCGCTGCTTGTAAATTATAATGACTCAATTATTTATCCAAAGTGAACTGGAAAATTGTACCTTTACTAATATTGTCAGTATGACATCTTAGTTGAATGGGTTCCATGTATCATTTGTGGTTGTGTAAATACTTTGGATTCATATTCTGAGAAAATTTTCTGCTGCTTGTAAATTATAATGACTCAATTATTTATCCAAAGGTATTACCTTATTTGTCTGAGAAACTTGTCCTCATGTAATTGAAGTATTGGTTTGCATCATATACCTTTATATTTTAACATTTAATATTTGGATTTGAAGTTTATTAATGAAGATATTTGAACTTCTTTTTGAGGTTGTTGCTTTGACCATAATGGTTGATCTTTGTCTTCATCAAAAACTTGTATTTTACATTATCCCCCTTTTTGATTATGACAAAATGTTGTTGTTGTGGAGAGATTTGTGGAAATTGAATCATTGCTTCCCCGTAATATATGCGTACTCCCATGTTGTATGTGATTATTGTTTGAGGACCTACAAGATGTTTAAGGCAACAACAATACCAAATTTTCTCCCCCTTTTGACATGATCAAAAAGAAGGAAAAATATAGAGACATACATATGCAAGAATACACACGAGTAAAGGGAAAAGTAGTACACATTGTAAATAAATAAAAATGACATAACGAAGGATGAAGGCAAGTTCAATTTAGTACATCAAAATAGTCAACACGTGTTTAATGAAAACAAATTTCAACTTAGTACATAAGGCATACCATAAAACACACTACAAATTAAGACATGAAACAAACTACAAGACATAATATGAGGTAGTATTTCAACGTTTTACAAATAGAATCCTAGTGTCGATCAAAATCCGTTGGAATGTGAAAATGATCAAGTTTGTCCGATAAACTACTAATGTCTTGAGATAACTCGTCATGGTTGCGAGCAATAGTAGTTTCAATGTTCTGGAAGCGAGTGTTGACAGAAGTGGTCAGATTTTCGAATTGAGTTTGGAAGAAGATTTTGAAAGAATCAAGGCAAGCCATGAGCATTTGATTGGAGATATGATCATCATTAGAGGCTGTATCCTCGCCATCTTCATCAGCCTAGGCAACAACATTTGAGGGTTCAACAGTGTCTTCTTGAGCAGCATCAGATGGTTGATCATAATCACCTTTATGCACAAAAGTTTCAAGCTGCTCATTCCATACTATCCGCATGCTAGGCAGGACGCCCAGATCCAGTATATTTTCTTTTGTGGGTGTATACATGACTTCATCAGAGAAGTCCACCCCAAAGTGTTCCAAAATCCGGGAAACTTCCTTCGCATATGGTAACCCAATTGCCTCTCAGGATCTAAACATGACAGATTTCACAAAGTATGCCCAATTTAGTTGACGACCTTCATACATGAAATTCATAATTTTTAATTCAAACTCCGAAATTTGGGAGTAATTTCCAGCCTTTGGAACCAGAATGTAGCTAAGGAAATAGTGCAAAATGCGATTATCAATGGTAAGATTTCCCACTCCATACCGTTGCTGGGCATATTTGGAACCAGCCTGAGTCTGCTTTTGTTCCATTGTGCGTCTGTCAAACCGACATAGGGCAACATACGCATCATACTTAGAGATATCAGCCCATTCACACAAGTTGTTGGGACAAAACTTTTGACCTTTAAAAGGAATGTTCAGAATTTCGCCTATGGTTTTGGTATTGAACCGAATGATTTTACCCTTAACTCGAGATACCAACATTTTTCCATCTTGGATGAGATTGCAATAAAAAACCCTAACTAAGTCAGGATGAACAGGACCTTTGTAACCTATAAACTCTTCAACATGTTGTGCTTTGAGCAACTTAGGAAACTTAAAGGCAGAGAAAGAGTTTAAAGTACCATATTTTGGAATGATAAGGCGCTTGTCAGAGTAGAATGTGCGAAAATGATCAATTTCTTCCGGTGTGTGTAGAAGCCGGGATAAATCCGTGATGTTGGGATTCCTTGTTCGTTTTCTTGAGGGACCCACTGTTGCACGCTTGGTTCTTGGTCCTCGTTTGCGGGCATCCATGGTGAGAAAAGAGGTTTTGGTAAAAAATGGGTTTGAGAGAAAATGTGAGATATGTGAGAAATCTGATGATAAATGACAAGAAAGAAGTAAAGATTGATGTAGTTTGCAAGGTTGGGTGAGTGGGTAACTGAGTGAAAGGAGGATGGACGAGATTTTGGGAGAAGAGAGGAAAGGCTACAGCTGTGTATTCGAATACCAAATGTAAAATAACCTTAAAATATGAAACTGCTTTTATATCTGGGCAAAAACGCGAAGCTGTATTCGACTACACCTAATTGTATTTGAATACACATTGTTCTGGGAACGTGTATTCGACTAAACATAAGTTGTATTCGAATACAAGAATTTCTGGAAAAGTGTGTATTCAAATACAGACATTTGTATTCGACTACATATGCGAATTTTTGCTTAAAAACTAAATTTTTATGGAAATCTCAACATGTAATGCACAAATTTATATATCAAGAAACAATAATCATCAAGGAATTTTATTTTTAACAACTTTAAGATGAAATTTTTGAAGAGAGATGACAGACTATATGTATCATGCAATTTCAAAGATCATTTTCATTTAAAATACAAAGTTCTCTTTGAATCTTATAAAATGAGTCCTTAGGTAAAGGTTTTGTAAAGATATCAGCCAATTGATTGTGTGTATCAACAAATTTTACCTCAACATTACCTTTCAGCACATGATCGCGTAGAAAGTGATGACGTATATCGATGTGTTTAGTCCGAGAGTGCATGATTGGATTCTTTGAGATGTTTATTGCAGTTGTGTTGTCACATCTTAGGGGAATGCATCCGAGAGCAATTCCATAGTCATGTAATTGTTGTTTGAGTCAGAGAATATGGGCACAACAACTTCCTGCTGCTATGTATTCAGCTTCATCAATACTAAGTGCAACACAAGCTTGCTTTTTGCAAGACCATGATACTAGTGCATTGCCTAAGATATGGCAAGTGCCGCCTGTACTTTTACGATCCGTTTTGCATCCTGCATAATCTGAATCAGAATGTACAACTAGGCTACATATGCTACCCTTTGGGTACCATAGGCCTACATTTGTCGTTCCTTTCAAATACTTCATAATTCTTTTAACGGCTACAAGATGCGATTCTTTCGGATCTGCCTGAAATCTTGCACACAAACAAACACTAAACATAATATCTGGCCGGCTGGCCGTTAGATATAATAAGGATCCAATCATACCTCGATATTTGGATATGTCGATTGAAATACCTGATGCATCTTTATCAATATAGGTTCCGTAGCCCATTGGAGTTGCACTTACTTTGCAGTTTTCCATTTCAAATCTTTTGAGTAATTCTTTACAATATTTTGCCTGATTTATGAAGATGCCATGCTCAAGTTGCTTGATGTGAAGTCCAAGAAAATAGTTTAATTTTCCCATCATGGACATTTCAAATTCTCGTTGCATTATAGAAGAGAATTCTTCACATATGTCATTGTTGGTTGATCCAAATATTATATCATCAACGTAGATTTGGACCAATAAGGTGTGACCATTATCTCTTTTGAAAAATAATGTTTTATCGACTTTCCCTTTCTCAAATCCCCGTGCACGTAAAAAGGTGCTTAATCTATCATACCAAGCTCTTGGAGCTTGTTTTAGACCATAAAGAGCCTTTTTTAATTTTTAAACATGTGAGGGATTTTTGGAATCTTCAAACCCAGGTGGCTGTTTGACATAAACTTCTTCATTTATATATCCATTGAGAAAGGCACTCTTCACATCCATTTGATATAACTCAAAGTTCATGGAACAAGCATACGCAAGTAGTAAACGTATTGTTTCTAACCTTGCTACCGGAGCAAATGTTTCGTCAAAATCTATCCCTTCCTCTTGATTGTATCCTTGAGCGACCAATCTAGCTTTGTTGCGAACAACTATGCCATTCTCATCTAGTTTATTTTTAAACACCCATTTTGTACCAATGATGTGTTTATTTCCAGGATTAGGAACAAGTTCCCATACTTGGCTTCTTTCAAATTGGTTGAGTTCTTGATCATCTTTAAGTGCTTCACCAATTTTGGAGGGTTCGATTTGAGAAACAAATGCCATGTTTAAGCAAGCATCTTGTAGTTTTAATCTTGTTGTGACTCTTTTATTGATATCACCTATGATGTTATCAATTGGATGATATCTATGGGTTCTCCATTCTTTAGGAAGATCATCATTTTGCCTTTCAAGGTTGACTTCAGTTTCTTGACCTGGTTGATCAGTTTGATGTTCTTTGTTCGTATCATTGCTTTCAAAAACATCATCATCACAAGAAATAATATTTTCCTCTTTTATGGGGTTAGTTTCATCAAAAGTTACATGCATTGATTCTTCGACTAATAAAGTTCTTTTATTGAAGATTCTAAATGCTTTACTAGATAAAGAGTAACCGATAAATATACCTTCATTAGCTTTTCATCAAATTTTCAAAGGTTATCTATACCGTTGTTTAACACAAAACACTTACATCCAAAAATGTGGAAGTGAGAGATATTGGGTTTTCTTCCTTTGTAGAGTTCATACGGAGTTTTCTTAAGAATTGGCCGAATGATTACCCGGTTGGAAACATAGCATGTTGTGTTTACAACATCTGCCCAAAAATATTTCGGTAGGTTTGAGTCGCTTAGCATAGTTCTTGCGAGCTCTATCAAAGATTTGTTCTTTATCTCAACAACCCCATTTTGTTGTGGTGTCTTTGGTGCAGAAAAATTGTGGAAAATGTCATTTTCTTCACAAAATTCTTCAAATGAAGTACTTTGAAATTCTCTTCCATGATCACTTCTAATTGATACAATTTTGGCAGATTGTTCGTTTTGGACTAGCTTGGCATAGTTTTTAGATGCCTTAAAAGCTTCATTTTTACTTGCCAAAAATAAGGTCCAAGTGAACCTTGAGTAATCATCAACAATAACTAGTTCATATGAGTTTCCACCAAGTGTGCCAACTTTTCCAATGCCTAAAATGTTTCCTTTGTTGTTGTCTCCATAGACCACATATCCCTTAGATTCAAGAGTCAATGCTGAAAATTTTGTTATATCACTCGTCATGTGTTTAGAGTATCCACTATCTAAGTACCACATATTTGAGGTACTTTTTGTATATACCTGCAATATTAAAATCAAATTTTATTAGGTACCCAATGTGCTTTGGGTCCTTGATGGTTAGTACCTTTCTCTATCCATACGTAATTCCCTTTTGGAATACTAATGTTTCTAATATGACAAGTATTAGGGGTGTGACCCTTGAGACCACAATAAGAGCAAGTAGGAGTAAATCTATTTTTAAAAGTATGGTATGAGATTTTTTATGAATTATTTTCTCTTTATAAAGATGATCTATTTCATTTGTAGCTTCATTTTGGATGATACATTCATCTTTGTTGAAGGCTATCTTGTATCCTTTATCGCAAAGCTGACTAATGCTTATGAGATTGTGTTTTAGACCTTCAACATATAGTACATCTTTAATCGAAGGGGATGGGGCTGTGCCAACATTTCCAATGCCTAAAATTTTTCCTTTGTTGTTGTCTCCATAGACCACATATCCTTTTCATTCAAGAGTCAATGCTGAAAATTTTGTTATATCATCCGTCATATGTTTAGAGCATTCACTATCTAAGTACCACAAATTTGAGGTACTTTTTGTGCATACCTGCAATATTAAATAAAATTTTATTAGGTACCCAATGTGCTTTGGGTCCTTGATGGTTAGTACCTTTCTCTATCCACACGTAATGCCCTTTTGGAATACTAATGTTTCTAACATGACAAGTATTAGGAGTGTGACCCTTGAGACCACAATAAGAACAAGTAAGAGTAAATCTATTTTTAAAAGCATGTGTATGAGATTTACTATGAATAATTTTCTCTTTATAATGGTGATCCTTTTTCATAATTATAATCTTTTCTTAATTTAATTGATTACTTGCTTTGACAAAAATGGTCTTATTCAAGTTTGGTTTATCAAATTTTGAGTATCCGAGACCACTTTTGTCATTTGAGTATCTTTGCATATTTAAAACATTTTCCAAGCCTATTTATCCTTTTTCGTATCGTTCAATTACTCTATTTAATTGAAAAATTTTGAAGGAGAGGGAATCACATTTATTGCATGCAAAATTCTGTTTTAGTTTTTCAGAATTCTTTTCCATAGTGTCAACTTTTTCTTGAAGACTTGAGATTTGTCTCTTTTGTGTTGACACTAGTTTGAACAGATTTTTGCATTCAATAAGTAGTTCCTTGATGGCGTTTTGAGCCTCATTATATTCTAGAATCAATTCACTATTAGTTTTATGAAGATGAAGGGAGTCTATGTTACTAACCTTTTCTTCGTTATCTGATTGATGTGATGCCATCAATGCAACATTAGCGCATTCTTCACTTTCTGTTTCTGAAGAGAAACTTACTTCGTTGTCTTCCCAAGCTATGTATGCCTTCTTGAAGTCTTTCTTTTTGGTGGCATTTTTCTTAATAAGGTTTGGACAATCTGCCTTGATATGTCCTTGTTTTCCGCATTCAAAGCAAGTGAAGTTTTGATTTGAAGTAGAAATATCTTTCTTCTTGAAACTTTTCCTTTTGAAAGTTTTGTCATTTTTAAGAAACTTACCAAATTTCTTAACAAGGAACGTAATATTTTCATCTTCATCTGAATTTTCGTCTTTTATTTGTTCTCTTGATTCGGTCTTTAGAGCAATGTTTTTGGTCTTCTTTTCTTGACTTTCATTTTGTTCTAACCTTCCAAGTTCGATTTCGTGTTCTTGGAGTTTTCCAAAAAGTGTGGAAAGAGACATCTTTGATAGGCTTTTCTTTTTAGAAATTATCGTTACTTTAGGTTGCCATGCCCTTGTTAATGATCTCAGAACTTTAGAGTTCAATTCATCATTAGTGAAGGTTTTTCACAGAGCCGTCAAGTGGTTGGTCAGATGAGAAAATCTTTTCTGCAAGTCCAGAATAGATTCTCTGGGCTGCATTCGAAACAATTCATACTCTTGAGATAATGTGTTGGAACGCTTTACCTCAATAGTTCCTTCATGTATTATTTCAAGTGTATCCCAGATTTCTTTAGCTGTTTTGCAATGAGATATACGGAAGAATTCGTCCATTCCAAGTGTCTGGCCTTTTTATCAAACAATACTTTCCTTTTGTCATCATCTGTCCATGAGACTTTTATCTTTACTTCTTCTTTATTATTGGTAACTGTTGTTGGAACATAGGGACCGTTTTCTACTTCCTCCCATATATCATCTCCTTGTGCCTCAAGATATGCTTGCATGCGTATCTTCCAAAAATCATAGTGTTCACCAACGAAACATGGTGGTTTATTGCTACTACCACCATCTTTAAAAACTG
>NC_021165.2:39343193-39408027 GCF_000331145.2 Cicer arietinum
ATATAAGGATTTTGGCCACTGACTTGATGTGTATTCGACTACACATAGTCGTAGTCGAATACAACTTTGAGACTTTTGCTTCTGACTTGCTTTGTATTCGAATACAGGATGCTGTATTCGAATACACTTATGTATTTTGTCAAAAATATTAGTTTTAAGACTTTGTTAATGCTATTTTGACTTTTGAAAATACTTTATATGCATATGTAAATATGACTTGTTCTCATGTAATTGAAGTATTGGTTTGCATCATATACCTTTATATTTTAACATTTAATATTTGGATTTGAAGCTTTATTAATGAAGATATTTGAACTTCTTTTTGAGGTTGTTGCTTTGACCATAATGGTTGATCTTTGTCATCATCAAAAACTTGTATTTTACACCTCCATTACATGGACCGTTTCATGAGAAAATTAGTTTTTAGTATCTTCTTGTTTACGGTAATCTTCTTCTAAACGAAGGTGATTACCCAATTTCTCAAGAGATATGTCATCTTTCTTATGTTTCATGGATTTTTTGAAATCTTTCCACGAAAATAAAAGTTTGTCTATTATGGAGGATACAATAATGGTTTCATTCATGTGCATCTGATGTTGTTAGTAGTTATTAAGAATTTTTTCAATCTCATGCATTTTTTCCATTACTAATTTATTATCAATCATTTTACAATTATTAAATTGAGAAACAAGAAACTTCTTACATGTAGAGTCTTATTGCATGTATCTTGACTCTAATTTCTAAAGTAGCAATGTGGATTTAGATTTACAAGAAAGGGGGGGTTTGAATTGTAAATGTTCTTATTTAAAATTTTCTGTTAAAAACTTAAGAAAATAACTCAAGATTGATCTAGGTTGTGAAAATAGAAAACATAGAACGTTCTTGGTTTTAACTAGAAAATGAAGAACGTTCTTGGTTAGTTAAAATTACTAATTCAGTTTATGTATTTAACTTGATAATCAATCGGTCTGAAAGTAAATAGATAAGGGAAGAGATACCTCACAATGATATATCTTGGTTCGCCCAACCCGAACTACGTCTAGTCTCTCACAACTGTGAGATTTTCCAATAAGTGTTCAAAACAAAGAACCTTCTTGGTTTTACAACACCTAACTTAGATCAACCTTGATTTGTTACAAAGTTAAAACCTCTCCACCCAGAAAGGAGTTCAATCAGGTCACCTATCAACCTTTATAAGATTTTTTTGTTAGAATATGAGAAGGCTCAACACTTGTTTGAGTTCTGATTCTTTGACAGAAAAATACACGAGAATGATTCTAAGAATGGAATGGAAAAATCAAAACTGATTCAATGTTTGTGAGTGAGAGAAATTCAAGTATGATTAAAATGAGTAATGAATTTTCTTAATACTTGAAGCTCTAATTTTTTCTTGAGCATTAACCTTCCTTTTATAAGCTTTTAGGACATTTTATAACGATTAAAAGATTTGTTGGTAGTGCAATGTCAGTTTTGACCAAAACCAATATATATGAATAAAAATTTCAGCCTTTGAACACTTTATGAAATCTGTTTGACTGTGCATTTTTCTTCGTTCTTGATCATATTTCTTGTGTTTAATGATCCTTTATACCTCATATATATTTGTTGGTGATATTGCTTCGATATGGAGATTTGATTCTGCAAACCAACTTGGAGAATGATGACAATCTGCTGGAGAATGATGTTGAAAATTCTAGAGAATGGTCTGAACATTCTGGAGACTGATCTGATCATTCTGGAGACTGATCTGAACATTCTGAAGACTAATGAGAACTTTCTACAGATTGATGTTATCATTCTAGAGATTGATGTTTTACATGTTGGAAATGATGTTAGCATGCTGGAGATTAATGTTAACATGTTGAAGAATGATGTTAGCATGCTGGAGATTAATGTCAACATGCTAGAGAATGATCAGAATGTTGTCAAGAATGTTCTTCATTCTTGACAGTCAAGCTGGAAAAGGTTCAGATCTATTTGGTCTTGCTAATTCGTGATCTTATCACATTGTGATTCGAGTAGTTTCTTTGAATCTGATAATCTCAGTTTGTTCCTTGCCAAGTGCTGATGATATAGATGTAAAATCTAGAGGTTAAAACTTTTTTTAACTAGTGGAGATTGATTGATTTTGGAGCTATGATTATCATTCTTGAAACTGGAGAACATTCTCCATTTTTCAGATTTTGTTAAGAATGTTCTTCATTCTTGTCTGTTCAACTTCTTGCCTTTTTATGCTAATTTCTTTGCTTTGTTTAAATCCTATCTTTAAATTAATACACTCAAAAGCACATGTTAAATTAACATAACATTTAGAATCATAATTAACATTCTTAATTAACTTTTTGTTTGTTTTCATCAAAACATTAAATTGAGATTTTATCTCAACAATTTCTCCCATAGTTCCTTTGGAGAGATGCTACTTTGATATATATCGAACAAGGAGTCAGACATTCCGTTGAGAATATGGCCCATGCATATATAGTCATCATTGTCCCACTTCTTCCTTTTTCTTGTTTCTGCTAATGCTTCCACTTCCTTCTCTAGTGGTCTTGTGGTGCTCAGAACATACACCACCTTCAAAGTTGTAAGAAGGAGTTTCATCATTTTATGCCAATGGATAAAGTTTCCTCCATCGAATTTCTCCAACTTCACAAAATTAGAAACCATTTCTTTGAGTGATGTAGACATTAATTGAAAATAAAATCAAACCTAAAGATTGTTGGATCTGTGTTGGTGACAATTGCTGCAAGACTTTAACAGTGAAGTTGTTGTGAAGATTATAAGTAGCAAATTCAAAAACGTGTTGTTACACTAGCCTTTAGGTTCGATTCGCCCCCATCAATTGGATGCAAATGACATAACCAGCGAATCCCCTTCATGATACTATGGAAAACCTCTATAATTTGTACTATCACACCAAAAGTATCTTTCAATAGTATGTTACAAAAGAATGTTTCATATTCTTCACTCATGCATTAAAGAAGAATAAGATGGTTTATAATATAAGAATGAGTAAGAAAAATGGATGATAATCTCTAAATTTTCGTGTTTTCATTATGTCTAAAGTCCTCTTTATAGAAAAATAATGTCACTTGAGAAAAAGTTACAATTATTGGTTCTGCCATTCTGTTCCGCGAAAGGATATATACATATAACATTCAATAATTGACTAAAGCATTGCAATGGTCTGGTGGTTGATCAACGCCTCTTTTCGCGCATGACCCGGGTTCGAGTCTGTCCAGTTAGGGTTGAGAATAAGCCAGACTTTGAAAGGCTACCAATTTACATATCTATATATATTGAACAAAAAAAAATGATTTAGGGTTGAGAATAAGCCAGACTTTGAAAGGCTACAAATTTACATATCTAAATTATGTTAACTAAGACCAATTATATATACATATATTCACCAATATTTTTGAAATATCTCACACCACTTGCTTGGAGTATTTTGTGCTAATATATCCTCTCATGGCATTCTACAATAGATAGATTTTTGTTCTTAATGTTGGTGGGAGTCGACTTGGTGGTGTGGGCCAATCCGATTTTGGTGGGTTGCTCAGGAATGGAGATGTAGATTACCGTTTTTGTTTTAGTTGTCGTCTTAGAGATTCCAACGCCCTCCATGCCGAGTCATGGCAATTTTTCATGGTTTGCTTTTATCTTGGTCTCAGGGTTTTGCGAAAATTTAGTGCTAGTTAGATTCCTTGTCTGCAGTCGAGTTGATAGCTTCACTTCTGACTAATTTTCACAATTATGCTCATATTTTTGCATAGTATTCGGGATCTTATGAAACTTGATTGGAATATTATATTTGACCATATTATTCGTAGAGGAAACTTTTGCGTGAATTTTCTTGTTAAAGAAGTAGTTTATCATGATGATAGCTTGAAGATTTGAGAATCTCCTCCTAGTAGTCTAAGTGGTTTTTTATGGCTGATGCTACGAGGGTTCTTTTCCCTTATGCTTAGACTTTTTCTTTTCTCTTTTGTCTTGGTTTTTTTCTTCTATTGGACCAAGAACAAAAACTTACTTAATTTTTGGTAAAAAAAATTATTTTACTCTACATAGTATTGATTGATTATCAATTAAATAAAATTATCTTAAATTTAAATTCAATAAAATAAAATAAATTGAATTAAATTATTAAAATAAAACTAAAAATTAATAAAAAAAGAGACGTAAGTATTAATATATATATAGTATTGATTGATATCAATTTATTGATTTCTAACTATCAAATTTAAAAAATAGTGGCCAACTATAAACCACATCATAAACTTTCTCACATTATAATCATTTTTTTTTTTTGATATGTTTTATTTTTACAAAAGATCCAATTTAATTTCTCACAATTAACTAACGACCTAATTTAATATCTAATAAATAATAATTTAATATGTTTTGTTTATATGAACCATCAAAAAGACGAATGATTTTCTTTTGAAATAGTTATTAAATTATAGAAAATTACAGATTCTACGACACTTCTCTATTACCGTTTTCAATTTTAGTTGATTCTATTGTAAGTTTATAAATTTATAATTTTTTTTTTTGGAATTTGCTTTATTTTTTAGAGGGAAACACAAATTTATACCAATGTAGATTGAGAAATCATGTTTGATTTCAAGTGTACAGTGAAGTAGAACATAAGGAGTATGTTACATTAACTCAAATTTGTATTTAATTTATTTCAAAAAATATTTTCATAAATCGGAAAAAAGATAATCATACTTTTACTTGTGTTTGTTTGACACATACTCCACACTAATATATATATTGTTAATTGATATTTATTTATTGATTTTTGATTAAATAAAATTATTTTAAATTTAATAAATATAAAACATTCAATTTGAAACAATTATTAAATATTAAAAAGAATTAAAGAATATACATAATAAAAATGTTTTACATTGATATTTAATTAAAATCCTTACTTTGTCACATCATTTCACCTTTTTATGATTATTTTAAAACTGATCATGTTATATAAAAATATGATAGTTTTTAATTAGATATGATAAATTATTTTACCCTTATGGTATATGCTTCATTATACTCGTATTAAATAAGAAATTTTTTTGGTTTGAATAATACTAAAATAAGACATTTAATATTTAATATTGTTGATGTTGATTGTTGTTCATAATCGAACAGGTTGCAATTTCTGGTTTGGTATACTAGCTGCAGACGATACCCATTTCCTTTCTTCCTTTGCTCTTTCTCTTCTCCTCCGCCATCTACTCTCTGTTAAATAGAAATCTCAACTGCAATAACTGAAATCTCGACCCGTAAAAGATCCGAATGAGGGATTCGAATCTGGAGTTGCAGGAATCAGGTTGGGAGGAACTCCGAAAGGAAGCGCGGAAGATCGAAGGCGATCTCGACGTCAAGCTTTCTTCCTACGCCAAGCTCGGTGTTAGATTCACCCAAGGAGGTTCCATTCCGTTCCCTGCTTTATTGCATTCCTTTTCCTTTGGATCATGAATGTTGTGTTAAATCAAACAAATGGTTATAGGAGAATCATGTCTGTGTTGAATTGATTTGTTTTTCTTTTTAGTGGATGCTTGGTTTCAAGTAGAATTGTTTTTTCCTCCAAATTTATTATAACTTCCAGCAAAGGTTTGTGTATGGTTGGATCGTGATTTTGACAAAATCACTATGGTGATTTTGTTGAAGTTCCAAAGTGTAGCTTTTGTCGTCGTCGTGATTATGCCATTCTCAATGCAAATCCAAACATCAACTAAAGTTTATTTTAAACTTACTTTTGTGTGAATATACTAAAACAAAAAAAATTACTTTGTATTCAATTCATTTTCAAAATTTTACAAAAGTAATTCGTTCAAATTAATATTCGCTATTGCAGAATCAAACACACTGTATATGTTTGGTTATTGGTTGGTGATATATCATTTCTCTGGTCCCAATGTTGATTGACCATGAAATTTATGAAGTGGTTGAATGCACGGTGACACCGTTGCGCTTAGTGTTTTTGATTGGACATTTGTCAAGATTGATTTTCTCTCCTGTCGAACGTGATTCTAATGAAAACTCAAGTGTTTGATTACTATGAGGCAAAATTAGGTTAATGGTCTGTTTGGAAACACGGTAAGTAGCATGTAGTCGCACATCGTTATTGAAGCCAAATGTTGTAAGCTTCTACTATTACGTGCATTGGAACGCGGTATCACAGCAGTTCCAAACATTTTATAATTGTTTTTTGTCTCAAAACTTTGGTTTAACTAGAGTTATAAAAAGATGGATTTATGTTAGATTGAAAAACTACAGTTTTACGCCAAATTTTCTTTTGGATAGTGATTATTTCTTACTATATTCAGTTTGCTTGGTTATCGATGAGTTATTATTATTATTATTTTTTAACGACAAATACTGGTAGTTACTTTTTATTTTTGTTGGTGGGGGAGTTGAACCTCTATGTTCTCTCTCCAAACCACCAAGCCACCTAGTAACTCCTGTGCTAATTATTGATTAAGTGATAAGACACTTTTGAAGAATCAAATGTTGAGCAAATGAGTGTAGGAAAGAATACCATATTTAATATTGAAATTTTGTTACGATAATATGGCTATGATGTTTACTTTTCATTTACGGCACACCTTAGAAAGGTTTATCATGAGAATATACATTCCTCTTGTTATTAGGTTATGTGGATAGTGGCTCACCACCTGTTGGGTCCAGTAGGTCTTGGAAGTCCATGGAAATGGAAATCCAATCCCTCCTCGAGAAACTATTGGACATAAATGATTCCATGAGTAGATGTGCTGCATCTGCTGGACCAGCTACTTCTGTAACGCAGAAGTTGGCTAGGCACAGAGATATTTTTCACGAGTTTACCCAGGTATGCTTATATCACATTTCTATTTGGCATATGTAGTTTCAATTTTCAATTCTCCATCAGTTTAAAACAAATGAATTTCTGGCATCGAAATTGCTTGAGAAGTATATATAGTTTGTTTTAACATGACCCACCATAACATATATATTGTATGTTTGGAGTTTTGATGGACATCGCATTGGATTTGATTCTAAGAATAGGTGGGTTTTGCCATCTTCTTACTTGAAATGCTTGAACTTGGGGACAGGTGTTAGTTGGGAGTTAGATGTAGGCTTCTAGCACCTGTTATTTTCCACTCTTGATTCAGATTGTAAGCCTTTCTATTTTCTTTGAATAAATCGCTGTCTTACTGTCAAAATCTGTTTTATTATTAAAAATTTCCCAAGTATAGGTGTTTGGTTGTATAGGAGTACCAATAGGGATTTGGTTATATAAGAGTACTAATATGGATCCGGCTGTATAGTAACCTTGTATATATATGTATTGTCAACATATTTCAATTGAATAAAATATTATCGAGATGGTATCAAAGCTCTCGGTCTTTGGGAGTCTCGCTTCTGCATAAACTTGTCGCCTTCATTGCACTTTCTTTTTTCCTGAAACCTTAGCACCTTCATTGTAACCCCTTTTGTTGCTTTCATTGCAATGAGATTTCTTTTTGGCATGCTCGCCCATAGTGTGATTATTGTTTGCTGCCATAGTGTGTTCACTGTTCACGTCATTACTGGTCACGCCCGTTTGACCACCTTTAACCGTCTACTTCACACTACCGCCCACACCAAGACTCGCGCCTCTATTAGATTGTCTGAGATCCAAAGTGCCGCCGTCAACAACCTATTCACGCGGCCTCACACATGCCTTCCAGTTCGGCGCGTGTGCACCACACACCGCTTTCTAGATCGTCGTTCACCGCCGTTTTCATCCAAATTGTAGATTGGCCGTTTCTTGTTTCGTTTTGGGTCTTCAGTTTCTGATCGAAGCACTTTTGTTTGTGGGCCATTTTAAGCTCTCACGGTTTTTGCTCAGACTTTTCTATTACAAACTTTGGCCATTATTGTTATTGCAGCATTATAACACACTTATAGTTTGTCGATATTTTTTGGACATTTGAAGTCTATTTTGTTTGATAGATCAATCTTTCGTCTCTAATATCATTTGTTTGCTGATTTTACGAAAATGACAACTAAAGAAAGTAAAAGTGGTTTGGTCTGAATCAATGAAGATGAAGTAGAAAAGATGAGATCATTTCTTAGTAAGTTGGAGAAACCAACAAATACTAGTTTTCTGGTATATACAAGTACACTTCCTCTTGGTAGGTTTCAACTTTCTTTTGGACTTAATGCTTCGGATACACCCTATAACCAACATTGGATACTAGAGTCTAGAGCCACTGACCACATGACACCCTTACCTACACATTTCTCCACTTATTCACCTTGCCCTAGTAGCAAGAAAACATCCATAGCAAATGGTACCCTTATAACTGCAGCAGGTCAAAGAGATGTCCACATAAACTCATCCATAACTCTAAGAAATGTCCTTCATATTCCTAAATTGTCTACTAGCTTGATTTCCATACAAAAACGTAACTGAAAACCTATCATGTAATGTTTTTATAACAAATCTTGTGTCCTTCAAGACAAGAATTCAAGGAGGACCGTTGAAGTTGTGGGATTTTAGAGAAAATGAGGAGAGAAAATATTAAGAGTTTGAATATTATTGATAATAGCTTTATGCTAACTTGATTACAAAAGACTCAATACTAATCTCTATTTATAGAGAAACATAATCTCAATCCTAAATCAGAAACAAATCATAATAATAATGAGAGATATTCTAAGATATGTCTATGATTATAAATTGATCATAGGAAATAACTCAAGATACTCTAATATAATATAAAAGATATTATAAGATATTTTCTAATATTCTAACACTCCCCCTCAAGCTAAAGCTTTACTAAGCTTTAGCTTGTTACAAGAAAATAATGTTTTGCTTTGCAAAATAATAAAAAGGATGGAAAGACAACTCAAGAATACAAGTGAAGTCGGAGAGAATTGCTATAAATATAGCCTAGCCAGATAGCCGAAATGATCATCATAAATTGTTGTCTTACAGTGTTGAAAATCTTGTATGGGATAGTGATATGGCTTAAACGTGGTCATAAGCTTGAGGCAACTCTCACCCTAGAAGAGCATAGAAAAAGGCTTCACCTAATAAGCCAGATTATAAGGGGTGATTTAGACTCAATTCAAATTCTACGATAGTATCATAGGGCCACATGTATCAAGCCACCCAGGTTGTGAGTCAGATGTGTTGAGAGTCCCACATTTGATCATCATATAGCTTGATTAGTGGTTACAACTTAAATTGAGAGGTAATCATCACGGTACAAGCTGGTTTTGTGGGGTTCGGTTAACTTCAACCTATTTTCTAAGAAAGTAAAAAAATGGAAGATTTTCCACTATGTAACTAATTATGAGGTAGCGGTAGGGTGTTAAGTGTGCGATTCTTCAAAAAGGGATGGATATAGTGTGGGAGTGAGAATTATAGGAGTTAGGTTGGGAATTTTGGGAGATATTTGATACAGGCTTGTTGTTTTTTCAATTTTTTCTGTATTTTCTTGTTGTAGTTTTAGAACCCAAGATTTGTTGTCACCTTGATACATGTCTGGATTTCACCGTTAATACAATATTTTGAGTGCTCTGTTTTAATCATATTCAGATAGAACACTGAAAATTAAGAGGAATGAGGGCCCAAAGAGTGGGCCCAACTCACACAAGTCACACATGATACTGTTTCGCTTCTGGTTTTAGGTAACTGCTTATTGCTTGTGGCTACTTTTGAAAATTTAGTTCGGTAGGTAGAGTATTGTCATAACTTCAGTTCCGCTGTTTTGGCCGCACAAAGTGGTAATTCATCTGTTTACATCTCACCTTCTCTTAGCCCATGGATTCTCGATTCTGGTTCATCTGACCATATTACTGATAATAAGGCTCTTTTCTCCTCTCTCACTACTTCTGGTTATTTACCTAGGATAGTCTCAACCAATGGTTCCGAAACACAGTCCCAAGGGATTGCCCGTGTCCAAATCCTCCCTTATTTGTTAGTTACATTTGTTCTTTATGTGCTTGGATGCCCATTTAATTTAATTTCTATCAGTCGATTGACTTGTTCTCATGATTGTGTTTTCACATTTACTAATTGCAATGTTACTTTGCAAGATCGAATATTAGGACGACAAATTGGTGTCGGATGTGAGTCTAATGACCTCTATTATCTCTCAAACCAGTCAACAGCGTGCCCTACCACAAATTCTCCCCTTACTATACATGCTTAGTTAGGTCATCTGAATCTTCCCAAAATTCAATAGTTAGTATCGAGGTTATTCTAGACTCTCCTTCACCGCCACCACCTCCGTTATCTGATCCCACCTTTGATATTCCTATTGTTATCCGTAAAGGTATACGTCCTATTTGCAATCTATCCTTTCATTACATTGGTTTGAGTGACCATCGTCTTTCTCCTTTGCATTATACTTGTTTGTCTTCCCCGTCTTCTGTTTCTATCCCTAAATCTCTAGGTGAAGCTTTATCCCACCCAGAGTGGGGGCAAACAATGATTGATGAATGTGTGCACTTCAGAGTAGTGGTACCTGAGAATTATTTCCTTCACCATCTAAAAAGTCTTTAGTAGGATCTCATTGATTTTATATAGTGAAAGTTGGTCATGATGGTAATATTGATCGCTTTAAAGCTCGTTTGATACTCAAACTTTTGGCTCGATTACAGTGATACTTTCTCCCATGTGGCTAAGATGGCCTCTATTAGACTACTCATCTCTATAGCAGCCATCTGACATTGGTCTCTACACCAACTTGACATTAAAAATGCATTTTTGCATGGTGACTTTGAAGAAGTGTATATGGAGCAACCACCTGGGTTTGTCGATTTCACATGTTTCTTTATGGTCTTAAATAGTCTCTTCGAGTTTGGTTTGACATATTTTGCACAATAGTGCAATAATTGGGTATGATTTGAAATTAAGCTAATTATTCTCATTTTTATCGCCACTCAGTACAAAAGTGCATTTACTTGATTGTCTATGTAGATGATATTGTCATAACGTGTAGTGATCAGTAGGGGTACTCTAGTTGAAACATCATTTATCTCATCAGTTTCAAACTAAAGATCTTGCCAAGCTCCGCTACTTTTTGGGTATTGAGGTAGCTTAATCTAAGGACGTCTTAGTAATTTCACAAAGGAAATATGCCATGGATATTCTTGAAGAGTCAATTTTATTGAATGCCAAGCCGATTGATACTCATATGGATCCAAATGTCAAACTTCTACCTAAACATGGGGAACCATTTTCAGATTCAGGGAGATACAGAAGATTGATTGTAAATTAAACTACCTCATAGTCACCTATTCGAACATCTCTTTTGCGCTCAACGTGGTAAGCCAATTCTTAAACTCTCCTTGCCAAGAACACTCGGATGTTGTGATATGAATCTTGAAATACATTAAAGGTGCTATAGGAAAAAGTTTAATTTATGAAAACAGAGGACATGCGATAGTTGGTTATTCAAATGCCGATTGAGCAGACTAACCGATTGATAGACAATCAACTTCTGGGTATTGTGTACCTATTGGAGGAAACTTAATATCCTGGAAGAGTAAGAAACAAAATGTAGTCGCAAGATCAAGCGTTGAAGCTAAATACTGGGCTATGGCATTAGTGACTTGTGAGTTCATTTGGTTGAAAAAGTTATTCAAAGAGCTTCAATTTGAAGAGGCAACACAAATGACATTAATCTGGGATAATCAAGCAACATTGCACATCGCCTCTAATCTTGTTTTTCATGAGAGGACTAAACATATTGAGATAGATTGTCACTTTGTAAGGGAGAAGATCATATCAGGCGACATCACCACTAGCTTTGTTAATTTCAATGATCAATTGACTAATGTATTCACTAAGTCCCTGAGAGGTTGCGAATCAGTTATATATGTAATAAGCTTGGTGCATATGATATATATGCTCCAGCTTGAGGGGGAGTGTTGAAAATATATTTACGATCTTTGTATTTATTACATATCACATCATATCATATAAATAGGGATAAGTTCTTCTATATTTATTTTTGTATTTATTGCCTTGAGCCTATATAAAACCGACTCCATTGTGTAGTTCACACAATATTTCACCATATGCCTCTCTCAATTTCTCTCATTTAACAGAGGTCGTTCGCGAAATTGGCAAGGAGGAAAAGATGGAAGTAATGGGCTTACTAATAGAAAGGGGTCCGGACCGGGTCATTTCTCAAGCCCAAACAAGGGAAATGCGAGTTTTGAGCCAAGTGGGGGAACCCAATTCAGAAATACCCAAACCGGCTCAAATTCTAACCTAGAATTGAGCACGCAGGGATCCAACCCTAATCAGAACCAAACGCGAGCGAACGGTAATGAGGAGCGACGAAGGAACCAAGCATCTCCCCTATTCATAATTAATGGATCGTAAGCCGCGAGACCTCTGTTCTCAATGTGGGGAACGGTTCAATCCTCTTCATTAGTGTGCTGAAAAATAGTTGTGTTTGGTGATTTTGGGAGATGATGAAGTGACTAACGACGTCAGTGAAGTCCCAGCGATCGAATTGAAGGAAGAGGAGGAAATGGCAATTTGCTTGGACTAGAAGAGGAAAGTTGTGAAGTTGCAGTGTCAAATTCCTCAGAACTGGAGAATCAATTAGGAAAAAGAACTTAATCTTGCTGGCATGAATATATCAAGGCAAGAAAATTTATAACCCGGGAAGGGAAGAAGGAAACCATCAGCTGGAAATCTGGAAGTCTGCTGCAGAATCAATGTCTTAATGTTAGCCTCGAGGACAAGGCTCATTTTGAAGGGGGCAGTGATAGAACTCTGAAAATTAAGAAGAATGAGGTCCCAAAGTGTGGACCCAACTCACACGCGTATACCTTTTAGGATGAATTAGAAGCAAAAAGAATAAAATAGTTAGTTAGAATCTCTCCTTATTTCAAGGGAAAACTCTGTTACAAAAGAGAGGGGAAGAGAGTGAGAAAACCATTCAGAAAAATATGTTTAATTAGTTAGAATTATTCTCTGGTTCATGAGTTGTTGCAACTCTGGTTTATTGCATTTTCTGCATTTTACAGCTTTCACCATTATTATAAGAGCTTTTCTCATCAATTACAATCAATAAAATTCCTTCCATTACCTTTAAAATTCTGTTTATTATCATATTCCTAGTACCTATCAGTATCAGGCTAATCATACATGTATAATATTGGACCCAAATAAGAGTAGGACTGAAATGTATACTCTCATGTGGCATTTCCTTCCAGTAAAATCCCCACCATCCTTCAAAATGGAAAGGGAGATGCTTTTATCTAAATATCAAAACGGGGAGATGGATGTCTAACGGTGGAGATTAAGACTGAAGAGAAATCTATTCCCGACAGGTATAGGACACTTAACCAAATTGGACTATCAGAGCTTCGTAGCCTACCATCCTACCATCTATTATGTATATTAAAATAGACTTCTACATCTTTATCTAATATTGTGCCACCTCATTCAAATATTGCCACATAAAAAAAAAAATCTGATGTGGCACATCTAACAAATACTCTTCCTCTTTCTTATCATCATACTTGCAATTTATTTTTTATTACATTTTTTTCATATAATATTTTGTAAAACTATTCATATGCCATAAGTTACAAATTACAATACAATAAATATCAGTTATCAATTATTCGACATTTATGATTCCTCTATCATTATTGATAACGGTTCTTCCTCAAGATTATTGATAACGATTCTTCTCTTTGTATGTTTTAACTATCAATTAATATATTGAGTCATTTTAAAGGTTTCTTCATCTCTTCTTCCATCATTACATTTCAAACTTTTTTCTTTTAGATAAACAATATATTAAAATAGACTCCCACCATAAACATCATATAATATTATGTCATTTCATTCAAATATGGCCACTTTAACAAAAATCTTATTTTAAAATAGACTCCCACATAAAAATCATCTAATATTATGTCATTTCATTCAAATATTGTCACCTCAACAAAAATCTCATGTGGCACATCTAAAATGTCTTTTCTCTTAAATTATCTTTATTATTCAACTTTTATTTTGCTTTAACACACATTTGAATAGACTCCTACATCTTTATCAAATATTGTTATTATTATTATTATTATTATTATTATTATTATTATTATTATTATTATTATTATTATTATTTAACATATAATATTATGGATAACTATTTTTTGTTTTTGTTGTTTTTCTGACGTATACTATTCTATTTCTTCAAATAATCTCTAATATTTATTTTGCTGTTATATTTTGGTAACTGAAACTCCAATATTTAAATGGTCAATATATTTTTTTGTTGTAACTATTTTAACACGCCTTATGCAATTAACTTTTATACTGCAACCTTATGCAATTAACTTTTATATCGCAACGTTATGCTATTAACTTTTATATCGCACACCACTGTCATGAGAAAAACATTATGCATTTACGAAAAAATATTTTGTATTTTTATTTAGCTTATGTAACATATCAAATAAAACCATTTAATTGCTCATAATTTTTAATTTGAATGTGATTGTTTAGAAGTGTCAATGACATTTTTTAAGGATTTAAAGAACATACAATAACCATCTAAAATTATTTTACACTTACATCGAATAAAAATTCATTACCATATCCCATCTTTATGTAACTATTTTATAATTAGTGATATGATATGGAAGAATGGTAGTTTCTCACTGGATAACAGGGTAAAACTGTTTTGCTCTCTCTCTAAGTACGTTCATTGCACTCATTTTTATATGTAAGTTTTCACAACTCCACTTTATCAATTCAAAAGGAAATTTCTTTGCAACCCAATTATTTTCAAAGAAGTAGATATAGTTGGAAAATTCTTTTTTTTTTTTTTTGCACAAATAACTTTTTAGTAAGTGGTATTTTGTAAGATATTATACCTATTTGCTCATTTTTCTCAAAATTTTGATTGTTCTTAGTTATAGTATTGTTTTTACAGACATATGTGATCTCATCTACGACATGATCGTATATTGGCTCCTCAAAAGACAAAGAAGATTGTCCTTATTCAGCTTTATATGAGTGTTATTATTGTGTCTTCGAGATAAAACTATTTATCATTTAGATTAAAAAAAATTTGTTGTTTTTTTATGGAGATATTTTATATTGTCAAATTTTTCAAAAATACTACCAATTTTAAGTTTCTACATGTGTTTTACCTCTACTCACCACCGTACATAAGAGTTGTTTGTCATGTTGTATAGAAGTCTCATACTCAAAATATTGGAATTTAGATTTGTCATTTCTATGAAAGAGTTATAATGAAATGAATATCAAATGACAAAATTATTTTTATATTTTTCTAACAATATTTTGACAATAAATTTAGATTTGACAACACAAAAAAAGAGCATGATTAATCTGATCTTGCGGTAGATAATTACATATATTAATATTTATTAAAATACTTTTACGATTTTTAACACTAAATATAATTTATGAATTTTGTTTGTAGGATGATCTTCACTATGAAAACATTTTACGTATTCTCGAATGTGTGTTTGTCAACTCATATAATAATTAGTCAAATAGATTCACTTGAAAAAAATACTCTACAAATAAAATGAATGAATTATATTATTTTTGAAATTTTAAAATCTTATTCACAATACTACTCATATGATAAAGTTCATACATCCCGCGCAATGCGCGGGCTATATTCTAGTTTTTTTATTATCTTGCCGATTTGACATGATAGTTCTTGCTTCTTTGTTGATAAGCCTTATCTATTAAGAAAGCTTATGTAAGAAATAGCAAGGTTTTTTGTATAAATTCTCACGTCACTGTAATGAATAGGTTTCTACAGTAATTTGTTTAGTAAGTTGACTTTAAATATGTTTTCCTTGTGCGTTGTTCGTTTCAGGAATTTAGGCGTACCAAGGGGAACATAAACTCAATGAGGGAACATGCAGAGCTTTTAGGTTCTGTCCGAGATGATATTACCGACATTAAGGTGAATCCTGAGCATGATCTGACTTAAATTATATAGATACATTCTTATAGGTGTACTAGACTTACCTTCTTCTAGCAGACATCTGGTAGTATGTCACCAAGGGTGCAGTTATTACGTGAGAGAGCTGCTATCCATGGGAATACGTCTCATGTAAGTATTTTTCTGCTTAACTCTTAATTGGTAAACGTTTATCTATTGTTCCATGGTGACTGCTAATTAAGCATTAGTCCCATTAAAGCTCCATTGGAGACGAGAACTATGCCCGTTCTTCCCGGATCCCTTTTTCATAGACAATGCCCTTTGGCCACATGCTTTTAAGGATTTCTCACGAACTGCTTACATGAACCCATAATCATGGGTCCTTTAGAAGCTCTTGTTTTCAGCCCTTTTAAATCATTACTCTAATATCCTTGCTTTTGAGGATTCTTGATTCACTTTCCCGACATGTTGCCAGATAGATGATGTGATTAGTCAAGCTCAAGCAACAAGAGCTGTGTTGGCTTCTCAAAGGGCATTGTTTGGTGATGTTCAAGGAAAATTGAGGCTTCTTGGGGACAAGTTCCCCATTGTTCGGAGCGTGCTCGGTACGGTGTAAAGTAGATTTTATCTTTCTAAATTGCCATCGGTTTTCAAAGCTACATGTCTTGTCTCTTTTTGTTTTGTTGACCTAAATTGTTGCTCTTGCAGGTTCGATAAAAAGGCGACAGTCAAGGGATACTCTTATTATTTCAGCAGTCATTGCTGCTTGTACGCTGTTTCTCATCATTTATAGGCTCTCAAAGTAACAAAACAATTTTGCCACACTACAAATGAACTATGGTTCTTTTATTCATTGATATTTTCTGTTTCTTTCTTTGCCTTTTTGTTTTTTAGGGATGAGGAAGTTTAAGATTTTATTTTACAATCAACATTTGTCTAGGAGCCTCATTTGTATTTAGTGGATAGTGTAAAGTATTTATTTGATTCTTGAATTTTTATATGAGTCAACAATCTTTGGTTCTCCTATTTTTAATCATTAGATGCTACTTTTCTGATTATTATTATTTTTATTGGGGGTGGGGGATACTGTAGTGTTTCCATGGTAAGTTGTAGTATGTAAAGATGTATAGCTCATTCCTAAAACAAACTAAAATTCATGGCCTGGAATTTGGAAACCTGCTGGGATTTAGGCTTATTTGTTTGCGTTTAATTTACTTTCTTAGCTGCCTCATAACGTTGGAAAATAATGTCTGAATAACATGATGAAGTTTATATGAAAATTTTGATATGTTTATGTTGACTTAAATATATCAAACAACATAAATAAATACTTGAGATGTTAGGATATCCCCTCGTGTATTTTTGTTTTCCGCCTTTGGTAGTGTTCTAATGGAGAACCTTAAGAATAGATATCCTTGAATGAAGTCTTTGTGGATGTGATTGTGATGATGAACCAATATACAAAGTGGCAACAGTGATGGCGATAGAGAAGTGGGCAACAGTGATGGTGATAGATGTGGAAATGAATGCGAGGCCCAATACATGGAAGGTTTATGCAAGGAAGAGCAAGAAGGTGAAAGAAAATGCTGAGGTGGTAGTGGGTGTAACGGAATGAGCAAAAAAATTAAATGCATGCATTCTTAAGGAATTTGGGAGTGAGGAGAGGATTATAAAAAAAGTTGTTAAATGTTTGTTAGGCAGAGAGCTCTAGATTCTCTGGAGGAGCTTTAAAGAAGTTAATAGTTGGCCCTTCCATACATAACTGAACTAAACTTACCTACACCTTAGGACTTGTATCCAACACTGTGAAGTAAACCTCAGCACGAGCGATCCATCTGGCTAGATCTTTGCCATTGAACATGGGAAGTTCACTCTGCTTCACGGATTGACGAAACTCGTCAAGAGCTTTGCCCCTGAACGGTTTCTCCCCCTTCTTCGTCTCTAACTCCTCAGATTTGTGGATAGATTTCTCAGCCTTACTCATTTCCACGCTTTTGGTAACGGGGGAAACAAGTCGCTCCTGGTCTCAAGCTGCTTGAACGTGCATTTCTGCCATTGCTTGTTTGAGCGTTGTAATAGCGTTCTCTGATGCATTCACCTTAGCCTCCATCATCTTTGGTGGCATCTGCTTCCTTCTCCATTCATGTTGGCTCCCGCAAAACTCTTTCATTAACTGATCCGCCAAATCGGAGCAATTAATAGCGAAGATGATAAACACAATAACTTTAACACAGATAAATGGAAATAGGATTTGTATTATTGAGTATTTGATAAACTCTTCTAAGAATTGATATCCCTAAGCTGCCAAGAGCAAAGCTCCTATAGAAAATCTAGAGCTCTCTGCCTAACAAACTTTTAATAACTTTTCTGATAATCCTCTCTTGACTCCCCAATTCCTTACATAATGCATATCTCATTCATTCGCTCATTCTGTTACCCACTGCCACCTTAGCATTCTCTTTGACCTTCTTGCCTGCCTTTCTTTGTATAGACCTTCCGTACATTGGGCCTTACATCAATTTCCACATATAGGCCCACTTCTCTATTAGAAATTGATCAGGAGTAACCCCTGGATTAGGGGTGGGCAAAATTCTGTATTAGTTATGCTTTGAATATGTTGTATTTCTTATTGATTTTGTACAAAATACAATATGGTATAAATAGCCTAGGGACTACAAGTAAAACAAAAAGCTAATTAAATCTAATTAACTCAATTATTTACAATAAAAGAGAGAAACTATGAGTCTATTAAATGGTAAAAGAATATTCCTACGATACAACTAATGAAAGTTTTACAATTGTCCCTTAATTGACATAATCGTAACCAACACTCCCCCTCAAGTTGAGTCATAGATGTCAATCATGCCCAACTTGAATCTTAAGTTTTTGTAGGTGGCTCTAGGAAGTGCCTTGGTCAAGATATCAGCAGTTTGGTGTCTTGAGGGTGTGTGCTGGAGAGAAATTCGCCCATTGTCAACCTTTTCTTTGATGAAGTGTCTATCAATTTCCACATGCTTTGTTATGTCATGATGCACAAGATTTTTAGCAATGCTTATGGCAGCTTTGTTATCGCACAACAAGTTTACTTCATGGTCAGTGCAAACGTGTAGTTTTGCAAGCATCCTTTGCAGCCACATCCCATTGCAAATCCCATGTGCCATGGACCTAAGTTCAACTTCTACACTACTTGTAGCAACCACAAATTGTTTCTTGCTTCTCCAGGTCACTAAGTTTCCTCATACAAAGGAGCAATACCCATTGGTTGATCTCCTATCAATCACTGAGCTTGCCCAATATGCATCAGTGAATATTTCTATTTTCCTGCATGTGTCCTTCTTGAAATGCATCCCTTTCCCCGACGCCTTTTTTAGATACTACAGGATGCAGCTAACTGCTTTCATGTGAGCCTCCCTAGGGTCATTCATGTAACGGCTAACCATGCTAACAGAAAAACCAATATCTGGTCGTGTGTGGGTTAGGTAGATATGTTTCTCAACCAGCTTTTAATACATTTCTTTGTCAGTAGGTGGACTCTCTTTTTCCTCTCCAATTTTTACATTGGATTCCATATGAGTGTCTACTGACCTGCATCCTAACATCCCTGTTTGTTGAAGTAAGTCAAGTTTATATTTCCTAATAGATAAATAGATTCCATGTTTGGAACGTGCCACTTCCATTCCCAAAAATAACCTTAACTGACCAAGATCTTTGACTTCAAATTCCTTAGCTAGAATCATTTTTAGTCTTTCAATTCCAGTATGATCGTCACCTGTAATAATAATGTCATCCACATAGACAATCAAGAGGATTATCTTGCCTTCCTTTGAATGCTTTAAGAACACTGTGTGGTTAGTTTGACACTGGGAGAAGCCATGTATCCTAACCACTCATGTGAGCCTATCAAACCAAGCCCGAGGGGATTGCTTAAGTCTATATAGTGATCTTTTGAGTTTACATACCTTGCCTGAATTTTCTGATGATTCAAATCCAGGTGATATTCTCATGTAGACACTTCTTCAAGTTCACCATTTAGGAAATCATTTTTTATATCTAACTGGTGAAGTGTCTAGTCCAAATTTACTGCCAGGGAAAGGAGTACACAAACTGAATTCAACTTTTCTACAGGTGCAAAGGTTTCTTCATAATCCACCCCATATGACTGGGTGAATCCTTTTGCCACCAATCGAACTTTGTACCTATTTACACTCCCATCTGCATTGTATTTTACCGAGAATATCCACTTGCATCCAACTGCCTTCTTCCCCTCTGGTAGGCTGGAGAGCTGCCATGTGCCATTCTTTTCAAGTGCCTTAATTTCTTCCATTACAACAGCCTTCCATTCTGGAACTAGGACATCTTCATGAAAGTTTTGAGGAATTTCGATATTGTCCACAAAGCTGATGAAGTTCTTGTACCCCTACGATAATCTTTCACTAGAAACATGGTTTGCAATTGGGTGTTTGGTACAAGACCTTACTCCCTTTCTCACATCAATAGGTAAGTCTAAGTCTTGGTCATTAGTGACATTATCAAATAAATTAGAGGATGAGTTAATGCATAATATGCTACCTTTGTGAGTAGGTTTAGGATCTGAATTTTGGGCAGAGTCTTGGTTCTGCTTTAGAAGAGTGCATGCTTTTACTTCCTTAAGAGTTTGTTGCTTGTTCTTCTTCCTTATGTATACTTGCAAGTCTTTTCCTCCATTTGGTTTTCCTTTTTGACCAATTGCTGGTGCTCCATTTGTTGGCTTGCTAACCTCAACAGTGGTTGTTTGCTGGTCCAGTTTAGGTTTAACAATTATTGGGACAAATTCTGTGTTTTTAGTGATTTGGACAGGTTCAGGTGAGATTTGGACAGGTTTAGGTGGGGTGGTTAAGACAGATTCATGTGGGATAGATTCTGGTATTGTAATTTCCCAAGTTGGTGTTCATCAATTGTAACTTTCTCCCCCTAAATGCCAACTTTGAGATAAAAGGCCTTGTCTTCAAAAAAGGTAACATCCATAGTGTAACGTCCAAAATTTTTTATCCAAAGTATTACTTAAAAATACTCGTTCCTTAGAAAAACTACGATAGTTTTTTTTAATTATTTAAGTAAGAATACCTAAACTACTTTTCATTTAAATAATTAGTAAACCCTAAACCCCAAAATAATACACATAATAATTTATATTATATTTTTACTAGAATTCGCAGCGGATAAATAAAAACTCATTCAAATGAAAAAAAAACTTTTATGAGTTATTATAATGTCACGTTTCTCAAAATAAAAATTGAATACTTTAGTCTTTTTCTTCCTATAGAAAAGTGTAATCTCAATAAACTTGATTTAACTATAATTTATTAATTTAATTCCAAACACTTAGTAATACTTGTATAGTTTTCATTAATTAAATAAGTAAAATACAACTTATAACTCTCATTCCCAATACAACCTAACAGAGCGGGACTTCTCTCAAACTTGAACTTCAAGACTCGTTAACCTGTCAAAATTGCGATTTTGCAAACGCAGGACCCAGCCAGTCAAACACAAAAAACGAAGGAGGTGAGTTTTAAAATCATGTTAATAATATAATATAAGTAAGAAGAACACACAAATATTCAACACATAGCCGTATCAATCACATCATAATATAACAAAGCATTTCAAGAAAAAAAAAATCATATTATAAAGTCAAAATCACTCAAGGAGAATCAATATCTCATTATAACATCAAATCATCTAAGAGATATTATTATCACATTAAATACACATTAACCACAACCAAACAATCACAAGACGGTGCAATGTTGTGCATGCTCCTAATAACTATATGATTCGGATATAATATCTGCCACTAAGACAACTCCTACATAGAAAATCACCCAAACCAATTGGAAAAATAAATACGCCACAAAGGCAACTTCCACACAGAAAATCACCCATACCAATGGAGAAAAAACTTCCACGAATATGCATATGCAATGACATGATAGTGCATTATCAAAATAAAATCTTTCCCACACTGCCCATTAAGATGCATATGATATGACATAATGATGTATCATCAAAATCAAACATTCCCACACAACCCACTAAGATTAAGTCAAATGATCCAAAAATAACTTATACGAAATCGCAACCTTAAATATCATTAAATCATACATCACAAGTTCTTATCAAGAAAATCAAATATTCTTAAACAACCATCGTAACAATCAAAGCTTCCACCTCATATATCATATAGATCATATAATCATAAATTGTAAGTACAAAAGTGCGCCTAAGAGTGGGGGTGAATTAGGTGTTTAGAAAATTTTCTAGTTTTTAGAGACTTAGTGGATTATTTTTCTGATTTAAGATAGTGTATGGAAATGATAAATGACAGAAAAATAAAGAACATAGATATTATCCTGGTTCCCCTTATGACCAAGGATATATCCAGTCCTCTTGCACACCACAAGAGATTTTCCACTATTGTTAGAATAAGTACAAGTCCAACCCTAGGACCTTTGTTACAAACTCCTAACAATCATCCTAAGATAGCACACCACTATCTTAGTTTACAAAACTTGAAGAAAGAACACCACTTTCCTCAATTTACAACACTTGAATGGTTTAGCAATATTGATTTTGACTTAGATCAATATGATATAACAGTTGGTGTACAATGATAACAATCCAATATAATTTCAAGTACACTAGAAAACTTTTCTCAATGATATGAAAATGTAAAGTCTGTACTTGAAATATAAAAGTGAAACTTTGAAAAAATTAAAACATTTTAGAACGTTTGTTAAAGGTTTGGTTGTAGGATTGGTTATGTTTGATATGAAGTTATGGTATATTTATACTCCATAAACATCTCTTCAGATTCATTGCCATTGATCCAAGAGGTTTGATGAAGAAATGGAATGACCCATAACCATTTCAGAATTGAAAAATTGCATTGTTTCCAGGTATATTCGACTACAGCTTGTGTGTAGTCGAATACACATCCTTTTAACGTTCAATTTTATTTGAATTTTGAAGCTTGTATTCGAATACAGATGTTTGAAGAGGTTCAGATTTAGCTACTGACTTGTCTGTATTCGACCACAATATGTTGTATTCGAATACAACATTGTATTTTTCCAAAAATATTATTTTCAAACATTATTTATATATTTTTACTTTTTGAAAATCCTTTTGATGCATATGCTAAAATGAAGGGTTCTCATGTGCATTTGAAATATACGAATATTAGATTGCATCATGTACCTTTACATAATAAAACTTCTAGCATATTTGACCATAGTTGCCTTTGATGTTTGACTTCTTTTTGAGCTTGCAACTTGATCACTTTCCTTGGTCTTTGTCTTCATCAAAAACATGTAATTTACATAAACAACTATCACAAAGATCAAAGTTTCCACTACACATATCAGGACATTATATATTTATAAAAGTATCATAAAATTCAAAACTTTAATCTATTACATAATAGAAATTTAAACTTTCATCACATACATATAGAAATTAAAACCTTCATATATGCCACACATAAATTCAAATTTTATCACATATATCATAAATAAGATTATCAACACATTAAAAATAAAATTTAAACTTTCTTCACACATACCACACAGTTGCACAATTTAAATCACACAACAATCTAATATAAGTTTCTAATCCATATTTTAATTCTACAAATCATAATTAGTCATATTAGTTCAATTATTACTAAATAGGGCTACTGTCGTGCGAAGCGAGCCCTGAATGAATCGTTGGAAAATACAATTTTCCCGTTCATCTCACATTATAATATACTCATGAAATTAATACTTCAAAACTAATATTTATAAAAAGTAATTTAAATAATTATTATTTTAAAATACATTAATAACAAAAACTCTCATATTCACCATAAAAAGAATTTCCATCAAAATTCAAAACTTTTTCATAAATTAATTTTAAATAAAACACATGTCTAAATACAAAATTAAAAATAAAAATAAATCACATCTATTTTTAAAATCAATAAGACTCTCAAAATTTCACCCATACATTAACTATTAATATTCTTCATGAATTTTTAGGAATTCTAAAAAAACATTAATTTCAACTCATATTTTGAAAGGAAAATTAGATCGTATATATAAATAGAGATAAAATCTTCAAACACGTCAAAACTTCTAAAATATTTTTAATTTATTTTATTATGTTGTCAAAACTATTATTACAACAAATCTTCTAGATTTTCTTGAAAACAACATATAGTCAAGTTAATCAAACTTAGTTTAAATGTTTAGCTACTCTAAATTTCGAAGAAAATCATCATCATCATCATATATATATATATATTATGAATCAACAAACCTCCAACACAGTTTAATTCTTTAAAAAAAATCAACAAAGGTTTAAACATAAAATTATATTTTCCTTTTATAAAATAAATCACTTTAACACCTTCAAAATTTGTTTTTTTATTTATTTAAAAATTATAACTTTAAAATTCAATTAACCTTGAATATTCAATAATTATTAGTGAAAATAATATGAATTTCCTAGTATATCAAAATTACGAAAGAATGCTCTAAATCAATCTCATTAGCAAAATCAAAACTTGAAACATAAGTCATATAGATTAAGAATCAGATTTTTGCAGTGTTTAAGTTGTAATATTAAAATCCAGAAAAACAATAGCTTCACATTTAAGTAAGCAAAAAAAAAAATTATTTCACAAGGCATGTACATTCAAGGAAAAACATATGGCACATAACCCAATAGTATTAGGTAAAAATCAAATAATGAACACAATTCACAAGCAACCAAACTGACACTAAACCGACACTTAACCCACTCGGCTTGATTGGACAGACTTGCTCTGATATCATAATGTAACGTCCCAAATTTTTGATCCAAAGTATTACTTAAAAATACTCGTTCGTTAGAAAAACTATGATTTTTTTTTAATTATTTATGAAAGAATACGTAAACTACTATTCATTTAAATAATTAGTAAATTCTAAAATCCAAAATAATATACATAATAATTTATATCATATTTTTACTAGAATTCGTAGCGGATAAATAAAAATGTTGGACTTTAGTCCTTTGAATCCTAATTTTGACATAATTAACAAACATACAATATTCATACTTAATATGATAAATCATATATTTCAATTGAGCAAAATTTCAGGAACCATAATCCAATCCTACACACTTGGATCAAATTGCTTGGAACACAAGAAATCAACAAAAGTTGATTTCTGACTATGTAAATCGATTGGGAAATCGATTTCATAAAAAGTGTGTAAGGAAATCTTAAGTGTTTGTAAATGTGAAATCGATTAGGCAATCGATTAGCTTAATTAAAAATGAAAACTGCACAAGTCAGTAGCACTCTGATTTGGAGAGTAATCGATTGGGAAATCGATTGAACATTTCACAAATTAAACTTGATGGTAACACATCGATTGGTAAATCGATTGGATAAGTCACAGTGGCACTCCAGTGCTGAGGGAATCGATTGGCAAATCGATTGACAAAGTATCATTTGAAAAATGACCTCACCTGTGACAAATACAATCGATTGGACAATCTATTGTTGAAATTTTCAATTCTGATAAAGTTTGGTTGCAATCGATTGGGAAATCGATTGAACTAAACACCAGGTAAGAACTTTTCAGGAACATGCTACCAAAGCGATTGACAAGTCGATTGACATCAAATAACTGAGTCACTGTTTTGAATCAAATCGATTGACAAATCGATTGACATCAAAAAACTGAGCCACTGTTTTGAACACAATCGATTGGCAAATCGATTGAAATAAACTTTTTGAAAACACAGTGAACTCTGAGATTGTGACCAAATCGACTCTGTGTTTTTGTACATCGACTCTGAGATTTGGAACATAGATTGAGTAATCGATTGAAATTACTTTTATTGAAACAGTTTCCCAGAAATCGATTAGGAAATCGATTTATACAAGTCTGGACATGTTCTACTGAAAAGTGTTGCTTTTAAAGAATCGATTGGTAAATCGATTAGCTTGTATAGTTTCAAGATTAAAGAAAAACAAGACTCGCGATAATCGATTGGCAAATCGATTTAGCACCTTTTATAACTTTACAAAATCGATTGGGAAATCGATTTCGTAGTTGGTTTTTCAGAAACTATATAAACTGTCTTTCAATCTTTTTCTAAGAAGAACTTTGATCATAACGTTTCACTTTTCTAAGAACTCAAGATAACTTTGATTACAGATCAACATACACTTTGTTAACAAATCTGATACTGCTTTTTCAGATCAAAAAAAAGGATCATCCATATTCATTGGGAGAAAGAAAAGAAAAAGTAATCTTGAGAGCAAAGACTTTATCCTCATGAACAATCATTGAATATCCAGATTCGTGAGAAGACTTTGATCAAGATTGAAGACTTTTGTTTTGTACTTCTTTTACTCATTCTGTAACAATACTTTGAAACGAAACGAACGTTAAAAACCCAGCTAGAAACTGGTGGCTACTTTCTTGGGTGAGAGGTCTCAACAAGAAAGAGTCGTACTTTGATTTTGTGTTAGGCTGCCGATTGTCTACAAGGATCAAAGGGTTGATAGAAAGCCAGCTAGAAACTGGTGGCTACTTTCTTGGGTGAGAGTGCTCAACAAGAAAGAGTTGCACTGTGATTCTGTGTTAGATTGACGAGTATCTACAAGGATCAGAGGGTAATCAATAGGAAAGAGATCATTAAGATAGATAGGTTTCAGGGAGGAAACTGGACAATCTGTAATTGATTCTTTCTATTGGAGAAGAAAATCTGAAATCCGTTTGGATTTGAAGGACTGGATGTAGGTTGTCAAGCTGACAACTGAACCAGTATAAATCCTTGGTGCAATCTTCTCTAACCCTTATCTCCTTTGATTTACTATCTTGATATATCTATATATGTGATTAAAATTAGATGCATGTTAAACATATTCTGTAATAAGTAATATTGTTTAATCTGATAATTTGACTTGTATGCATCTTGATTAATCTCATATCAATCTAATAAAACTTGCTAATCTTGTATGCCACAATTTAATTTCCGCTGTGTGTATGAAATTGATTTAATTTCATAAAGAACTGATACATTCTGATATATTCCGCTTATTACGAGGTCAAAGATACCAACAAAAAACTCATTCAAATGAAGAGAAACTTTTATGAGTTATTATAATATCACGTTTCCCAAAATACAAATTGAATACTTTAGTCTTTTTCTTTCTATAGAAAGTGTAATCTCAATAGACTTGATTTAACTATAATTTTTTAATTTAATTCCAAACACTTAGTAATATTTGTATAGTTTTCGTAAATTAAATAAGTAAAATATAACTTATAACTCTCATTTCCAATACAACCTAATAGAGCATGGCTTCAACCAAAGTTGAACTTCAAGACTCATTAACCTGTAATAACTGCAATTTTGCAAACGCAGGGCCCAACCAGTCAAACACAAAAAACGAAGGAGGTGAGTTTTAAAATCATGTTAATAGTATAATACAAGTAATAAGAACACACAAATATTCAACACATAGCCGTATCAAACACATCACAATATAATAAAGCAAGTCAAGAAAAAAAAATCATATTATAAAGTCAAAATCACTCAAGGAGAATCAATATCTCATTATAACATCAAATCATCTGAGATATTATTATAACATAAAATACACATTAACCACAACCAAACCAATCACAAGATGGTGCAATACTATGCATACTCCTAATAACTATATGATCCAGATATAATACCTGCCACTAAGGCAACTTCCACACAGAAAATCATCCATACCAATGGGGAACATAAATTTGCCACAAAGGCAACTTCCACACAGAAAATCACCCATACCAATGGGAAAAAATCTGCCACAAAGGCAACTTCCACGAATATGCATATGCCATAACATGATAGTGCATTATCAAAATAAAATCTTTCCCACACAACCCACTGAGGTGCATATAACATGACATGATGATGTATCATCAAAATCAAACATTCCCACACACTACGCCAAAAATGACATTTTATAGCACGTCTTTTATAGCGCTTATTAAATACAAGCGATGTTGTATGATATTTTAAAAATAACGGAGGATACAACAGCGCTTTTTTGACAAGCGCTGTAAAAAAAGCGTTGTAAAAGACTTTGATTTCACATAATTAAAGGACCTATTAGAGCGCTTTTTGGAAAAGCGCTGTAAAAAGGTTTTTAAAAAAAATAAGGAGGTCTTTTACAGCGCTTTAAAAAGTCTGTAAAAAAGCGTTGTAATAGACTTTCAAAAAATAAAATAAGGAGGTCTTTTACAGCGCTCTTTAAAAAAGCGCTGTAATAGGCTTTTAAAAAATCAAATAGGAGGTCTTTTACAGCGCTCTTTAAAAAAGCGCTGTAATAGGCTTTTAAAAGTAAAATAAGAATGTCTTTTACAGCGCTCTTTAAAAAAGCGCTGTAATAGGCTTTTAAAAAATAAAATAAGAAGGTCTTTTACAGCGCTTTTTAAAAAAAGCGCTGTAATAGGCTTTTAAAAAGTAAAATAAAGAGGTCTTTTACAGCGCTCTTTAAAAAAAGCGCTGTAATAGGCTTTTAAAAAATAAAATAAGAAGGTCTTTTACAGCGCTTTTTAAAAAAAGCGCTGTAATAGGCTTTTAAAAAATAAAATAAGAAGGTCTTTTACAGCGCTTTTTAAAAAAAGCGCTGTAATAGGCTTTTAAAAAATAAAATAAGAAGGTCTTTTACAGCGCTTTTTAAAAAAAGCGCTGTAATAGGCTTTTAAAAAGTAAAATAAAGAGGTCTTTTACAGCGCTCTTTAAAAAAAGCGCTGTAATAGGCTTTTAAAAAATAAAATAAGAAGGTCTTTTACAGCGCTTTTTAAAAAAAGCGCTGTAATAGGCCTTTTAAAAATAAAATAAAAAAGCCTTTTACAGCGCTTTTTTTAAAAAGCGCTGTAAAAGACCTTCTTATTTTATTTTTTAAAAGCCTATTACAGCGCTTTTTTTAAAAAGCGCTGTAAAAGACCTTCTTATTTTATTTTTTAAAAGCCTATTACAGCGCTTTTTTTAAAAAGCGCTGTAAAAGACCTTCTTATTTTATTTTTTAAAAGTCTATTACAGCGCTTTTTTTATGGATTCTAATAAAGGTTTGAAATGTATGGCTTTAAAATTTCATTAACAATCAATCCACAAATATTTATTGACTTATATGTTTTATTTTATAGTGCTCTCGTCAAACTAACAACATAGACTGCGGATACTGTATATTACGATTTATGAAGGAGATTGTTGTTATAATCCCAGAAAGAGATCTAATTGAAATAAAGGAATGCATATTACAACGCTTTTTTTAAAAAACGCCGTAAAACTAATACAACAAGCAGCGCGTTTTTAGAAGAGATTTACAGCGCTTTTTTTTTATTTTAAAGAGCGCTGTTGTATCTTTTTACAGCGCTGGATACTACAACGCTGAATTTTTTGAAAAAGCGCTGTAAATGGCTTAAAAAAAGCGCTGTAAAATACCATTTTTCGCGTAGTGAATACATCAATCTCCACCTTGATTTAAATTGGTGTGCATCTTTGACTTCTATTGACAACCATAGTTCAAAAGAACTATCATACTCCACCGTAAAAAATAGATTCCACTTGAAGCTAAATCACTTTAAGAAATTTCATTTGAAGTAAACTCACTTCAAGAATTTCTTTTACATATATGCAAAAATCAAAATAAAAAATTTATGGTGCAATTTCTATGTTGGCTTTCTCAAGAAGTTTTTTAACAACCGACAAAATCTTACAACACAGCATCAATTCCAACCAATGCACCTGTATTAATCAACATCTCGTGTAAACAATTTAATAACTCTTTTATATATAGAAATTAAAACCTTCATATATGCCACACATAAATTCAAATTTTATCACATATATCATAAATAAGATTATCAACACATTAAAAATAAAACTTAAACTTTCTTCACACATACCACACAGTTGCAGAATTTAAATCACACAACAATCTAAGTTTATAATCCATATTTTAATCCTACAAATCATAATTAGTCATATTAACTCAATTATTACTAAATAGGGCTACTGTCGTGCGTAGCGATCCCCGATTGAATCGTTGGGAAATATAGTTTTCCGTTCATCTCACATTATAATATACTCATGAAACGGTAATCCTAATTTTTGTTTCTCCCAAAATTAGGTTTTACTTGTATATTATTATTATTATTATTATTATTATTATTATTATTATTATTATTATTATTATTATTATTATTATTATTATTATTATTATTATTATTATTATTATTTTATTATTATTTTTAAATAAAAAACAATACTTTAAAACTAATATTTTTAAAAAGTAATTTAAATAATTACTATTTTAAAATACATTAATAACCAAAACTCTCATATTCACCATATTAACTACAATTATTATTATACTATTTTACAAAATAATCACATAAAAATACTACCATCTTCATAGAATAGTCAAAACGATAAAATAATTAAATATAACATAAACAATTTTATATTTATTTCTAAATCCCAATAAGTATGTATAAAACCATCATATCATAGAAAATATTTCTAAAACAAATAATTAAAATAGGAAATAGTCTTAAATAATTAAAATATAACTATGCGCACATTTTTTATGTAGTTTAACGCACACAAAAATATCACCACAAATATCTAATGCAAATCTACATGTAAAATAAATTAAATAACTAAACAAATACCATTATATTTTTGAAAATAAATTAAATAGCTAAACATAATACTTATAATTTGTATTACTCATTAAATCAAATATATATACAATTATCAAACCAGAAACTCACACATATAAGGATAAGTAATAATAAAATTAATAAACATATACTCTAAAATAATTTTAACACCAAATTAATTTCTTTAAAATCCTATTTAATTAATAAAATAGTTGATTATGAAATTTGAGGTATGACACATAGTATGATAGATTCGTGTTTTTATGGGACAATAGCATTTGTATCCTTTCTTGGTAGGAGAGTATCCCAAGAAGATACACTTGATGGCTTTCAGGTCGAACTTATTGAGGTTAGGCTTTTGGTTATGTACAAAGGCAGTACATCCAAAAATCTTTGGTGGAAGATTTGTGAGGAGTTTGGTCGAAGGATAAAGGGACAAGAGGGTTTGGTGTGGTGTATTTAGGTTTAGCGTTTTGGAGGGCATTCTATTTATTAGGTACGATGAAGAGAGGACTGCATCTCCCCAAAAATGGTTAGGTACGTTCATGGACAACATGAGGACTCGAGTGACTTCCAATAAGTGCCTATTTTTTCTCTATGCTGTCCCATTCATATGTGAAGAGTATGGGAATGTGTTTGGTGTATAATGCCCTTTTTGGTAGGGTAACTACCAAGGGTGTGGTGGAAGTACTCCCTTCCATTATCAGTTCTTAGTACTTGAATGTTGCTTTGAAATTGAGTTTGGACCATTTTATGAAAGTTCTCGAATATACTCCCAACTTCTGATTTTTCTTTCAAGAGGAACACCCAAGTGACTCTTGTATGGTCGTCAATAAAGGCGACAAACCACCTTGATCCAGTAACATTGCTCACTCTTGAAGGTCCCCACACCTCACTATGAATGAGTGTGAAAGGTTTAGACGGTTTATATCGTTGTAATGAATAATGGGATTTGGTGTTTTTGGCTAAATCGCACATTTCACATTTGAAAGAACTAGAGTCTTTATTAAATAAGGATGGAAGCATTTTTTTCAAATACATAAAGTTTGGGTGTCCTAGGCGTTAATGCCATAACATTACACCATTATCATTCTTTGATGAATGCATAAGGGCCGCCTTGTAGGATCTCTTATTTCGGTCTTCAATTCTAAGGAAGTAAAGGCCTGCACTCTCCTCAGCATTGCCAATCATCTTCCCCGAATTCATATCCTGTAATTCATAAAAATATGGTAAGAACTTAGCAACACATCCTAAGTTTTTGGTTAATTTATAGATAAACAATAAACTGCAATCTAGTTTAGGAACATGTAAAACTGAATCAAGAGTAATATCTTTAGAGATAGACATTGAACCTTTACCAACCACCTCGGAGGTGGTACCATCTGCTATTTGGGCAAAAAATCCATCTTGACATGGAATGTATTTACTAAATACATTGATGTCCTCAATCATGTGATCCGAGGCACCATAATCAACAATCCAAGAGTTTGTTTTCTGGTGACTTACATGAAGGGCAACAAAAAGATTACCTTTTTGGGCAAGAGTAGAAGTGGAATAAGAGGTACTAGTGTTTTGCAGTGCCTACTGCATGAGTTTCTACAACATCTTTATTTGTTCTTTGTTGAAAGGACTGGCCTCGGCAATTTTTCTGGACTTACTTTCCTCAGCAACAACAGCATATCCACGTGCGTCCTTGAATTGTTGTTTTAGATATGTGGGTTTTCCATGAAGCACCCAACATGTTTCCTTTGTTTGTCTAAGTCGTTTGTAGTGATTGCACCATCCTCTACCTTTCTTTGGTGGACTTCTTACTGCAAGTGCAGAGCCTTCAATGGTTGAACTTGCACTTTTACTTCCCAACATGATTTTCCTTCTCCTTTCTTCCTTTCTCACTTTTGGAAATGCTTCACGAATTATAAGGGGAAGCTTAGTTCCAAGAATTCTCCCTCTCACTTCATCCAAATTTTTATTCAGTCCCAATAGGAACTGAAAGATTCTATCCTTCTCGACCATTTTCTTGTAGATTATATCATCATATGTGTACTTCCACTCTATGTCTGAATAGATGTCAAGTTGATGCCAGTATTTTGTTAGTGTATGATAGTACTCAGTGATCGAAGAATCTCCTTGTCGAAGATTGTGTAATTTTGATCTCAAATATGGCTGAGGGGTTGTCCATATTTGAGTATGTCTCCTTGGTTGCCTTCAATATTTCTGCAGTAGTGTCATAATACATGAAATTTTCACCAGACTCATTAGTCATGGAGTTGAGCAACCGTGTCATAACAAGAGTGTTTTCAAGTTTCCATTTTTCATGGTTGGGATCAGTCTTTTTTGGCTGCTTAGCCTCGCCAGTGATGTAGTTTTCCTTTCCTTTTGCTTGGAGGAAGATGCAGACATATCTACACCATTGTGTGTAGTTCTGTCCATTGAGTTTGTAGCCAGTAATTATGGTTGTTTCATGATGACTGGTGGTCCTTCCAGTCGTTGCAGTCGCTGTTGCCTTAGGGTCAGCATCTAGGATGCTTGAAATGCTCTGTTTTTCTTCCATGAGAAAATCCTAATTTTTTTTCCAGATCAGAACTGCAGATCTGATACCTTGTGAATATGTTGCATTTCTTATTGATTTTGTACATAATACGATATGGTATAAATAGCCTAGGGAGTACAAGTAAAACATAAAGCTAATTAAATCCTAATTAACTCAATTATTTACAATAAAAGAGACAAATTATGAGGCTATTAAATGGTAAAAGAATATTCCTACGGTACAACTAATGAAAGTTGTAAAGCTTTCCCTTAATGGACATAATCGTAACCAAGAGAACCAATATACAAAGTGGCAATAGTGATGGTGATAGAGAAGTGGGCAACAATGATGGTGATAGAGAAGTGGGCAACAGTGATGGTGATAGATGTGGAAATGAATGTGAGGCCCAATACATGGAAGGTTTATGCAAGGAAGAGCAAGAAGGTGACAGAAAATGTTGAGGTGGTAGTGGGTGTAACGGAATGAGCGAAAAAATTAAATGTATGCATTCTTAAGGAATTTGGGAGTGAGGAGAGGATTATCAAAAAAGTTGTTAAATGTTTGTTTGGCAGAGAGCTCTAGATTCTCTTTAGGAGCTTTGAAGAAGTTAATAGTTGGCCCTTCCATACATAACTGAACCAAACTTACCTACACCTTAGGACTTGTATCCAACACTGTGAAGTAAACCTCAGCACGAGCGATCCATCTGGCTAGATCTTCGCCATTGAACATGGGAAGTTCACTCTACTTCACGGATTGACGAAACACGTCAAGAGCTTCGCCCTTGAACAAATTATCCCCCCTTCTTCATCTCTAACGCCTCGTATTTGTAGAAAAATTTCTAAGCACTACTCTTCCCCACAATTTTGGTAATGGGGAAACAAGTCGCTCCTGGTCTCGAGCTGCTTGAACGTGTATTTCTGCCATTGCTTGTTTGTGCGTCGTAATAATGTTCTCTAATGCATTCACCTTAGCCTCCATCTTCTTTGGTGGCAGCTTCTTCCTTCTCCGTTCATGCTGGCTCCTGCAAAACTCTTTCATTAACTGATCCGGAAAATTGAAGCAATTAATAGCAAAGATGATAAACACAGTAACTTTTAACACATATAAATAGAAATAGGATTTGTATTATTGAATATTTGATAAACTCTGCTAGGAATTGATATCCCTAAGCTGCCAAGAGAAAAGCTCCTACATAAAATCTATAGCTCTCTGCCTAACAAACTTTTAATAACTTTTCTGATAATCCACTCTTGACTCCCCAATTCCTTACATAATGCATATTCTCATTCATTTGCTCATTCTGTTACACCCACTACCACCTTAACATTCTCTTTGAACTTCTTGCCCCTCCTTGCATAGACCTTCCATACATTGGACCTTAGATTCATTTCCATATCTAGGACCAATTCTCTATTAGAAATTGATCAGGAGTAACCCCTGGATTAGGGGTGGGCAAAGTTCATTTATGCTTGAAAACTAAACCAAACCAAACCGAACTAGTTTTCGAATCGAAAAAACTGAATCGAACCAGTTTATAGTTTGTAAAACTGAACCGAACTGATTCTATAAACCGGTGAACCAGTTTAGTACTCTAAGCCGAAATGAACCAGTTTTAACTTATTTTTACTTGTATCGAATCAAATTGCTTTTGTATCAAATTGAAGCACGCTATTTAATTCATATATACTTTTTTTTTTGGAATTCATTGACTAATAATTAGGGAATTCATTTGAGTTTTAGAAGTAATTAGTTTGAGAATATTGAAAAATGATTACATTCCATCTCAACATGGAATTCATTGACTAGCAACATGTGGAGTTGTCTTTCCAGATACCTATTAAGACTTGCATTGGCATGATTCTGGTAAGACCCTAAATTTTCTAAATTCTAATTTATGCAATTTTAGGAATTTTTTGTGTTAAATTGCTTAGGCATTTAGCCCAATTGAATTTTATTTTGGAAATTAAATATCAAAAATATATTTTAGTTATGTTTAATATTTATATATATTTTGAGACCCGATTAAGATTATTTGTCAGAGAATAATTTAACTATGTTACGAAAAATTTAATATCCGACAGTTTTTTTTGTTTAAAATGTCACTTGTTGCCGGGAAACTCATATGTCAATTAAGTTGCAACGACAGTAGATATTTTGATTTAATTAGATTGAGATGTGAGTGAAGTGACATGCGTAAGAGATTTTAGATATTTATTGATTTGATTTTGATTATTATATATATATATATATATATATATGAACCAAGAGAAGGAAACAGAGGAAACATATCCCTGCTGCCCATCATTCTTCTTCTTCCTTTCTGTTTGTGAAAAAGACAAAGTGTTGGTGTTTAAAAACAAAAAACATAAACACAAATCTTCCTTTCTCTTCTAGATCTAAGCTCTCGTTCGAAAAGTGACTGAAGGGAAAATTGCTCATTGCCACACTGCGATGCTAGTGAGCTAGTTTTTGAAGCGACGATGCCAGCGAAAATTTTACCGTGATTTATCGCGGTGCCATAATCGGTTGTTAAAGCTACAACAGAGGTAAGGGCTCCTTCCAAACTTTTAGATTGCATATAGGACTTTATATGTGTATTTGTGTTGGTGGAAATTTGTGAGATTTGTGTGTGAGATTTGTGTGTGAGATTATGGAAAATGAAGTTAATGTGATTTATGTGTGTTGTGGAGATGAAATTTGGTGGTTTATGTGTAAAAATGTGGAGTTTTGAAATTGAGTTATTTATGTTTGAATTGTTGAAATTTAATTGAGGTGCTATATGTGTGTTGGGGAATTGAATTGATTGATTTTGGTGTGAGTTGGCGATAATTAAATTTGATGTGTTTGAGTTACGTAATGAGTTATTTTCAAATAAATGAGTTTGAACTGAAGTTGAAATTTTACAAAATAATTTAGAGTTGTTAAAGTTGTGAAAAAGTTCAAATTTTAACTAAGTTAAAGAGTTTGAGCAAAAAGATAGATTGAAATTAAAAATAGTTAGAGTTTAAAATGTTACTCTATTAATTATTCTTGAACTGAGTTTAAAAAGAAAAAAGTTTAGAGTATTTTATTAACTCAAAAATGTCGGTGCTTTACTAGTCGAGTGTGTGTATGTGAGATTTGAACAATATTAGTTTTTATTTAGTTTTAACTAAATAATATAGATTATTTGGTTTTAAAAGTTTGGTGTGTCAGAAAGATTTAATTTTGGGAATTTTGTTGTGGTTGGATTAATTTTATTGTTAACAAATTGTTATAAATAATTATGTTTATGTAGTTAGCTCTTTGAGTCTCGAAAAGGAATCAACACTTTTGGCAACGAGTTAGCGGTGCAATGAACTCTGATATATTAATGTTGTTGTGGTGATTAAGTTTAGATGTGATTGTGTATTCATAACTGATAATATGTGCGTTATGAGTTTAATTGAGGAAAATAGGTTTTGAGTATATTATGTGATAAGTTTGAAAAATTGTTATGTTAAATGAATATTAAAAATGAGGAATCTTTTAATAGCTACACTTAATTAATGATTGTGGTGAAAAGAGTCAGAGTATGCTTATGCATTTCATAGTACATGGTGACCGCGATAAGGCCATGGTGATAGTGGTGATTGTGATGGGCCACGAGATGATGTCATGTAATCTGTTGGTTCATCTTATCCTTGCGGGGATTTTCGCGTCATGTAGGTATGAGATAGACTGCACATTTTTGTAAATCGCGCTGACCCGTGATAGGTGACACATCGGTAAATAGTACTAGAATGTGATAGGCGGTACATTTACGATTTACGTTTTCTTAGTAAATCGCGCTGATCTGTGATAGGTGTCACCTCTCTAAATAGTACTGGTTTGTGATAGGCGATATATTTACGATTTACGCTTTTTAGTAAATTGTGCTGACCTGTCATAGGTGGCACCTCGTTAATTAGTACTGGTCTGTGATAGGCGATATAATTATGATTTACACCCCTTTGAGGAGTGTTTTGGTTGGAATTCCGGAATCATGCATTTTGGCATATATGCATTGCATTAGGGTGCTTGGCACGCGAGTCATGTTTGATATATTGTGATGATTGTATATACATACTCGGTTGTTGTTTGTTATTGTGCCGTAATTGCTTTGAGGTGTGAATTTGGGTTGATTAAGTTTCAATGTAATTATGTGTTCATAATTGATGTTATGAATGTTTGATGCGTGATTGAAATGTGAATTTTTGGAGATTTTATTTGGTGTGACTTATGTGTTCATAATTGGTATTATGAATGTGTGAAGTGTTAATTAATTAAGAGCCATTTTAGAACTGGAAATCTGCATTTTTCTCAGTTGTATTCGACTACAACAGTGCTGTATTCTAATACGACAGTGTAGTTTTGTTAAAACTTCATTTTCGACTTTGTTTATGCATTTTTGACATATGAAAACCCTTTCAAGGAGTATGCTAAGATGAAATGTTATTTTGTGCATTTAAAATTTAAATGCTAAGTGATATTTGTTAATTTCGGTTGGCGGTTCTTTACAATTATTGTGGAATTTGGGCTTTGCCCTCAGATGATACCCCAGTTCGTTCCACCGAGTGTTACCTTGATGACGGAAACGTCGTTAAACTTCCCTGACTGAGATTCGTCGACTGCTTGGGCTTACAACCCCATCTCAAGTAAGGCTACTTATACGAGGAGGGTAGTGAGGACAAGTAGGAGAGTTGAAGCAGTATACCTCGTGGAGCTCACTCGCGAGAAGATCGATTATCTGGTACCGGCAGGATTGGTGCTCGGAATGAGTGGAGCAAGGGAAGATGCAAATGATTCCTCAGTTAGGGTTAAGGCAAAGGTCACCGTAGGAGTTGGAGATATAATGATTGGACCCGAGACTGGCGAAAAGGATAAGGGGCCGATGCTAGTGGAGCGAGAGATTGCAGGACCGTCTAGGCGGGTCGAGTCAGAGCTTTCATTTCTAGTGAATAATCCCTTACCAACTTTCGCTGAAATAGCGGACTGTTTTGAGATCCCAGCGCCGCTGAAACCACCTATATCTCGTGGGTGGATCTGACTTCTGAGGAGACTGATCCTTCTATGGATGATGAGGAGGAGGAAGTCACTTTGAGGGTAGATGTTGCATCAGATGGGACTTGTGGAGTGTGTGGAGGTCACATGTGTTATTGTAGTTGCTAGGGTATGATCAGATTAGTTTCGTGTATAGGGACTTGATGTCTTTCTTTTAGTGGTAGTACTTATTTTATTTTGGAATGACTGTAACTAAACTTATACGATCAGTTGACTTTGGTTTGGTGGGTCCATGTTCCTCCTTTTTGACGTGACCATGGGGTGGAGTAGCATTTTTGGAGCAGTACTTTTGTGCATGTGTCTACCGAGAATACTCCAGGAGTATGAGTGATGCATGATAGGTCTCATATCCCCGGTGTATTTTGTTTAGTTGTATAATTTGAATTATCGTTTCAAAAACTATTTTAGTTTGTTTGTAATTGATTATGTCTTTTGTCGTTTGTGTTACGAAATGATATTTTTATTAATTTGTTTTTGAAAAAAAAAAATTACACTCGCGCTGTTTAAATATCGGGGTGTCACAATTCTCACGATCTTCATTATTGGTAAGTCCTCTACCTAATACCAGCTTGTTGACATTGGTTGGATAACTTTCCAACCATATAGTAGAGGCAAGAGAAAGTAGTACCATAGATAGAACCAGTCGCAATAGAGTGAGAATCCCATAATATAAAATTAGAATTAATCAGAAACAGAAACAACAATGTCTAATTAGAGTAATGTTAATCAATCAGTCTCAACACATCACTAAACTTGATAAGGTAATAAATTTTATAAAAATCTCTTCCCAACACACATGTAATTAAAGGGTGAACAAAAACATATTCCTCAATATTCTAAAAGTATGATCCCTAAACTCAAATAATCTCTTTACTTCAAAAATATTAATTCAAAAACAATGACACTAAATAAAATAGAAACAAATGTCTTCGATCATTGAGGCTAATGACGCTAGCAGATGCTGTTGCGTAGAGCGTTGGAGAAATGATATATGCAAAAAAGAGTATTCCATTATGTTTCAAAAAATATAAAATACAATAAAAAGTTTGTAGAACTAAAAATATTGTAACATACCTTTCTCAAAGGTTTCAAGTTCTTCAAGGTCCTCATCAAATAGATATGAGAAAGGAGATCCTTTCAGCCAATCTTGAGTGCAAACAAGCACTTCCATTATCGTACATGTAAAATTACTACAATGAGGATCCAACACCTTCCTCTAGTGTTGAAAGCAGACTCCGATGCTACAGTAGACACAGGGATGGCCAACACCTCACGAGCAACACTTGAAAGGATGGAGAATCTAGTTGAGTTGACTTTCCACCAATTCAGAATGTCAAACTCGACAAAATAAAGTTCACACTCTTCAGCAAGGTATTTATCAAGCTCAAACTTAGGATCAATTCTTTGCCCATTTGATTTTTTGTAGAAGCTCATACCATGTATATCATTATCATATTCCTCTGGTTGTGATTCTCTCATACTTTGAGAACCTTCCTCACTGCCTTCATATTCTCGATAAATTGATTTCGAGGAAGTTGACAATTTCGTCTTCAATGCCTCACCATCTACTTCAAAAAAATAATCAAGAAAATAGTTTACATATCCCAATTTGCAAGTTGTGTCCAATACAACGACAATCAGTAACAACACTTTTATTCCATTAACGTTTCCCCAATACTTGTCATAGTTACTCTTCATACTAATCCCGATCGACTTTATGCTTGCATCATTGTGCTCGCTTAATAATCGAATCTTCCTTCCAATAGAAAATACCTCATTCATATATATGTTATAAGTAACATATGAAGATCCAAACATACGCATAGTAACATCATAGAAAATCCTCAAAAAGGGAGGCACCGTATTAGCAAAGTCCAAATCCTTGGATATAGGTACTCCAGTGCCTTTATCCTTAGATAGTTCTTTGACATACTTAGCATCGGAAATTTCTAACAAATCAAAGGCTTTTTTATACTTCACAGCCGTTTCTAACATTAAGTATGTAGAATTCCAACGCATCCCTTATAAGAAAATTTATAAGAAAATTTCTCCCTTTCAACGCATCCCTTAAAACCTTGCCAATCTTGAAGGAGATGATCTTACATACTTGTCTGCTTTCCGAATTTGTGATAGAAATGTCCTCATCTTTCAAACCTTCCTTTACAATCAAACTCAAGATATGTGCATAACACCGCATATGGATACATTCTCCATTCAAGAGCAAACAATTCCTTGCATTCATCCACTTCTTCATAAAATTTAATTCTGACGTCGTTAGACGATGCATCATCTACCGTTATGCTAAAGACACGATTCAACTCCCAAGCATTTAAACATGTCTTGACTTCCTTAGCCATGAAATCTCCTACGTGGCTTGTGATTTGACAAAAAATCATGTTTCTCTTATGCAAATTCCATTTTTTATCAATGAATGTGCAGTTAGACTCATGTAGCTTAGATTATGGGTAGAAATCCATGTGTCTGTCGTAAGACAAACGCTCCCATAATATTTTGAGATGAAAATTTTTAAGTCTTTCTCTCTCTGAATCATAAAGTAATCAAATATCACACCTTAATGTAGAGCTGGATGGAATATCAAATCGTGGTTATAAGACATTCACAAAGTTTCGAAAAAACACATTCTACACAAATCGAAAAGGAAGCTTTGCGCCCACAAACATCTTCACAAGTTCCAATCGACATGCCTCTTGGTCAAACATTGAATGAGGTGAAGAGACAACACCTAATTCCTCTTTTGTTGGCTTTGTTGAGGAATATGCTTTTTGCCTTTTGCTTTCTTGATTATTAGGATGTTCCTTACATCTTTTCAGATGCATAGTCATAGCACTTGTCCCATCCTTGAATTTAGTCAGATTTCCACAATAATGACATTTGGTCATTTGACCTGAATTAGGAACTTCACTAAAGTGAATCTATGCTTGTGATCAAATTTTACGCTTAGATGGTGGAAGAAGAGCTGATATAGCTTCACCAGAAGGGACAACTAAAGTGGTAGCAATATGTTCTTCATTCTCCATTGATGGAGAGTCCACATAATCACCTATTGACGATATATGTTTAAATAAATATGATTAGAAAGTCTACTTCTAATTATTTATTGAAACAAAAATAATAACATAAACTAAACTAAACAACCTTCATCACCAAAATGAGAACCAAATTGAAACCAACATAATAACGAGGATTTATCTATTTTTATTCATAATGTTCAACACACCGTTGGCAATATCAATTGACCATATAAGATCATCATCACTTTAACACTTTGTATTAACGTTGTACTCATTGAACAATTTGTGTCATAGGCTGCAGATTTTTTCATTGACCTAAACCAACTATCATCCATGCATATGTTCCTTTCCTTTGTCCATTTGGTGGTCTTCTTAATCTCATCTACTATCATTCATACTGCTTACTCATTTTCTGGGTACATGTCACATTGCCAATCCATTAATTAGTAATATACTCCTATAGGAATTTACTCTAACTAGAAGCTCCCAAAAATTATAAGCAAATCCCAACAACACTTAGTTTTATTTAAGAATCAACAATACCAACCTTGAAAAGTACAAATGTATTGCAAATAACCTATTCCTAACTCAAGCATAACAAATCAATGCTATTGACTACACAAATACAAATAAAAAAATCAGCAAGCATGAATACAAATACAGAGAAAAAACTCACCACGCATGAATATAAAGTTTAAGCAATTATCAATTTATAACTTTAAAAATATAGAGATAAACAAAAGCCAAATTACACAAAATTTCAAAAAACACAGCAAAACAATTAAAAATAGAGTACCAATCATGGTAGGAATAAAATGCATGAACTCGAATTTTCAACACATAACTAGTTTTTCATTTCAAAAGTTTGGGATTGTAAAAGCATGAACTCGGCTCAAAAGGGTATCAGACAAGAAAAATCATGAAGCCAAATAATGAAGATGAACCAAAATAGTGAAATAGCGAAAATAGAGGTGGATGAATACCTGAGAGAAAACAGCGGAAGACAAAGGGCGACATATAGCGCAGACTCGCGAAGAGAGAAGACGAAGTGCGATGAATTGTTGCGCGAAGAGAGAAGACGAAGGTCGATATATTATTGTGCGAACTAGAGAGAAGATATGGCTTTTCTATTTGCTGCGACGGCGAGCATGGACTTCATTTCAATTTAGGGTTCTATAACATTGATTCTGATTTCGATTTTAGGATTTTGGGGTTTTGAGGTTTTGTTAGAATTAAAATTGAAAACTAAATTATGGTTACAATGCACCTATATTTTTTAAAACCAATTCAGTTAAAAAAACTGATTTTAAAATAAAATTTGCTTTTCAATTTTTTTGAATCGATTTATTCTAAAAATAATCCAGTTTTGGATCGGTTCGGTTCTCTAAATCAGTCCAGTTTTTGGTTTTTTTATCCACCCCTAGCCTGGATCATGTGCATGTACTTTAAACTACTTGAATTGGGATTAGACCGAATAGCCAAATTAACTTCACTGTAGTTAAAGCCGGTTCATGGTTCCGCCGGTTGAACTATGCAGTTTGAGTTTAATATACTAGTTCAGATGAAAGGAGAAAAATGTGTTTACAATATGTGCACACGTCACCAACACTTAAGTAGTTATACTTGGAATGAGGAGGATGGCTTAGAGCCACGAGTGAATGAAAGGTTGACATAAATTTGCAAGCAATTATATCCACAACAATTTGTAAGCAATAAGCAATTTATGTATGTTATAAATCACAAATTTTGATATTAAGTGAGTGAGTGTGTGAGTACACGTGAAAGAATCACTGCTACTTGATTCTTGTCTCTATATGTCCATAAGATCAGCTTGCTGTTCATGAAGGTACTGGCGATTTTTCTTTTCATACTGCTGTGTGGTCCCTTCATGTTATAATGTTTGTGGTCCTTGTTCAACATTCCTATCTTCCTAGCCCATTAATATGTTTTTTAACAGATTATAGATCTCTTACGACATGTGCAATCTCATCATGTTTCCTTAAAAATCTGAAACATATTTAATCAGTACTGTATATATCTTCTCGCCCTCCTAGATTATGTGATTTATAATGTTCACAAACAAAACGTTTAACTCCAATTATATATATCTTCTCATAGCATTGATTGAAATCATAATGAAACTCAAACATTAAATTTCTTGAAGATATATAGGGGAAGGAGTTTATGTATATAATTCATCATAAGTTTTTCACATTTATTTTTTATTCTTCTTTTCTAACAGTGATATTAGAGCTATGGAAGGTAGTACTTAGGTTTGAGATCCCATTATGTGTAGGAAAATAAATTCTAAATTTTGCTATAATATTATTTAAGACCTCTTAGTCCAATAAGGTTTTAATCAATTTTGTAGAGAAGAAACTAGTCACTATATGAGTGCATGTGTTTGTTAATCTTAGGCGGAACTTAGGTGTGTTTGATGGTGATTTTGCTTCAACGGCTGTACTCAAATATTAAAATTAACTATTGTATAAGAGTAGTAAAAATAAAAAGCCAAAGATATGAGCAAGTTTAGGCCTTCCTCCTCGTCCAAAGTATAATGGTGAGTTTCACACTACCATCATTAATCTTATCTTGCCTTAGATGGCCTAACATCTCCAAAACCAAAACAAAGTGATAAGGGGAAAGATGATCTTCATGTGGAAGATCTTTTGAAGTATTAAACTTACGATTAGGGTCACCATTCCAATTTATACACAGATAGAAATGATACGATGATGAATTAGCTCACGAATGTGACAAGACATGTTGTGATGGATTAAAGCACCTTTTAATAAACCCTACTAGTCGATTATAAGCTTTCTCTAAATCAAGCTTCATAATCATGAAATTGCTTTTCCCTTGCATATGACCTAGGGCATGAATAGCTACCCGCAAAACAATACACATGTTTGAAATAAAACTACTATTTTTAAAGATAAATAAGATAAAGAGGAAGAGTCTTATTATTTGAGCTACGACTTTAATGATAATTTCGTAAATAACATTGCAGAGAGAAATATGACGCTATAAAGAAACTCTAGACGAATAAATACACTTTCCGAATCAGAGAAACAATATTATGACCAGCTAGTTGAATCTTGTTAGAGTTGTCAAAACATTCAGATACAAAATTTAGAATAGAAGTTCCCACAATTTAGCAACTAGTTCTTAAAAAAGAGGGGATGATAATAGTTCTTAAAAAAGAGGGGATGATAATAAGGATTAAGAGATTTGATAACCTTTCATGTTGAAAAGATATTTATAAGGACTACTTTGGTTCAGAAAAAAATACATATTATTGATGCTCTGATGATAACAAAATAAAAGGACAATTGTTTAATTAGTTGCTTTAAGTGTGCAAGATATTAAAATTATATCAAATTCTATGTTATTAACTATCTACAATAGTAATATAAGTATTTGTGAGTTAGTAATAATTATCCATGTGTTCTTCGTTAGAAGAAACCCTGTGAAAATTGTTAACCGGTGATTAATTAATTATAAGTTACTAATGTTAGAGTAAATTATAACTTAGAAAGGGTAAGTCCAAATAAAGAGAATATGATTCTGGTTCAAGCCATATATTAGTTCCACATAATAAGTATTGATAACATCCTTTGCTTAATCATTGTCCGATAAATCCAATCAAAAATATGTAACACTAGATAAGTTGAAAATATATATAAGCTTTGCATCAACACTCTAAGTCATAACAAAGAAAAACTTATTGTGAAACCAAAAGAAATGATAACATCATCCAGTACATGAAATGCCACTTGAAGAGTGTGTCTGGATCATCTGATACAACGATCATCTTTTGCAATTGTCAGTTTCAATTGATCAATCTAAGTAAGATGTTTGATCCTATAGACAATACAAAGTACAATACACAACCTATCGACCATCTGTATGGTTGTAGCAGCTTTTTATGCATAGCACAACAACTCTTTTCACAACAGCTATATTTTAAGGATTGTTTAAGGAACATCGTTTGAACTGAAGAAGGTGTCGATGATCATCATGGCCATGGCAATGTCAATGAAGATGGTCCCCACGAGATTGTTTAGTTGGACATCCACCATAAGAGAGGAAAAAAAAACGAAAAAGACATGTTTATAAAAAGAATACATGTTAACAAAGGTATTTAATGAGACCAATTTATTTTGAATAATGGATTCATTAAGTGTGCAACAGTTAGAACAAGAAAATCAGAGGAAGATACTATAAGAAGGTAGCGAAGGAAGCAGCCAGAGGAAGCTACCAAAAGAAGTGACCAGAAGATGAGATTAGAGGAACACAAATGCATACACATCTGCGTCTGAAAAATAGGCCTCTGAGAGTTGCGTGCCTCTGAAGGTTATGAAGACTACCTATGATGTTTGAGAAGACATCCTCTGATAACTATGTCAGAAGACTACCTCTAAAGACTAATTGAAAAATGAATTTGAAGCATACCTCTAAAGTCCTTGTGTGCGTCAAATATGCACAAACTCAACACGCCTTTAAAAAGTTTGTATCAAGCTATCATTAACTCTGAAGAGATTGTTCAAACCATGCATTCAGAGCTCATATTCTACTAATCAAAAGTGGCAACACACTCAAAATGTTGCCTTTCATATGCAGCCTCTAATGTTGCACTACCTCTGATGATTCAACAATGCGATTTCCCCAGATCCACTAATTCTGCCTCTGGCTTTTATCATCCAAGAAACACAACATATCACACAAACAAGAAAGTCAATGGCTCTGATGGAAAGTCAACAACTCTGATTGAAAGAATTCATTATGATGAAAAAACTTAGCTGGATCATAATTTTTGAATATCCAAGAGCAAGCCTGCTTCCCTTCCCGCTTCAATCAATCAAGAAAATGAAGGAAGATTCGTGTGAATAGGTTCTTTTAACACAATCTGAAATTAGATGCAATTAAAATTATAATTGAACAAAATATTTGACCAAGGTGAAAAGAAGATATTGCTAAGTATTGTTCAAAAGAAGATATGGTCAAAATATTGTTCACAAGAAAATATGGTCAAACATATTGTTCACAACAAGATATGGTCAAAATGTTGCTTCCAAGAAGATATGCTCAAAATTTGTTCACAGGAATATACACTTGGAATTATTCACAAGAAGAAACGCTCATAAATATTTACAACAAAATACACTCATAATTTGTTCACAAGAAAGATATCATCCAAATTTTACAAGGACATAAGTGAAACCCTAATCTATTTCATAAATAGATACTCAATGCTTAAGAAGACAACACGAACTCATTAACATTGGAGTTCATACAATTCAGAAAAGCTTTTGAGAGCTCAAATTTCTTAAGTATTCAAAGCTCGAAGGTTTAAGGTCTAGAGAAGCACTTGCTCAAAAAAATATTTTCTATGTGTTTTAGTTTGAGAAATCTATTACAACAATCTGCTTAGTAGAAGCAAAACACAATTCGTTCTAATCATGTGTAACCCAACCCAATGTTGGCTTTAGTGTTCCTCGAGCAATTTGTGGTTTTCAGGTTGTGAGGAGAAGATTTGACTTGTATGGTCAAGATGCTTGTTTGCCTCAAAAAGTCTATAGGTGTTAGGTTATTTTGAGATGACTTACTTGTAGGGTCAGATGTTGTGTAATTCAACGATTTGAATTAGTAGCTAAATCCTTCTAACTGAAGGGACTAGATGTCGCTACCAAGTTGGTGGTGAACTAGGATAAATCTGCTCGTGTCACTTTATTTCTGCACTCTTTACTTCACTATTGCCTCTGATTACTTAAGCATGAATGTTATTTTCGTTGTTTTAGTTAAAATCACAAAATTTGAACAAGTTCTTGAATAAATATTTAAAAAGAATCACACTCAGGCAAACACAATTCAATCCCTTCTCATGTTGCCACCTTTAGTAAGATCATTGGACACAACATAGTAGGAAATGGTTCTCTTCCCTCTATTAAGCATAATGTACTAAGCATAAGTCAAATAAGCGACACTAGTTATGATGTAGTCTTCAATCAAAAGTATTGTAAGGCAATAAGTCAAACAAATGGATCCATACTATTTACTAGCCAAAGGATAAACAATATTTACAAAATAAATTTATCTAATTTAAACAAACAAGAAGTCAAGTGTCTTATGTTTGTAAGCGACAAACAATTGATATGGCACAAAAGATAAGGAAATGCCAACTTTAGGTTAATCTTAGAGTTAAAAAATTTGAACTAGTTAGAGGCTTGCCTAATCTTAAGTACAAATCAGATGTTCTTTGAGAGGATGTTAGAAAGGGAAACAGAGAAATCTTCTTTTTCTTCTAAAAATGTTGTTTCCACATCTAGACCATATGAAATTTTACATATTGATCTTTTTGGTCCTGTTAAAATTGCGTCTATCTGTGGTAAAATGTATGGACTCATTATTGTTAATGACTAATACAAATGGACATGGGTAAAGTTCCTAAAGCACAAAGATGAGTCACATAAAGTATTCATTATGTTCTACAAACAAGTGCAAAATGGAAAAGATTTTTGAATAACAACTATTCGTAGTGATAATGGAGGTGAATTTGAAAACAAATCTTTTTGAAAAATTTGTGAAGAGAATGGCATCATACATAATTTTTCTTCTCCTAAAATACCCCAACAAAATAGTGTTGAAGAAAGGAAAAACACGTCTCTTTAGGAAATGACGCACACCGTGATTCACGAAATGAACGTTGTCAAGCACTTATGGACATAAGCAGTAAGCACTGCTATTACATTATGAATATAATATATATTAGACCTGTTCTCAATAAGACTCATTATGAATTGTTGAAGGGAATAAAGCCCAACATTTCATCACTGGATGACACAATCTTTTATGTTTTGATTGAATCAGTAGTTGGAATAGTATATCTAATTGTAGATGATTAAAGAAGATAATGAATTCATGAAATAGAGTAAAACCATTTCTTATATCATGAATTATAGATGATTTATTATGTCATGATATCAATCCTCTTTTTATTATTATTATTATTATTATTATTATTATTATTATTATTATTATTATTATTATTATTATTATTATTATTATTATTATTATTATTATTAAATAAATAAATAATAATATTTTATGCTTCTATAGTTTTAGAAAATAATGATTCTGTGGGGAAATTAGATATCTTTTTATCATGCTTTTGGATTTTTTCTGTGTGAGTGTAACTGTGTGAGGGTTAAAATTCTAGTCCTTTGAACCAAACTATGCCTTTGTAGTTGGACTTTATCTAGTCTAAATATCTTTGGTTTTATATCTCTACCATCACTTTTATACTTCTTTTAAGTTATACAAAAATATATTTGTTATTTGAAACAAAAATATAGATACATGCGGTTAGTATTTAGTTGTTTGTTTTTGTTCTGGCAAATATATTCTATGTTTGTTATTTGAAACAAAAATATAGATACATGCAATTAGCATTTACCGTTTTTCTAAAAAGCGCTATCATATGTGGTATCTTCAAATACTTTTTTTCTTCTTCTAAAAAGTACTGTCGTAGGTGTTTAATAAAGTTTTTATAGCACTTTCACTCAGTCAACTCCGTGGATGACTTATTATAACTTATAAGCATCTAAACTCTCATAATGATATCACATGTAGAGCTTTTGAATTTAATGAGAATAACAGAAAATAAAAGCATATAATTACGCAATTGTTCGTAACAGGAAATGAACAATATAAAGAATTATCTAATAAAAATAGCAATAGACTAATTGATAAAACATGGGTGGGTCGTAAGGTATTCACGATGCTGATTGTACGTTCATCCCACCTAAAACACGATTGCAAATGTTAATTAACTAATATAAATAATAGGCAGATTTCTCATTTATTAGCTGCAGTGTAGGTTGATCAACAAATCATCATAAATGGCTAGGAACTACATATTTGAATGATAAAAGTCACACATGAAAGATTGAGAACAAAAGAAAAACTACTATTAGTAAAATATGCTATGAAATCAGTGAACTCACGAGTACAATACAAGTATCAAAGCCGCGTAAGTACCTGATATGAATATTTCCCTATTTCAGAAGTACCTATGCTTCATAGTTTTTCAAATGATAAAGCATGTACTTACGGTAAATCAATGGAATTTAATTGATGAAAACTAGCATTGTTCACTCTATGAATCAAACATTACAATGCAACCAAGATTGAATATCCTATCTAGTTGTTTAACCTTTTGATGATGCTTTTCAAGAATTGGGCCTTTCCAAATATCTAGCATTCAAGTACAAAAAAAACTGCTGCTCGGAGAAGTTTGATGATGTAGATATATGAGCATATCCACAATATCGTCCGTCAATCTTAGCCAAACAAATATCGTTCACGTACTTCAAAATATCACTCTTTTTGGATGAATGTCTGAGTTTCGTATTCCACAAATGACATTCACTGCAGTTGTAAGACCCATAATTTTAAAGTACCATTTATGTATTTTTGGTGTATTTTGGATTTTGGCTCGAAGGCTTTTAAGCCAAAGTTAATAATATTTTGGAGTTTTATAATCAAAAAGATATTTTGATGCCAATTAAAATTTCTCGTCGATAAATAAATTGAATTTAACTGCGATGAATCCTTTACGGAGAATTTATTGCGTTTCGAGTGAAACGGTAATTTAACAAATATCTAGATTTTGAGATATTTGTTAAGTTATATTTAATATTTTTATATGTGTTTGTTTGGGGGGAAAAAGAAAAGAAAACTAGAAGGAAGGAAAAGGAAAAGAAAAAAGTATATAAAGGAAAGAAGGAAAAGGGAAGAAAGGAAAAACAAAGGAAAGAAAAAGAAAGGAAGGAAAATTGGAATTTCCATCTCCTTCCTCTGATTGACCGCGGCCAAAATTCCCTCCTTTCTCCCATTCTCATTTTCGTCACTTTCTTTTCTTCAAAACTAGTAACCCAAGGTTGGGTGAGAGTTAGATCAAGGTTTTCCAACTCCACTCTTCCTCTTTGATTCGAAAACGAAGAAAAACGGTTTTTGAGATCCAAACACAAACCCCTCCGTTTCTTCTAGATCCAAACACTTGCTGTGTAGTCGAATACAGACTGTTGTATTCGAATACAGACATGCTGTTTTTGCCACTGACTTACTGTGTAGTCGAATACAGACTGCTGTATTCGAATACATTTTGCTACTGACTTGCTGTGTAGTCGAATACAGACTGTTGTATTCGAATACAGACATGCTGTTTTTGCCACTGACTTACTGTGTAGTCGAATACAGACTGCTGTATTCGAATACATTTTGCTACTGACTTGCTGTGTAGTCGAATACAGACTGTTGTATTCGAATACAGACATGCTGTTTTTGCCACTGACTTACTGTGTAGTCGAATACAGACTGCTGTATTCGAATACATTTTGCTACTGACTTGCTGTGTAGTCGAATACAGACTGTTGTATTCGAATACAGACATGCTGTTTTTGCCACTGACTTACTGTGTAGTCGAATACAGACTGCTGTATTCGAATACATTTTGCTACTGACTTGCTGTGTAGTCGAATACAGACTGTTGTATTCGAATACAGACATGCTGTTTTTGCCACTGACTTACTGTGTAGTCGAATACAGACTGCTGTATTCGAATACATTTTGCTACTGACTTGCTGTGTAGTCGAATACAGACTGTTGTATTCGAATACAGACATGCTGTTTTTGCCACTGACTTACTGTGTAGTCGAATACAGACTGCTGTATTCGAATACATTTTGCTACTGACTTGCTGTGTAGTCGAATACAGACTGTTGTATTCGAATACAGACATGCTGTTTTTGCCACTGACTTACTGTGTAGTCGAATACAGACTGCTGTATTCGAATACATTTTGCTACTGACTTGCTGTGTAGTCGAATACAGACTGTTGTATTCGAATACAGACATGCTGTTTTTGCCACTGACTTACTGTGTAGTCGAATACAGACTGCTGTATTCGAATACATTTTGCTACTGACTTGCTGTGTAGTCGAATACAGACTGTTGTATTCGAATACAGACATGCTGTTTTTGCCACTGACTTACTGTGTAGTCGAATACAGACTGCTGTATTCGAATACATTTTGCTACTGACTTGCTGTGTAGTCGAATACAGACTGTTGTATTCGAATACAGACATGCTGTTTTTGCCACTGACTTACTGTGTAGTCGAATACAGACTGCTGTATTCGAATACATTTTGCTACTGACTTGCTGTGTAGTCGAATACAGACTGTTGTATTCGAATACAGACATGCTGTTTTTGCCACTGACTTACTGTGTAGTCGAATACAGACTGCTGTATTCGAATACATTTTGCTACTGACTTGCTGTGTAGTCGAATACAGACTGTTGTATTCGAATACAGACATGCTGTTTTTGCCACTGACTTACTGTGTAGTCGAATACAGACTGCTGTATTCGAATACATTTTGCTACTGACTTGCTGTGTAGTCGAATACAGACTGTTGTATTCGAATACAGACATGCTGTTTTTGCCACTGACTTACTGTGTAGTCGAATACAGACTGCTGTATTCGAATACATTTTGCTACTGACTTGCTGTGTAGTCGAATACAGACTGTTGTATTCGAATACAGACATGCTGTTTTTGCCACTGACTTACTGTGTAGTCGAATACAGACTGCTGTATTCGAATACATTTTGCTACTGACTTGCTGTGTAGTCGAATACAGACTGTTGTATTCGAATACAGACATGCTGTTTTTGCCACTGACTTACTGTGTAGTCGAATACAGACTGCTGTATTCGAATACATTTTGCTACTGACTTGCTGTGTAGTCGAATACAGACTGTTGTATTCGAATACAGACATGCTGTTTTTGCCACTGACTTACTGTGTAGTCGAATACAGACTGCTGTATTCGAATACATTTTGCTACTGACTTGCTGTGTAGTCGAATACAGACTGTTGTATTCGAATACAGACATGCTGTTTTTGCCACTGACTTACTGTGTAGTCGAATACAGACTGCTGTATTCGAATACATTTTGCTACTGACTTGCTGTGTAGTCGAATACAGACTGTTGTATTCGAATACAGACATGCTGTTTTTGCCACTGACTTACTGTGTAGTCGAATACAGACTGCTGTATTCGAATACATTTTGCTACTGACTTGCTGTGTAGTCGAATACAGACTGTTGTATTCGAATACAGACATGCTGTTTTTGCCACTGACTTACTGTGTAGTCGAATACAGACTGCTGTATTCGAATACATTTTGCTACTGACTTGCTGTGTAGTCGAATACAGACTGTTGTATTCGAATACAGACATGCTGTTTTTGCCACTGACTTACTGTGTAGTCGAATACAGACTGCTGTATTCGAATACATTTTGCTACTGACTTGCTGTGTAGTCGAATACAGACTGTTGTATTCGAATACAGACATGCTGTTTTTGCCACTGACTTACTGTGTAGTCGAATACAGACTGCTGTATTCGAATACATTTTGCTACTGACTTGCTGTGTAGTCGAATACAGACTGTTGTATTCGAATACAGACATGCTGTTTTTGCCACTGACTTACTGTGTAGTCGAATACAGACTGCTGTATTCGAATACATTTTGCTACTGACTTGCTGTGTAGTCGAATACAGACTGTTGTATTCGAATACAGACATGCTGTTTTTGCCACTGACTTACTGTGTAGTCGAATACAGACTGCTGTATTCGAATACATTTTGCTACTGACTTGCTGTGTAGTCGAATACAGACTGTTGTATTCGAATACAGACATGCTGTTTTTGCCACTGACTTACTGTGTAGTCGAATACAGACTGCTGTATTCGAATACATTTTGCTACTGACTTGCTGTGTAGTCGAATACAGACTGTTGTATTCGAATACAGACATGCTGTTTTTGCCACTGACTTACTGTGTAGTCGAATACAGACTGCTGTATTCGAATACATTTTGCTACTGACTTGCTGTGTAGTCGAATACAGACTGTTGTATTCGAATACAGACATGCTGTTTTTGCCACTGACTTACTGTGTAGTCGAATACAGACTGCTGTATTCGAATACATTTTGCTACTGACTTGCTGTGTAGTCGAATACAGACTGTTGTATTCGAATACAGACATGCTGTTTTTGCCACTGACTTACTGTGTAGTCGAATACAGACTGCTGTATTCGAATACATTTTGCTACTGACTTGCTGTGTAGTCGAATACAGACTGTTGTATTCGAATACAGACATGCTGTTTTTGCCACTGACTTACTGTGTAGTCGAATACAGACTGCTGTATTCGAATACATTTTGCTACTGACTTGCTGTGTAGTCGAATACAGACTGTTGTATTCGAATACAGACATGCTGTTTTTGCCACTGACTTACTGTGTAGTCGAATACAGACTGCTGTATTCGAATACATTTTGCTACTGACTTGCTGTGTAGTCGAATACAGACTGTTGTATTCGAATACAGACATGCTGTTTTTGCCACTGACTTACTGTGTAGTCGAATACAGACTGCTGTATTCGAATACATTTTGCTACTGACTTGCTGTGTAGTCGAATACAGACTGTTGTATTCGAATACAGACATGCTGTTTTTGCCACTGACTTACTGTGTAGTCGAATACAGACTGCTGTATTCGAATACATTTTGCTACTGACTTGCTGTGTAGTCGAATACAGACTGTTGTATTCGAATACAGACATGCTGTTTTTGCCACTGACTTACTGTGTAGTCGAATACAGACTGCTGTATTCGAATACATTTTGCTACTGACTTGCTGTGTAGTCGAATACAGACTGTTGTATTCGAATACAGACATGCTGTTTTTGCCACTGACTTACTGTGTAGTCGAATACAGACTGCTGTATTCGAATACATTTTGCTACTGACTTGCTGTGTAGTCGAATACAGACTGTTGTATTCGAATACAGACATGCTGTTTTTGCCACTGACTTACTGTGTAGTCGAATACAGACTGCTGTATTCGAATACATTTTGCTACTGACTTGCTGTGTAGTCGAATACAGACTGTTGTATTCGAATACAGACATGCTGTTTTTGCCACTGACTTACTGTGTAGTCGAATACAGACTGCTGTATTCGAATACATTTTGCTACTGACTTGCTGTGTAGTCGAATACAGACTGTTGTATTCGAATACAGACATGCTGTTTTTGCCACTGACTTACTGTGTAGTCGAATACAGACTGCTGTATTCGAATACATTTTGCTACTGACTTGCTGTGTAGTCGAATACAGACTGTTGTATTCGAATACAGACATGCTGTTTTTGCCACTGACTTACTGTGTAGTCGAATACAGACTGCTGTATTCGAATACATTTTGCTACTGACTTGCTGTGTAGTCGAATACAGACTGTTGTATTCGAATACAGACATGCTGTTTTTGCCACTGACTTACTGTGTAGTCGAATACAGACTGCTGTATTCGAATACATTTTGCTACTGACTTGCTGTGTAGTCGAATACAGACTGTTGTATTCGAATACAGACATGCTGTTTTTGCCACTGACTTACTGTGTAGTCGAATACAGACTGCTGTATTCGAATACATTTTGCTACTGACTTGCTGTGTAGTCGAATACAGACTGTTGTATTCGAATACAGACATGCTGTTTTTGCCACTGACTTACTGTGTAGTCGAATACAGACTGCTGTATTCGAATACATTTTGCTACTGACTTGCTGTGTAGTCGAATACAGACTGTTGTATTCGAATACAGACATGCTGTTTTTGCCACTGACTTACTGTGTAGTCGAATACAGACTGCTGTATTCGAATACATTTTGCTACTGACTTGCTGTGTAGTCGAATACAGACTGTTGTATTCGAATACAGACATGCTGTTTTTGCCACTGACTTACTGTGTAGTCGAATACAGACTGCTGTATTCGAATACATTTTGCTACTGACTTGCTGTGTAGTCGAATACAGACTGTTGTATTCGAATACAGACATGCTGTTTTTGCCACTGACTTACTGTGTAGTCGAATACAGACTGCTGTATTCGAATACATTTTGCTACTGACTTGCTGTGTAGTCGAATACAGACTGTTGTATTCGAATACAGACATGCTGTTTTTGCCACTGACTTACTGTGTAGTCGAATACAGACTGCTGTATTCGAATACATTTTGCTACTGACTTGCTGTGTAGTCGAATACAGACTGTTGTATTCGAATACAGACATGCTGTTTTTGCCACTGACTTACTGTGTAGTCGAATACAGACTGCTGTATTCGAATACATTTTGCTACTGACTTGCTGTGTAGTCGAATACAGACTGTTGTATTCGAATACAGACATGCTGTTTTTGCCACTGACTTACTGTGTAGTCGAATACAGACTGCTGTATTCGAATACATTTTGCTACTGACTTGCTGTGTAGTCGAATACAGACTGTTGTATTCGAATACAGACATGCTGTTTTTGCCACTGACTTACTGTGTAGTCGAATACAGACTGCTGTATTCGAATACATTTTGCTACTGACTTGCTGTGTAGTCGAATACAGACTGTTGTATTCGAATACAGACATGCTGTTTTTGCCACTGACTTACTGTGTAGTCGAATACAGACTGCTGTATTCGAATACATTTTGCTACTGACTTGCTGTGTAGTCGAATACAGACTGTTGTATTCGAATACAGACATGCTGTTTTTGCCACTGACTTACTGTGTAGTCGAATACAGACTGCTGTATTCGAATACATTTTGCTACTGACTTGCTGTGTAGTCGAATACAGACTGTTGTATTCGAATACAGACATGCTGTTTTTGCCACTGACTTACTGTGTAGTCGAATACAGACTGCTGTATTCGAATACATTTTGCTACTGACTTGCTGTGTAGTCGAATACAGACTGTTGTATTCGAATACAGACATGCTGTTTTTGCCACTGACTTACTGTGTAGTCGAATACAGACTGCTGTATTCGAATACATTTTGCTACTGACTTGCTGTGTAGTCGAATACAGACTGTTGTATTCGAATACAGACATGCTGTTTTTGCCACTGACTTACTGTGTAGTCGAATACAGACTGCTGTATTCGAATACATTTTGCTACTGACTTGCTGTGTAGTCGAATACAGACTGTTGTATTCGAATACAGACATGCTGTTTTTGCCACTGACTTACTGTGTAGTCGAATACAGACTGCTGTATTCGAATACATTTTGCTACTGACTTGCTGTGTAGTCGAATACAGACTGTTGTATTCGAATACAGACATGCTGTTTTTGCCACTGACTTACTGTGTAGTCGAATACAGACTGCTGTATTCGAATACATTTTGCTACTGACTTGCTGTGTAGTCGAATACAGACTGTTGTATTCGAATACAGACATGCTGTTTTTGCCACTGACTTACTGTGTAGTCGAATACAGACTGCTGTATTCGAATACATTTTGCTACTGACTTGCTGTGTAGTCGAATACAGACTGTTGTATTCGAATACAGACATGCTGTTTTTGCCACTGACTTACTGTGTAGTCGAATACAGACTGCTGTATTCGAATACATTTTGCTACTGACTTGCTGTGTAGTCGAATACAGACTGTTGTATTCGAATACAGACATGCTGTTTTTGCCACTGACTTACTGTGTAGTCGAATACAGACTGCTGTATTCGAATACATTTTGCTACTGACTTGCTGTGTAGTCGAATACAGACTGTTGTATTCGAATACAGACATGCTGTTTTTGCCACTGACTTACTGTGTAGTCGAATACAGACTGCTGTATTCGAATACATTTTGCTACTGACTTGCTGTGTAGTCGAATACAGACTGTTGTATTCGAATACAGACATGCTGTTTTTGCCACTGACTTACTGTGTAGTCGAATACAGACTGCTGTATTCGAATACATTTTGCTACTGACTTGCTGTGTAGTCGAATACAGACTGTTGTATTCGAATACAGACATGCTGTTTTTGCCACTGACTTACTGTGTAGTCGAATACAGACTGCTGTATTCGAATACATTTTGCTACTGACTTGCTGTGTAGTCGAATACAGACTGTTGTATTCGAATACAGACATGCTGTTTTTGCCACTGACTTACTGTGTAGTCGAATACAGACTGCTGTATTCGAATACATTTTGCTACTGACTTGCTGTGTAGTCGAATACAGACTGTTGTATTCGAATACAGACATGCTGTTTTTGCCACTGACTTACTGTGTAGTCGAATACAGACTGCTGTATTCGAATACATTTTGCTACTGACTTGCTGTGTAGTCGAATACAGACTGTTGTATTCGAATACAGACATGCTGTTTTTGCCACTGACTTACTGTGTAGTCGAATACAGACTGCTGTATTCGAATACATTTTGCTACTGACTTGCTGTGTAGTCGAATACAGACTGTTGTATTCGAATACAGACATGCTGTTTTTGCCACTGACTTACTGTGTAGTCGAATACAGACTGCTGTATTCGAATACATTTTGCTACTGACTTGCTGTGTAGTCGAATACAGACTGTTGTATTCGAATACAGACATGCTGTTTTTGCCACTGACTTACTGTGTAGTCGAATACAGACTGCTGTATTCGAATACATTTTGCTACTGACTTGCTGTGTAGTCGAATACAGACTGTTGTATTCGAATACAGACATGCTGTTTTTGCCACTGACTTACTGTGTAGTCGAATACAGACTGCTGTATTCGAATACATTTTGCTACTGACTTGCTGTGTAGTCGAATACAGACTGTTGTATTCGAATACAGACATGCTGTTTTTGCCACTGACTTACTGTGTAGTCGAATACAGACTGCTGTATTCGAATACATTTTGCTACTGACTTGCTGTGTAGTCGAATACAGACTGTTGTATTCGAATACAGACATGCTGTTTTTGCCACTGACTTACTGTGTAGTCGAATACAGACTGCTGTATTCGAATACATTTTGCTACTGACTTGCTGTGTAGTCGAATACAGACTGTTGTATTCGAATACAGACATGCTGTTTTTGCCACTGACTTACTGTGTAGTCGAATACAGACTGCTGTATTCGAATACATTTTGCTACTGACTTGCTGTGTAGTCGAATACAGACTGTTGTATTCGAATACAGACATGCTGTTTTTGCCACTGACTTACTGTGTAGTCGAATACAGACTGCTGTATTCGAATACATTTTGCTACTGACTTGCTGTGTAGTCGAATACAGACTGTTGTATTCGAATACAGACATGCTGTTTTTGCCACTGACTTACTGTGTAGTCGAATACAGACTGCTGTATTCGAATACATTTTGCTACTGACTTGCTGTGTAGTCGAATACAGACTGTTGTATTCGAATACAGACATGCTGTTTTTGCCACTGACTTACTGTGTAGTCGAATACAGACTGCTGTATTCGAATACATTTTGCTACTGACTTGCTGTGTAGTCGAATACAGACTGTTGTATTCGAATACAGACATGCTGTTTTTGCCACTGACTTACTGTGTAGTCGAATACAGACTGCTGTATTCGAATACATTTTGCTACTGACTTGCTGTGTAGTCGAATACAGACTGTTGTATTCGAATACAGACATGCTGTTTTTGCCACTGACTTACTGTGTAGTCGAATACAGACTGCTGTATTCGAATACATTTTGCTACTGACTTGCTGTGTAGTCGAATACAGACTGTTGTATTCGAATACAGACATGCTGTTTTTGCCACTGACTTACTGTGTAGTCGAATACAGACTGCTGTATTCGAATACATTTTGCTACTGACTTGCTGTGTAGTCGAATACAGACTGTTGTATTCGAATACAGACATGCTGTTTTTGCCACTGACTTACTGTGTAGTCGAATACAGACTGCTGTATTCGAATACATTTTGCTACTGACTTGCTGTGTAGTCGAATACAGACTGTTGTATTCGAATACAGACATGCTGTTTTTGCCACTGACTTACTGTGTAGTCGAATACAGACTGCTGTATTCGAATACATTTTGCTACTGACTTGCTGTGTAGTCGAATACAGACTGTTGTATTCGAATACAGACATGCTGTTTTTGCCACTGACTTACTGTGTAGTCGAATACAGACTGCTGTATTCGAATACATTTTGCTACTGACTTGCTGTGTAGTCGAATACAGACTGTTGTATTCGAATACAGACATGCTGTTTTTGCCACTGACTTACTGTGTAGTCGAATACAGACTGCTGTATTCGAATACATTTTGCTACTGACTTGCTGTGTAGTCGAATACAGACTGTTGTATTCGAATACAGACATGCTGTTTTTGCCACTGACTTACTGTGTAGTCGAATACAGACTGCTGTATTCGAATACATTTTGCTACTGACTTGCTGTGTAGTCGAATACAGACTGTTGTATTCGAATACAGACATGCTGTTTTTTTTGCTGAATGCTGAAACAGCCTTGTATTCGAATACAGAGATGCTGTATTCGAATACAACAATGTTGTTTTGTTAAAAACTTCATTTCTCAACCTTGTTTATGCATGTTTGGCATATGGAAACCCTTTTAAGGTGCATGCTTAGTTGAAAAGTTGTTTTGAGCATTTAAAAACTTAATTGCTATGTGTTAACTGTTATTTTTTTTGGTTGGTGACCCTTTACAATTATTGTGGAAATCTGGGCTTTGCCCTCAGATGAGAGTCAGGACGGTCCTACCGGTTCGTACCCTACGGACGGGAATGGAGATGGGAACGCGTGATTGCAGTTTCATTAGGAGGATCTCACGGGGCGCGTGGAGATACTCAGGGTGTATAGCTTTTTGGTAGGATGATCTGATTAGGATGATGTATAGGAACTATGTGTCCTTCTTTTTGGATTGGAGTATTTTTAGTTTGGAAAACTGTACTTATACTATTATTGCCAGTACGACTTCTTATGTGAATGGGTTCCATGTACCATTTATGGTTGTGTAAATGTTTTGGATTTATAATTGGAGAAACTTTTCTGCTGCTTGTAAATTTTAATGACTCAGTTATTTATCCAAAAGCATTTTCTTGTTTATTTCTCTGTTTCAGTTTAATTTCTTTTGAAAAAAAAATATACCCTCGCTTTGAAAAACGGGGTGTTACAGCAGTAATGAACAATATAAAGAATTAATATCTTACTTTGATTATATAAATTATAATGATATTTTCTCAGGATCTTTTTTCAAAAACAATATGAAGAATTAATATCTTACTTTGATTATATAAATTATAATGATATTTTCTCAGGATCTTTTTTCAAAAACAATATGAAGAATTAATATCTTACTTTGATTATATAAATTATAATGATATTTTCTCAGGATCTTTTTTCAAAAGTACAATATACTGTCAAAATATTTTATCTTTGTGAAGTTGAAAATGTTATTTTTCACTAAAGTGTATATATTTTAAATATGCACTTTTGTATGGTTTAATAAAGATTTATGGATAATATATAAAACTAATTTACCTTGGAGGTATGTCTAGGTCTTGCCATTGACCTTGTCTTTGCATGAATTTCAGTTTTGCAAGTTGTCCTATGTTTCTGCATTAGAAAATCATATTATATTTACCTATTTAGAAAAATAAAATTATGTGTTTTGCATAAAAACTACGTGAATAAAACAACATAATTCATTTGATTGTTTTAAACTGTCTAAGCAATTGAGTAATAAGTTTCATCAAATTCCTTCTTGGATAGAAAGAAATTAAACATTTAGAAATAGAGACAAACTCTGCATAGTGAAATCTATAAGCCAAAATCATAAAACCTAAAACAAAATCAGATTTAAAACACATTCAGAAATAGAGACAAGCTTAGCATATCTATTATATATATTTAAAACAGACCCCCGAATGCCATATCACCCTCGAATGCCACATCATTCTATTGCATCCATGTAAGACCCATAATTTTAAAGTACACTTTATGTATTTTATATATTTTGGATTTTGGGCTCGGAGGCTTTTTAGCCAAAGTTAATAATATTTTGGAGTTTATAGGATCAAAAAGTTATTTTGACACCATTTAGAATTACTCGTCGATAAATAAATTTAAATTCAGTGCGGTAAATTCTTTACGGAGAATTTAATGCGTTACGGGTGAAATGGTAATTTAACAAATATCTAGATATTTGAAATATTTGTTAAGTTATATTTAATATATATATTTATATATATATATGTTTGGTTGGAGGGAAAAAGAAAGGAAATTAGAAGGAAGGAAAAGGAAAAGAAAAGGTTATATAAAGGAAAGAAGGAAATAGAAAGGAAGGAAAAACAAAGAAAGGAAAAAGAAAGGAAGGAAAAACTGATTTTCCATCGTCTTCTTCCTCTGACCCGCGGCCAATTTCCCTCCTTTCTCCCGTTTTCATTTTCGTCGCTTTCTTTTCTTCAAAACTAGTAACCCAAGGTTGGGTGAGAGTTAGAACAAATGTTTCGCAACTCCACTCTTCCTCTTTGATCCGAAAACGAAGAAAAACGGTATTTGAGATTCAAACACAAACCCCTCCGTTTCTTCTAGATCCAAGCTTCATTTCGCGAAGAGTTAGAAGGGAAAGTTGCTCACTACCACGCTACGGTGCTAGGGGACCAATTTGGAGGCGACGTTGCGAGCGGAGATTTTTACTGGATTTGCTTGCGGTACCGGAAACGCACGTTAGAGCTAACGCGAAGGTAAGGGCTCCTTCCAAACTTTTAGTTTGCATTGTTTTTGAAAATCGTTTCAGTAAATGAGTATTAAGAATGGGGAATCTCTTAATGACTTATTTACTGAATGTTTTGTCTTGAAAATCGTTAAGTTAAATGAGAATTAAGAATGGGGAATCTCTTAATGTCTCGCTTTTTTATGTGTGTTTCGGTAAATCGTGCTGACCCGGGATAGGTGGCACCTTGGTAAACAGTACGGGCCGTGATAGGCAGTACGTTTACGATTTACGTTTGGTAAGTCGTGCTGACCCGGGATGGGTGGCACCTCGGTAAACAGTACGGACCCGTGATAGGTAGTACGTTTACGACTTACGTTCCTGAGGGAATTGTGTTTGGTAAGTTGTGCTGACCCGGGATAGGTGGCACCTCGGTAAACAGTACGGACCCGTGATAGGTAGTACGTTTACGACTTACGTTCCTGCGGGAATTGCGTTTGTCCGTGAGAGACTGCGCAGGGGTTTGTCCGTGAGAGACTACGCCCTGGTTTAAGTTAGATGAGAATTAAGAATGGGGAATCTCTTAATGTCTCGTTTACTCGTGTATGTTTTGGTAAGTTGTGCTGACCCGGGATAGGTGGCACCTCGGTAAACGGTACGGACCCGTGATAGGTAGTACGTTTACGACTTACGTTCCTGAGGGAATTGTGTTTGTCCGCGAGAGACTACACCCTGTTGATTTGTGAACTGTTGGTTCATTTTGTTTGTGTAGTAATGTGTTATAAATGCTAAGTGTTATGTTTTGGAATTTGGTGATAACATGTTTGATTGCAATACCATTTCGAAATCCATGATGTCGTAGTAATTGTGTTATCAGTGTTAAGTGTTAAGAATTGGGATTATGCATGAATGTGATTGAGTTAGTTTATGAATTTTTGAAAGAATACACAGGTAAATCGATTTCCCAATCGATTGGATAGTAAACAGGGACTTGGCCAAATGGACAAAATCGATTAGCCAATCGATTTTGTAATCAGTTTTCGAAAATCATTTACGAAATCGATTGCCCAATCGATTGGGCCTAAGTCAGGGACTCATCCATATTCGACCAAATCGATTTGGAAATCGATTGGCCCTTAAGTCAGGGGCTCAGCTATCCTGTCAATCGATTGCCCAATCGATTGAATCAAGCCAGAGTTCAAAATTTCACTAAAAACCTTCAGGAAATCGATTTGGAAATCGATTGGTATTAAGTCAGGGGCTTGGCCAAATGAACAAAATCGATTAGCCAATCGATTTTGTAATCAGTTTTCGAAAATCATTTACGAAATCGATTGCCCAATCGATTGGCCATTAAGTCAGGGGCTCAGCTACCCTGTCAATCGATTTCCCAATCGATTGAATCAAGCCAGAGTTCAAAATTTCACTAAAAACCTTCAGGAAATCGATTTGGAAATCGATTGGTATTAAGTCAGGGGCTCAGTACTCACTCAATCGATTTCCCAATCGATTGATTTCAGCCCAGGATTCTGTTTCATCAAAATCCTTCACCCCAATCGATTGCCCAATCGATTGGCTCAGTGAAAATCCTCAGTTTTAGTTGTATGATTGATTGCTCATGAATCTATCCATGTCTTGGTTGTTATGTTATAATTAGGGGATTGAGAACTTCATTTTACTTTCATTTTTAATTGGCAAAGCATTGTATGAACTTTTCGCATATTGAAAATCCTGATAAGGTGCATGCTTAGCTGAAAAGTTATTTTTAGCATTTAAAACTTAAATGTTATGTGTTAACTGTTATTTTCGGTTGGTGACCTTTACAATTATTGTGGAAATCTGGGCTTTGCCCTCAGATGAGAGTCAGGACGATCCTACCGATTCGTACCCTACGGACGGGAATGGAGATGGGGACGCTTGACTGCAGCTACGTTAGGAGAATCTCACGGGGCGCGTGGAGATCACTCCGGGTGTTTAGTTGTGTTGTAAAATGATCAGATTAGGTTGACATAGAGGGATCAAATGTCTTTCTTTTGTATTGCATTTATTTTAAAATGGAAGACTGTACCTATACTAATATTGTCAGCTTGACATGTTATTTTCGATGGGTTACATGTACCATTTGTTGTTGGGTAAATGGTTTGGATTTATAATTGGAGTAACTTTTCCGCTGCTTGTAAATTATAATGACTCAATTATTTATCCAAAGACATTTCTTTATTTATTTCTTTGCTTTATTTTAAATTCTTTTGAAAAAAAAAATATACCCTCGCTTTGAAAAACGGGGTGTTACAATCCACCTATACAAATATTTCTCACATCAGTCAAAAAGCTGACGTGGACCTCTCCTCCTTTCTCCCCTCTCAATGTCTAATCTCCTTCAATCCTCCTCTCAATAATAATTTTATTTTATAGTAAATTTATAAATTATAAAATTATTTTAAAATTATTTATAATAAATTTATAATTTATAAATTATTTTACAATTTGATAATAATTTATAATTTATATTATTATCAAATTATTTTATAAGTTATTTTATAATAAATTTATAAATTATAAAATTATTTTAAAATTATTTATAATAAATTTATAATTTATAAATTATTTTACAATTTGATAATAATTTATAATTTATATTATTATCAAATTATTTTATAAGTTATTTTATAATAAATTTATAAATTATTTTATAATATTATTAGTCATTTACCAATGGTAATAATTTATATTATTAGTCATTAAACGTTCAAAATTCAATTATTCATTAATGTCAATTCATTTATAGTTACTTTCAATTTATGTTAATCCATTTTTTTTAGTAATATTTTATAAAATAAAAATATATATTCTATTTGACAGAAAATACACAAATTATCATTATAT
>NC_021165.2:39408175-39408492 GCF_000331145.2 Cicer arietinum
TTATCAAATTATTTTATAATAAATTTAAAAATTATTTTATAATATTATTGGTCATTTACCAATGGTAATAATTTATATTATTAGTCATTAAATTCAATGTAAAAAACCACCTAATCACTCATAAATATCCTACTTTCATGGACAATTATATTATTCCACTTATGGTGAATAATGATTTTATACATTAAAAATTCAATTACTCATTAATGTCAATTCATTTATAATTTCTTTCAATTTATGTCAATCCATTTTTTAGTAACATTTTATACAATAAAAATATATATTCTATTTGACAAAAAATATACAAATTTATAAAA
>NC_021165.2:39408848-39411047 GCF_000331145.2 Cicer arietinum
TTAAGTATTGCATAAAATTAAATTATTTATTAATAAAATTTATTTTTGGTACATATCAACATAACTATAATTCAATTGCACAAACAATTAGTTAAAACTTTTAAATACGTAAAATTGATTTAAAGTATATGTAAATCTTTAATAAAATTAATTTCAAACTCTTGATGAAATATATTTAATAAATTTTTTTTACAACAACTTCTCATGTTCGCAATTAAAAAGTCATACTAATAAAACAAATAAATTTAGATTACGCTACAATATATTCAAAATTAACATTTTTTTAAAATAAAAAATATTAAATAGTCAATCATATTTTTAAATTTTTATATCTTATTTTTGGGTATGTATTTTACATTTTATTACATCAAATAAATACAAGTACCATTATATGTTGAAAAATAAATTGTTAATCAAAGTACAATGAGTCAAACAATTATCCTATATAATAAGTTATCATACGAATTTTACAAAATATTTTAAAAATTAAATGATTGTGATAAACATGATTTTTCCTCATTTTAATTTTCCTAATCATATTCAATTATTACAAAACAATAAAGTAATATTATAAATTAACTATATTTATAATACATAAAATATTACTTATAAAACTTATAAAATTATTTTACAATTATTTATAATAAATTTATAATTTATAAATTATTTTACAATTTGATAGTAATTTATAATTTATATTATTATCAAATTGTTTTATAAGTTATTTATAAACTATTTTATAATATTATTTTATAATATTATTAGTCATTTACCAATGGTAATAATTTATATTATTAGTCATTGAATTCAATAAAAAAAAATCACCTAATCACTCATAAATATCGACATAAATGATCTTTATTTAATCTTCATTTTATGAACAATTATATTATTTCACTTATTGTGACTAATGATTTTATACGTTAAAAATTAAATTGCTCATTAATGTCAATCCATTTTTTTAGTAACACTTTATAAAATAAAAATATATATTCTATTTTACAGAAATACATAAATTTATTAAAAATAATCATAAAATACGAATATATGAAAAATTATTAAAAAAGTTATTTTCAATTATTAAAATCTATCATCTATTATATATATTTAAATTAGACTCCTGATGCCACAACAACTTATTTTTTTTTACAAACTTTTGATGAAATATATTCAATAATTTATTTTTTTACAACAACTTCTCATGCTCGCAATTAAAATATCATAATAATAAAAAAAAAAAAATTTAGACTACCCTACAATATAATTCAACATTAACATTTTTTTTAAAATAAAAAGTATTAAATAGCAAATCATATTTATAAATTTTTACATCTTATTTTTGAGTTTGTATCTTACATTTTATTTCGTCAAATAAATACAAATACCATTATATGTTGAAAAATAAATTAACAATCAAAGTACAATGAGTCAAACAATTATCCTATATAATAAGTTATCATACAAATTTTACAAAATATTTTAAAAATTAAATTAGATGATTGTGATAAACATGATTTTCCCTCATTTTAATTTTCCTAATCATATTCAATTATTACAAATCAATAAAGTAATGTTATAAGATAACTATATTAATAATACATAAAATATTACTTATAAAACTTATAAGTTTATTTTACAAATCAATAATTTTCCTAATCATATTCAATTATTACAAATAAATAAAGTAATATTATAAGTTAACTATATTTATAATACATAAAATATTATTTATAAAACTTATAAAATTATTTTACAATTTGATAATAATTTATAATTTATATTATTATCAAATTATTTTATAAGTTATTTTATAATAAATTTATAAACTATTTTATAATATTATTAGTCATTTACCAATGGTAATAATTTATATTATTAGTCATTAAATTCAATAAAAAAAACACCTAATCACTGATAAATATCGACATAAATGTTCTTTATTTAATCTTTTTTTTATGAACAATTATATTATTTCGCTTATGGTGAGTATTGATTTTATAAGTTAATGTCAATCTATTTTTTTTAGTAATATTTTATAAAATAAAAATATATATTCTATTTGATAGAAAATACATAAATTTATTAAAAATAATCATAAAATATGAATATCTGAAAAATTATTAAAAAAGTTACTTCCAATTATTAAAATAGACAAATTTATTTAAAATTATAATATATGAATATATTAAAAAATATAAT
>NC_021165.2:39411057-39433577 GCF_000331145.2 Cicer arietinum
TTTGACAGAAAATACATAAATTTATTAAAAATAATCATAAAATACGAATATCTGAAAAATTATTAAAAAAATTACTTCCAATTATTAAAATCTATCATCTATTATATATATTTAAAATAGACTCCGATGCCACAACAACTTCTTTATTTTTACAACAACTTCTCATGCTCGCAATTAAAATATCATAATAATAAAACAAATAAATTTAGACTACGCTACAATATAATTCAACATTAACATTTTTTTAAAATAAAAAATATTAAATAGTAAATCATATTATAAATTTTTACATCTTATTTTTGGGTTTGTATTTTACATTTTATTAGGTCAAATAAATACAAATACCATTATATGTTGAAAAATAAATTAACAATTAAAGTACAATGAGTCAAACATTTATTCTATATAATAAGTTATCATACGAATTTTACAAAATATTTTAAAAATTAAATTAGATGATTGTGATAAACATGATTTTCCCTCATTTTAATTTTCCTAATCATATTCAATTATTACAAATTAATAAAATAATATTATAAGATAACTATAATTATAATACATAAAATATTATTTATAAAACTTATAAAATTAATTAATTAATATTCGCGCATCACGCGGGCCATAATCTAGTTTATTCTAAAATGGCGATCAAAATTAGGAAACACAATATCAAATCTTAATCAAACATGTTATGCTATCAACCATCTGCACATATCACTACTGAAGGAACAACTACATAGCTGATTCACCAACTGATTTTTGAACTTTTCAAAATTCAACTTTCGCTCAGAATGGAATGCATAAGATACTTTATCCATTACTATAATCACCAATAACATATCTTTTAACTAGTACTTATGTGTGGTGGACCGAAAAGCAAAACTCCAATTTAATCTAAGATCTAAAATATTCTATGAAAAGATAAAAGAAATCCGACTTAATTGGAGAGACAATAATGATTATGTAATATGAATATATGATAAAAGATTGTTTTCATCATTACCTATGTCAAACTTTTCAGCTTACGTTAAAATTTGAAAGTTTTAAAGGTAATATTTATTTATATTGTAACTTACATAGTAAGCATTTGATATTACCTAACTTGTAAAAGATCAATAGATTGGAAAAGACCAAATTTAAATGACATAACAAAGTGGCAACTAGATGAATTAATTCTTCCATAATGAAAAATGCAGTTATATGGTCTATGTACAATAAAAAGTTCAGGTGTAGAAGAAATGAGGATGAGGAACAACGACTCTTACTTACCCATGGTGAAGTAATTCCAAAATCCTCCGCGAAAAGTGTGGCAACCTTTCTAAGAAATGGTTCGAAACAAAAAGGAAGTAAGGTAAATAGGATAGAAGGAAACCTTCTAAAAACTCAAAATTAAAATAAAACTAATCAATGAAAATAAGTATTGTCACCCCTCAATTTCAATATTCATATACTCAAATATTAAAATCAAGAAGAAAAGTGATTAAAATCTACAAAACCTTTTGGTTTACTAGCAGTGTCCTTGGAGCAATTAGGCTTCTACTGTTGATAATGAACAACTGATATTTACAAACTCAAAATCATCTAATTAATCTTCAATATAGGTAATGGTATGATCTATTACCATATTAAGTTCATCAACTTCAGATACACGATGAAAAGCATGTAAAGAATGTGGCAGCTCATGTGGCGGAATTGGATCACATGAACCTTCTTTTGGAGATTTCATCCTCATAAGTATATGCCAGCTGAAGTGGTAGAAGAACCAATAATAATTATTAAATAGCATTTGTAGAGGAAATATATGCAAAAACTAAATATAGAATATAAACAGAAGAAACTCTTAAACATTCTTACTGATTCAGGGGACAAATAAAAACTTCCCAAAGTTAAAACAATAAAATTAAGTCATCTAGTTATCAAAATTAAGACATAACTATCCTAGTTATAGGATTTAAGAATAGGCTTATAACTCATTAATTGTCTATTTTCATTTCCTTAGCCTTCATGACTTGATCTAAAAATGTCTCAACTGAATAACTGTTAGAAAAACTACTCGAGTTACTAAAATTTGGAATCTGACAATATAACCCTTCATGCCTGTTTTTCTCTAAAATACCCTAAAAGTGGTGCTGGAGGGACTAAAGTTGAAATATGACACATCTGACATACACAGCTGCAATAACTTTAATGTTCTGAGTTGCATCAAGTGCCCAAGAATACTCATAAGACGGTTAATTAAATCTTTTGAAACTTTCCCATGGCTTGCCTGGTTCAACAGAAACATACACAGATGAATAGTTAGGTTTCAAAATAAAATTGGGGGTTTTAGTTTTTTTAATCAATTCATGAGAAGTAAATGGAAAAATAACACAACCATAAAGAAGGAGAATGTCACGTTGGCGAATCAAGTTCTTATCTTTGATGTAGAATACCTTTGAGAATTTGGATTTGAAATTTTAGAGTTCAAGTCAAACCCACGAAAAGAAAACATGGTATATTACTGAATAAATGTCATTATTATTTATTATGATTAGTCAAAGAATACAAATTGGATTTATATATTAATAAACCATATATAACTGAATAGCTATAAATAAGGAGTATTGACCAATTAACTCTATAAAAAATATTAACTACTCATAATAGCCTAATTAATTATTTTCTAATATCCCCTGACAAGCTAGTGAGTGTATGCTAATCATTCCTAGCTTGCTTATTAAAGTGTTAAAAAGATTAGGATCTATAGATTTAGTGAAAACATCAGCAAGCTGTTGAGAAGAAGTAATAGGCAGAAGTTTGAAAAATTGTTGTTGTAGTTTCTCTCTCACAATGTGACAGTCGATTTCAATATGTTTGGATCTTTCATGGAAAGAAGAATTGTTGGCGATGTGGCGAGAGGATTGGCTGTCGCAATAGAGAAGAGCTGGAGTAATAATTGGAACTTTGAAATCCTGCAATAGATAGGAAAGCCATTGTAGTTCGCAATCTGTGGTGGCCATACTTCTAGATTCGGCTTCGGTTTATGACTTGGATACAATAGCTTGCTTCTTAGATTTCCATGATATCAAAGAGTCCCCAATGAAGATGCAATAACCTGTTATGGACTTACGAGTTTCTGGACATGTAGCCTAGTCAAAATCTGAAAAGGCTTTGAGTTGAAGTGTTGATGTTGTAGGGAACATGATGCCTTTGGTTGGATCTTATTTGAGATATTTTAAGACTCAAAGAGCTGCTGCATGATGATTAGTGGTTGGTTTAGTCATAAATTGACTTAGTTGTTGGACGGTGAAGCTAATATCTGGTCTTGTTGTTGTGAGATAAATGAGTTGACCAATTAATCTTTGAAATGATGTTGGATCGAAGAGGGGTGTGCCATTTGTGCTGATCAGCCTGATGTGTTTCTGCATTGGTGTGGAGGAGGGCTTTGCTGCCAAAAGTCCAGTGTTGGATAATATGTCCAAAGCATATTTTCTCTGACATAGGTGTATTCCAGTTTTTTAACGTGCTATTTCCAATCCTAGGAAATATTTCAATGTGCCCAGATCGTTTATTTTGAAATGTTTGTTTAAAAAATCCTTGATGCTATTGATTTCATCCATGTTATTTCCTGCAAGAATCAAATCATCGACACAAATTAATAAGATGGTAAAAGAATTGTTCTTCTGCATTGTGAACAGAGAATGGTCATGGGCAGATTGACTAAACCCATTTGAGATTAATGCATAAGACAATTTTGCAAACCATTGTCTACTAGATTGTTTTAAACCGTATAAAGATTTTAAAAGTTTACAAACTTTATTAGGAGAATGTGTTGAAATACCAGGGGGAAGTTGCATATATACTTCATTTAAATTTCCATGTAAGAAAGTATTATGCACATCCAATTGTTGTAAAATCCAGTTTTGAGATGAGGCAATAGATAAAAGAACTCTAACTGTAGTTAATTTCGCAACTGGAGAATAAGTATAAAAAAAATTTATACCTTCAATTTGAGTAAATCCTTTTGCTACAAGGCGAGCTTTATACCTTTCTATTGTTCCATCAGAATTAAAATTTATTTTATAAACCCATTTACATCCAATGGGCTTCTTACCTAGAGGTAAATCAGTAATCATCCAAGTCTGATTTTCATCCAAAGCTGCCAATTCATTATTCATGGCATGGATCCAAGCTGAATCTTTAATAGCTTGTTTATAACTAGTGGATTCACAATGAGTAGATATGGATGCAATGAAATGCTTATGAGATGATGAAATACCATTGTAAGATAATACATCAGAGATTGGATGTTGTATAACATGTGGAACAAATTCAGTTCTCAAAATATTATTCAAATAATAATAAATCAAAGATGGAGGAATTTTGAGCCTATCAGATTTCCTAATAGCTTGGTTATCAAGTTGAGAATTATCATGAGTAGAATCATGTGTAATGACATCAGATTCATTAGGCATGAAAGCTATATTAGATGCATTGATTGGTATGAGTATCAAAATTGTCATGAGAATGCATATTGTTACTAGTATGAGAAACAATTCAATTAGATTGTGGTAAATCAAGGAAACTGAAAATATCATCTGTAAGAGATATCACAGAATTAAAAACATTAGGATCATTGGAAGTATGAACAAAATTTGTTTGATAAAAAGGAAAGACAGATTCATGAAAAATAACATGTCTAGAAATGAAAATAGTCCTATTATGTAAATCAAATAATAGATAACCTTTTGTGCCAAACATGTATCCAAGAAAAACGCATTTTCTTTCCCTTGGATCTAACTTGGTCCTGTTTTGAAGAATAGTTGAGGAAAAAGATAAGCAACCAAAAACCTTTATGTTAAGAAAGGTTGGTGGCTTATGGTATAATTTTCCAAAAGGTGTGAAATTTTTTAGAATAGGAGTAGGCGATCGATTTATAAGAAAAGCAGCATGAGACAAATCATAAGACCAAAAGCATTTAGGCAATTTAGCATGAAACAATAAATCCCTAGTGACATTCAAAAGATATCTATGTTTCCGTTCAACAATGGAGTTTTGTTGTGGAGTGTAAGACTCATAGTTTTAAATTCTAATTTATGTATTTTGGTATTGAACTCTAAGGATTTTTAGTCAAGTTATTGATATTTTGTGAGTTTAATGCCCAAAAATATATTTTTGGTGCCCCGATAAAAATTATTCGTCGAGGAATAATTTTATTGATTTACGATGAATCTTTTTTCGAAAAGAAAATTTTCGGAAATGCAATGTTTTCTAGAAAAATTCATCTGTTAATTGAATTGCGGTGATATAAGATATTTTTCTGAAAAAGTGGTTTCAGAAGTTATGGGTGAAATAGTACTTTTGATAAATATCTAGATGTTTTTTTAGATATTTGTTATATATATATATATATATATAAAGAAAGAAAAGGAAAGGAAAGGAAAAAAAAGAAAGGAAAACTGAAGGAAAACAGAAAAGCATTTTCCTCTCTCTGCCTCGCGACACTCCACCTCTTCTTCCTTCTCCCTTCATTTTTGTTGCTTCCTTTTTCTTCAAGAAAAGGAACACAATGCTTGGTGGGTGAGAAAGCAAGGATTTCTCAGCTTCATTCTTCTTCTTTGATTCGAAAACAAAGAAAACGGGGTTGGTGGATTTTAAAACCGTCAAACACAAACCTACACGTTTCTTCTAGATCTATGCTTTATTTTGCGAAGAGATAGAACGGAAAGTTGCTCACCTCCATGCTACGGTGCTAGTGAGCCAACTTTTGAAGCGATGACGCAAGCGAAATTTTTACCGAAATAAATCGTTGTAGCATAATCGCTAAAGCTACTGTTCAGGTAAGGGCTCCTTCCAAACTTTTAGTTTGCATTTAGGACCTTATATGTGAGATTGTGGAAAACAAATTTCATGTATTTGAGGTGTGAATTTATGGAAAATGAATTTAATTCGGTGTTTTGAAGTGTGGTTTGTGATGATTTATGTTTGTTGTGATTGATGTGTTCATAATTTATATTATGAACTTTTGAGATGTGTGGATTTTGTGGAAAAATGAATTGATATGATTATGCAGTGATTATGTGTAATGTTGTGGTGATTAAGTTTTGATGTGATTATGTGTTCAAAACTGCTATATGTATATTTAAGGTGCGTTGAGATGCGATTAAGTGGTGACCGCGATGGGCCACGATGTCTAAGTGGTGACTGCGATGTGCCACGATGTCTAAGTGGTGACCGCGATGAGCTACAATGTCTAAGTGGTGACCGTGATGGGCCACAATGTTAAGTGTTGACCGCGATGGGCCACGGGATGATGGTTCCATGAGTGGAGTGATTCATCTTATCCTTAAGAGGATTTAACTATGGTGTTTTTCAGTGAGAGACTACATCCTAGTAATTTGTGTTTGTCCATGAGAGACTGCACTAGGGTTTTTCCGTGAGAGACTCCACCCTAGTAAATTGTGTTTGTCCATGAGATATTGCATTGGTGTTTGTCCGTGAAAGACTACACCCTAATAAATTGTGTTTGTCCATGAGAGACTGCACTGGTGTTTGTCCGTGAGAGACTACACCCTAGTAAATTGTGTTTGTCCGTGAGAGACTACACCATAGTAAATTGTGTTTGTCCGTGAGAGATTGCACTGGTTTTTGTTCGAGATAGAGTACACCCAAGTAAATTGTGTTTGTCCATGAGAGACTGCACTGGTGTGTGTCTGTGAGACTACACCCTAGTAAATTGTGTTTGTCCGTGAGAGACTGCACTGGTATTTGTCCATGAGAGACTACACCCTAGAAACTTGTGTTTTCCCGTGAGGGACTGCACTAGTGTTTTGTTCATGAGAGACAACACCCTAGAAAATCGTGTTTTTCCGTGAGAGACTGCACTTGTGTTTGTTTGTGAGGAATTGTACGTTTAGGATTTATGCCTTTCGCAGAGGGTTTTTGTTTGGAAATAAGGTGTAAGGTATGTGAAAGGTTACACTTTAATAAATCGTGCGGGTATGTGATAAGTGGCTCCTTGGCAATTAGTACTGATCTGTGAGAGACTGTACAATTACGATTATCGACTTTCGGGGAGACTTTTGATTTGAATTCAGAATTCATGCATTTTGGCATGTACGCATTTCATTATGGTGCCTGACACGCAAGTCATGTTTGATATACTGTGATGATTGTATATGTATGCTCAATTGTGGTTGTGATTGTGTCCTAATTTGTAAGTGTGATTGTTTGGATTTGTGTGTAAGTGTGGATTGATTGTGAAACTATTTAAAAGCTGATTTTTGCATTTTTCTGATGTGTATTCGAATACAAGAAGGTTGTATTCGAATACAGATGTCCTGATTTGGCTACTGACTTCAGAAACAACACTGTATTCGATTAGAAGAATGTTGTATTCGAATAGAGTGGTGTTGTTTTTGCTGCTGACATCCTGTCTCGTATTCGACTACATCATGTCTCGTAGTCGACTACATATGTGTTGTTTTTGCTACTGACTTATGAAATAGCACTGCATTCGAATACGAGGATGCTGTATTCGAATACGACAGTGCGGTTTTGTTAAAAACTTCATTTTTCAACTTTGATTATGCATGTTTGGCATATGAAAACCCTTTCAAAGAGTATACTAACTTGAAAGGTTATTTTGTGCATTTAAAATTTAAATGCTATGTGATATTTGTTAATTTCTTTTGGTGACCTTTACAATTATTGTGGATATCTGGGCTTTGCCCTCAAATGAGAACCATGATCGTCCTACCGAGTAGTACCCTAGAGATGGACACGTAGTTAGACATATCTAACCGGTGTTGTGTCAGAAGGATCTTGCGGGGCGCGTGGAGATCACCCGGGTTGTATAGTTTTTTTGAATCATGATCAGATTAGATGGTTGTATAGGGGATATATGTCTTTCTTTGGTGTATGTATTTATTTCAATTTGGAAGACTGTACATATACCTCATATTGTCAGCTAGACTTTTATTTTGATGGGTTCATGTACCACTTTTTGATGTGACATGAGGGAGTTAAAATTCTTGGGGCAGTGCTTTTGTACAGGTGTTTGCCGAGAATACCCCAGAGGTATGAGCTATGTCTGATAGGCCTCAAACCCCTAGTGTATTTTGATGTTTGAATACTTTGGATTTTTCTTTCAAAAACTATTCCACTGCTTGTAAATATTTGTTGACTTTTGTCTTTATGTTACGACTTAAATATTTATCCAAAAAGTATTTCTTTCGTTATTTATTTGTTTTATGGATTTTGTTTTTTTTTTTTAAAATGCACTTGCGCTGTTAAAAATCGAGGTGTTACAATTGTGGTATCAAAGCCTTTGGTTTGGATTTCTTTGGGGCTGTGGAGCTTTGGTTATAGATTGTAGGTCAACCTATAGGTTGGGAGTCGTTATCTGGTCATGTGTTGGGGTAATTCGTCTGAATTGTCTGGTTCGATGTAGTTTCATTGTGTTGATGTAGTCATAAATTATTTTTAGAATTATTTTAAGGGGTGTTGAGATTTCTTCTTGATGTTGGTTTTGACGAAACAACGCATCCAAGAAGGTATGACACAACAAGTGTCAACGTCAATGGGGATGATCGAATGGCTGAAGCTATGAATAACATGGTTGCTTTTGTTGCTGCATAGACTGCTGCCAAGACTCTGCGGTATCTAGAAAATTGGGAAAGAGAGATCTGTGTTGCCGAGTCAAGAGGATTGGAAGAATTTCGCCGTTACAATCCTCCCAAGTTTAAGGGTGATGAGAATTCAGAGAAAGTTGATCAGTGGATTAAAGAAGTCGAAAAGATCTTCAAAATGATTTATTGTTAGGAAGGGTTAAAGTGGATCATGACGACATGGGATTTATGAAGTGGTTCCAAGGACATAGAGGCTATGTTGTTGGTGGTAACTCAAAAATGATGAGTATGGATGGATTAACGTTAGACGGATAGGCGATTTCATGTAAGGATCTAAGTGGAAGATATCTTTTTAAGAAGAGTATTAGTTGTTCGCCTGGTAGATTTCGGGATGAGACTGGATGAAGTTTGATAACTGTCAAAGAGGTGTGAACACCATGAAATTATTGAGAAGACATGGATTCCATTTGGAATAGCATTTGATGCTTAGGTGTCAACGAAAAAGGCTTGTATTGAAGTTAAGGGGCGTTGCACATTAGGTGTAAATACTACCTTGGTTAGATAAAATACGCTTTGAGGAATAGTGGACCTTGAGGGGTAAGGTCGAGCATTCGAGTTAAACTAGATTCGCGACTTAGATTGTTAAGTATGAATCTCATGACGATTATAGGAATGAGACTATATATTTCGTTAGTAAGTGACAAATCTCTGTGTGGTTTAAGAGATGGTAAGTATGGATAATGATTTTAGATGAAACTATAGATGCATAAGTGTGAATTTTGGGTGAGGTCTGGATAAAACACAAGGAGTTAAGCTTTGATGTATTGAACCACATGTTACTACTAAGTGGCATTAGATGTATAGGGTACAAGAATACTTAGAGATTGTAGCAATGTAAGCTTTGAGTGTCTATTAAAGGATGGTAATTACTAGGAAAGTGTGAATATTTTGATAAGTCGGAGGGATTATTCAAGATTTGATTTGGGACCCTAAGATGGTTGATCTTTAAGTCAATGATTTAAAATCCACAAGGTTGGATGGAGGACCAAGTAACGCCTGAAACTTTTATAATCGAGGGTGTTGAGGTAGACAAGTGATAAACAATTCATATTATGGATGGAAGTGTTTGAAGATTTACTAATAATGTTGTATTATTATTAGAAAAGTTTCATTAGTGAGATTACAAAGACGATCAGAGTTAATAATGAATAAGACCTGATATTGTATCTTAAGATGAAATGGATGAAATTAAGCGATGTGATGAGTATTTGGAGATTTCGAGGATCAAATTTTAGAATGTTATTCAATGACAGAAAGTGAAAAAGAAGAAATGTAACAAATGATTTATGGTTTAGTTGTTGGTCTTGGGAAGTGAAGCGTTAAGATTTAAAATGAGTGTTTCAGTGACTAGAAGGACGATGAAAGGTATGTGGGTCTTTAAGATATTTTACTGCAAAGTTATGAGGATGAAGTTTATAGATAATTATTTCTTAGGAAATGCTTATTGAGAACATTTGAGAAATAGTTCTTTAGGACGTTCGATTGTTAGGATTCTTTCAGTTTGTATCTCAGTGAAGGTTGAGAAGGACTAAGAATCCAACGAGTGAACCGAATTTTGAAAAAATGTCCCAAGAAGCTTGTTGGAGTAGAACATGGATATGTAGCTTATGTCAATTAATGATTCATGCAATGAATTATGTCACCAATAATTCAGACATTGTTATTAGAAGGGTATGCCAATGATACAAAGGCACTACTTGAGTGCATGTCCTGGGAGTTGTTATTGGGTTCGTCAATCAAAAGAGTTAAATGTTTGTTTGGTAGGGAAGAATTGAGATAAATGGAAAAGTTTGGTGGGTACTAGTAAGGCTTGATTTATGGAAATCACTATAATGACGAAACACGAAGTATGATGGCAGATAAGCTAAGCAAATAGAGGACTCTAGATGTTGACCACAAGGACAGTCGAATGACGGTAGAGGTGAAAAGTGTTTTGAGATATATTTTGGATGTAGAATATTTCATAGGAAGTGTGAAAATTAGGAGGAATTAAGATTTTGTTTGAATCGTTGAAGGAATTCTTAAGGACCAGGATAACAAGCTTATTCGAAGGAAGAAAAGTTTAATAGTAAAAGGAAAGACAAAAGAAAAATCAAGTTAGGGCAGAGGATACTTTGGGATATAACGCACAATGGTGTCTACCAATTGTGGTTGTCAAAGAAGAGAACAATTCTTGGAAAAAGACATACGAGAGTAAGCTAAGTAATGCTTTTGAAATAATGAAGATGTATCAAGGTTCGAGGTAGAAATTTAAGGTTCGTATAAATGGAAAAGTGATGGAGTGAATACAATGTGTTTGACTTGTGATAATGGAAAGATAATCATCATGCTGCAAATAAAGGACGCAACAGAATTGAGAAGTATCAGAATGAATGTTGGCAGTAGATGTAGGAAAATCATTTTCGAGTTTGTGCAGAATTGCGAAGTATGTAAGAAATTGACTAGTGAAGCGTGAATTTGGGGTGTTGGGCATGAGACAAATGTAGGTCTTAATCAGTGAATGAAATTCAAGTTAGATTTTTGTTGGAGACGTGACTCTTGAAATAAAGTACTAAACTGGAAGGAAGTTTTGTGCCATAAGTAGTATAGTTTTGGCATGTTATCGAAAATCTTTGAGGAAGCTTGGATCACCAAGCAGATGTGAGGGTGGAATTATTAGAGTTATAATTAGAACAACATACTGATAAGAACACTATAGTTTGGCGTGGTTGTGCGACTAAAGAAAAAATCGAGGACTGGTGGATAATGGAGACATTCAGGAGTTCTCAACAATAATGATTGTTTGGTGCTCAGTGTGTCGGTATCATACTATGTGTTTCGGTTTGGTACCAAGTGGATGTATATGAGGCTATGTGACATAGTTTTGGGCGATTGTACTTCTTCGATGTGATCAAAGTAATAGGGAAATACGGGAAAATCATTGGACCTTGAGAAGATTGTTTGACCGCTTGTGCATCAGGATAACCTCAAGTGTAAGTCGCAAGGAGCGCTATTATAGTTCGGTTAAGATAGTCTTAGCCACCATCATGGTTATTAGCTACTTATTGACAAATTGAGGAACTGATCATCCTTAATCTCTTGTTGATAGTAAACAAAATCATGTTGAATGGAACAGACGAGTCTTACCGGCTATGGTGGTTTGTAGAGTTATTAAATATCTATGAAAAAGGATAGACGACACTTTCTTCACGGAAGCATGACGAAGCAAGTTCTATCATGTACGTTGAGTTGAGTGCAAACCTGGTGCGGTTATTACTCTTACTTTAAGTTTCGAGGACGAAACTAATTTTAGGGAGGTAGTAATGTAAGACCCATAGTTTTAAATTATAATTTATGTATTTTGGTATTGAACTCTAAGGCTTTTTAGCCATGTTATCGATATTTTGTGAGTTTAATGCCCAAAAATATATTTTTGGAGCCCCGATTAAAATTATTCGTCGAGGAATAATTTTATTGATTTACGAAGAATCTTTTGTCGAAATGAAAATTTTATGAGATGCAGCGTTTTCCAGAAAAATTCATCTGCCAATTGAATTGCGGCGAGAGAAGATATTTTTCTGAAAAAGTGGTTTGAGAAGTTATGGGTGAAATGGTAATTTTGATAAATATCTAGATATTTTTTTAGATATTTGTTATATATATATATATATAAAGAAAGAAAAAGGAAAAAGAAAGAAAAACAAAGGAAGGAAAAAGAAAGAAATGAAAACAGAAGGAAAACAGAAAAACATTTTCCTCTCCCTGCCTCGCGACACTCCAGCTCTTCTTCCTTCTCCCTTCATTTTCGTTGCTTTCCTTTTTCTTCAAGAAAAGGAACCCAGGGCTTGGTGGGTGAGAAATCAAGGATTTCTCAACTTCATTATTCTTCTTTGATTCGAAATCAAAGAAAACGGTGTTGGTGGATTTCAAAACCGTCAAACACAAACCTACATGTTTCTTCTAGATCTAAGCTTTATTTCGCAAAGAGATAGAAGGGAAAATTGCTCACCTCCATGCTACGGTGCTAGTGAGCCAACTTTGGAAGCAACGACACGAGCGAAGTTTTTACCAAAATAAATCGCGGTACCGTAATCGCTTGTTAAAGCTACCGTTAAGGTAAGGGCTCCTTCCAAACTTTTAGTTTGCATTAAAGAACTTATATGTGAGATTGTGGTAAAGAAATTTGATTTATTTGAGGTGTGAATTTGTAGAAAATGAATTTAATTCGGTTATGTGTGAATTAGTGGAATTTGTTTTCGGTGTTTTTTGAAGTGTGGATTGTGATGATTTATGTTTGTTGTGATTGATGTGTTCATAATTAAGATTATGAATTTTTGAGATGTGTTTTTATGTGTGGATTTTGTGGAAAAATGAATTGATATGATTATGGTGTGATTATGTGTAATGTTGTGGTGATTAATTGTTGATGGGATTATGTGTTCAAAACTGCTATATGTATGCTTTAGGTACGTTGAGATGCAATTAAGTGGTGACCGCGATGGGCCACGATGTTTAAGTGGTGACCGCGATGGGCCACGATGTCTAAGTGGTGACCGTGATGGGCCACGATGTCTAAGTGGTGACTATGATGGGCCACGATGTTAAGTGGTGACCTCGATGGGCCACATGATGATGGTTCCATGAGTGGAGTGATTCATCTTATCCTTAAGAGGATTTAACTATGGTGTTTGTCCGTGAGAGACTACACCCTAGTAAATTGTGTTTGTCCATGAGAGACTACACCCTAGTAAATTGTGTTTGTCCGTGAGAGATTGCACAAGTGTTTGTCCGTGAGAGACTACACCCTAGTAAATTGTGTTTGTCCATGAGAGACTACACTCTAGTAAATTGTGTTTGTCGGTGAGAGACTGCACTTGATGTTTGTCCGTGAGAACTACACCCTAGTAAATTGTGTTTGTGAGTGAGAGACTGCACTGGTATTTGTCCGTGAGAGACTACACTGGTATTTGTCCGTGAGAGACTACACCCTAGTAAATTGTGTTTGTTCGTGATAGACTGCACTGGTGTTTGTCCGTGAGAGACTACACCCTAGAAAATTGTGTTTGTCTGTGAGAGACTGCACTGTTGTTTGTCCGTGAGAGACTACACCCTAGAAAATCGTGTTTGTCCGTGAGAGACTGCACTCGTGTTGGTTCGTGAGGAACTGTACGTTTAGGATATACGCCTTTCGCGAAGGGTTTTTGTTTGGAATTAAGGTGTAAGACTTGTGATAGCCTACACTTTAATAAATCGTGGAGACCTGTGATAGGTGGCTCCTTGGTAATTAGTACTTGTCTGTGAGAGATTGTACAATTACGATTTTCGAATCTCAGGGAGAGTTTTGATTTGAATTTGGAATTCATGCATTTCAGCATGTACGCATTGCATTAGGGTGCTTGGCACGCAAGTCATGTTTGATATACTGTGATGATTGTATATGTATGCTCAGTTGTAGTTGTGATTGTGTCCTAATTTATACGTGTGATTGTTTGGATTTGTGTGTCAGTGGGGATTGATTGCAAAACCATTTAAAAGCTGATTCCTGCATTTTTATGATGTGTATTCGAATACAAGAAGGTTGTATTCGAATACAGATGTCCTGATTTGGCTACTAACTTCAGAAACAACACTGTATTCGACTATAAGAATGTTGTATTCGAATACAGTGGTGTTGTTTTTGCTGTTGAAATCCTATCTCGTAGTCGACTATAGATGTGTTGTTTTTGCTACTGACTTATGAAATAGCATTGTATTCGAATACGAGGATGCTGTATTCGAATATGACAGTGCAGTTTTGTTAAAAACTTCATTTTTCAACTTTGATTATTCATGTTTGGCATATGAAAACCCTTTCAAAGAGTATGCTAACTGGAAAGGTTATTTTGTGCATTTAAAATTTAAATGTTATGTGATATTTGTTAATTTCTTTTGGTGACCTTTACAATTATTGTGGAAATCTGGGCTTTGCCCTTAGATGAGAACCAGGATCGTCCTACTGAGTAGTACCCTAGAGATGGACACGTAGTTAGACATACCTGACCGGTGTTGTGTCTGAAGGATCTTGCGGGGCGCGTGGAGATCACCCGGGTTGTATAGTTTTTTTGAATCATGATCAGATTAGATGGTTGTATAGGGGATAAACGTCTTTCTTTGGTGTATGTATTTATTTCAATTTGGAAGATTGTACCTATACCTCATATTGTCAGCTAGACTTTTATTTTGATGGGTCGAGGGGTATGAGCTTTTCGTAAATCTTTCGCGGAGGTCGTTCCATAGATCGAAGGCACTGTCAATGCAAATAGTACTTTGGGAGATGTGTGGGGAAAGAGCCTGACTTATCCAAGAAACCACCATGTTATTACAACGTTCCCAAAGATCAAAGTCGTTGTCGGTGGTAGACGGTTGTGGGAGCTTACCGTTGATGAAAGAAAGTTTGTTTTTGGAGGAAGGAGCTCGTTTCATAGAGCGACTCCAGTTGTAGTAGTTGTGATCATTTATGGGCGGAGCAACAAGAACCGCGTCGGGATTCTCACCAGGGTGTAGATAATAAGGATTTTTGGGGTTTAGGGTTGGATCTTGAACGACCGGTGATGGTGGTGGTTGTAAAGGAACATCAGAAAGATCGTTGTGAATGTTCATCTTGTGATGAAATTGGGAGGAAGGGAGGGAAAAAAATTTGTGATCGTTTGAAGATGATGAAGAAAAGAAACGATGAATGAGGAGTATGCGCAGAAGGTATGGACGGAAATTTTGTTTTTGTTTTGCGTCTGATACCATATTACTAAATAGATGTCATTATTATTTATTATGATTAGTCAAAGAATACAAATTGGGTTTATATATTAATAAACCATAACTGAATAGCTATAAATAAGGAGTATTGACCAATAATTCTATCAAAAATATTAACTACTCATAATAGCCTAATTAATTATTTTCTAATATGGTAACCACATAAATTAATCAAACATTTCTTCCTTTCCTTACTCAACAAATAACCATGAAAAATGAACAAAATAGAGACAAAGAGAGGGAGAGACAGAGGGCAAGAAATAGAGAGAGAACGACATCGAATTTGAGAGGTCAGAGAGTTCAGCGCACGTAGAAGCCAAGGCCGAAGAGTTCAATCTGTGTCATGGATGATGGTGATTTTTTGGTTTAAGGTTCAAATGGATTTTAAGAGACAAAAGTTGAAGGGGGTAGTTTAAAAGAGAATATTATGAAACAAGGTATTTTGAACGAGATTTAAGAGTGTCAAAAGGCTTTGTTATTATATAAGTATTACTACACGAGATTTAAGAGTGTCAAAAGGCTTTGTTATTATATAAGTATTACTACCTATGAGAGTGTTTTTTGAAAAAAACACTTTAAAATGCATGCACATATATACGACAAAGACTCCAAGTATTTTTAAAATATAATACAACAACACTTTTACTTAACAAACGTTGTTAAAGGTGGGTCATAAAATTCATATTTTGGTGTAGTCATCTTTCAATCACTTGATGTCAATTATGTTGTCTTTTAATTTTGCTATCCATGAATTGTAATTCATGTTCCCTTAATTTACTCTACTAAGTAACTGCTACCTTAATTCATGCTTCTGGGTTTATTGTGTGTGAGTGTGGCTGTGTGAGGGCTAAAATTCTAATCCTTAGAACCAAACTATGCATTTGGAGTTGGACCTTATCTAGTCTAAATGCATATGGTTTTAGGTCTCTATCATCATTTTTATAGTTCTTTAAGTTATATAAAGATATTGTATATTTGTTATTTAATTTTAAAAAAAATATAAACACATACGGTTATCATTTAGCTATTTGTTTTTGTTTTGCTATATTTTAATTCAAAAGACATAGATTTGTGTCGTTATTTATGTTAGTCTTTCTTACTCATTAATTTGGAATCCAATATCTATATGGAATCCTCATAGTCATGTTGCAGTTGGTATATGGGAAATGAAATTAGGGGTCTCAGTTTTAAAACGTTTTAATTTAAGTTAAAGAACTATGATATATGCATATTAAGTTGCTCTAACTTTCTAGTATTTGTTTTCTTTTTCTCTCCTTTCTTGAGATTTATTTTAATCTATACGTATTGTGGTTTTTTTGATGTTTGTGACTCTCCTTAATCTAAGAAAACGTCTTTTCTACAAGGAATCGTAAGACAGCCCGATGTATGCTTATATCTGAATCGCGAGACGGTTCATTGATTTATCAGTGATGATAACACTTGCTATTTTGAAAGTCATTTTAATGAAGTTACTTTGAAAGTATGTTATGTTAAAGTGCACACAACGTTTCTGTTACAAAACATACATCAACCGATCCTAACCTACACTACCTTAAGAAATGTGAATTTAATCCTTGCTTATAAGTTTATTCATGTGTTCAATACAATAGGAAACTAGGCACACAATTATTATTAAGTTTTGCATTCAATTATTAATTTCCAAATTTTTTAAAGTTAAACAAAGTTGCATAACCAAATGAAGAAGACAACTAAAAGTTATCTGATAGATCACTCAACTCACCTTACATGTAATACAATAGAAAAATTTCTTTCTTAACTGTACATTTATGATAAAGTAGAAAGAAAAACATCTAATAATTATACAACGACATATCGTTCTAACTTTTACGTAACTTTCTGTTTTAGTCAATTTGGTTTGGTAGATATAGAAATAATATCATTCCGAAGGCTTTAATCTACTTATTTAAATACGTTGAATTACAAAGCACCTAACTGTAAGACCCATAGTTTTAAATTCTAATTTATGTATTTTGGTATTGAACTCTGAGGCTTTTTAGCCAAGTTATTGATATTTTGTGAGTTACTGCCCAAAAATATCTTTTGATGCCCCGATTAAAATTATTCGTCGATAAATAAATTCGATTAAGTACGGCGAATCTTTTGTCGAAGAATAATTTATTTATGTTACGAAGAATTTAATTCCGGGCAGTTTTGTTAAAAATATCTCGGGTTGCTGAAAATTGTATCTGTCAATTGAGTTGCGACGAGAGTAGATATTTTTATCAAATGGTTTGAGAGGTTATGGGTGAAATGGTAATTTTGATAAATATCTAGATATTGGATTGGTTTAATTAAGATTTATATATATAAGTAATATATATATATATATATATATATATATATATATATATATATATATATGTGTGTGTGTGTGTGTAAAAAAAAAAAAAAAGGAAAGAAAATAGAAGAAAGGAAAAACAAAGGAAAAGGAAGAGGAAAAAAAAAAAAGAAAAAAGGAAAGAAAACGTTTCCTCTCCCTGTTGCTCGCAAAATCCATTCTCGTTCTTTCTTCTTCTTTATCTTCTTTGCTTCCTTTTGCTTCAAGAAACGAAACCCAAGACTCGATGGGTTAGAAAACAAAGATTTCTCAGCTTCATTCTTCTTGTTTGATTCGAAAACGAAGTAAAACGGTGTTAGGGATTTCAAAACCGTCAAATACAAACCCTCACGTTTCTTCTAGATCTAAGCTTTATTTCGGTAAGAGATAGAAGGGAAAGTTGATCACCTCTCTGCTACGGTGCTAGTAAGCCAACTTTAGAAGCGACGACGCGAGTGCAGATTTTATCGGAATTTATCGCAGTACCGTAATCGCTCGTTAAAGCTACCGTTAAGGTAAGGGCTCCTTCCAAACTTTTAGTTTGCATTTAGGGACTTATTTGTGGTTGTGTGGAAAATAAATTTGTTGGGTTTGAAGTGTAGATTTGGGGAAAATGAATTTAATGCTTTTATGGGTGAAAGTTTGGAGTTGGGTTTTTGGTGAAATTGATGACTGTTTTCATGGAAAAGGAATTTTATTCATCTATGTGTGTTGTTGAGGAAAAGAAATTTGATGTGTTTGAGTTGTGGTTTTTGAAAATTATTTTGGCATGTGTTATGTTTGAGTTTTGTGGAAATTTGTGGTGATTGATGATTGAACTTGGTGTGGATTTTGTGGTTTTTGAATTGATCAAATTTAATGTAAATGGTGGATTAAATTTGATGTGTGTGGTGGAAAATAAATGTTTGAGTATGCTCTGTGTGGAATTTGAAAATCGTTAGAGTTAAATGAGTATTAAAAATAGAGAATCTTTTAATATATGCATTTACTTAATGATTGTCGTGAAAATCGTTAGAGTTAAATGAGTATTAAAAATGGGGAATCTTTTAATATCTGCATTTACTTAATGATAGTCGTGGATAGAGTCAGAGTATGCTCATGCATTTCATTGTACATGGCGACCTGATGGCCATGGTGATAGTGGTGACCAGATGGGCCACGAGATGATGTCATGTGATTTGTTGGTTCATCTTATTCTTGCGGGGATGGTTGCGTCCTGTAAGGTCCGCGATAGACTACACATTTTTGGTAAATCATGCTGACGCGTGATAGGTGGCACCTCGGTAAATAGTACTTCGGCCTGTGATAGGCGGTACATTTATGATTTAAGTTTTTAGTAAATCGTGTTGACCCGTGATAGGTAGCACCTTGGTAATTTAGTACTTCGGCCTGTGATAGGCAGTACAATTATGATTTACGGCCCTTCGAGAAGGGTTTTGGTTTTGAATTCTGAGTCCATGCATTTTTGGCATATACGCATTGCATTAGGGTGTTTGGCACGCGAGTCATGTTTGATTCAAGATTATGATTGAGTGTTTGAACTCAAGTTGTCATTGTGATTGTGCTATAATTGCTAAGTGCGAATGTTTTGGGTTTGTGTGTAAGTATGATTGATTGCAAAACTTTTTCGAAACTCAAATTGTCATTGTGTTTGTGCTATAATTGCTAAGTGGGATTGTTTGGATTTGTGTGTAAGTGTTGATAGATTTTGAAACCCTTTTAAAAGCTGAATTTTGCTGTTTTCTATTGTTTTCTGATGTGTATTCGAATATAGAAGGTTGTATTCAAATACATACATCCTATTTTAGTTACTGACTTACATGTAGTCGAATATAGAAGGTTGTATTTGAATACAAACATCCTGTTTTTGCTGTCGACTTCTGAAACAGCCTTGTATTCGAATACAGAGATGTTGTATTCAAATACGACAATGCAGTTTTGTTTAAAGCTTCATTTTTCAACTTCGATTTTGCATGTTTAACATATGGAAACCCTTTCAAGGTGCATGCTAAGTTGAAAGGCCATTTTATGAATTTGAAAATTAAATGCTATATGTTATTTGTTAATTTCGGTTGGTGACCTTTTACAACTATTGTGAAAATCTGGGCTTTGCCCTCAGATGAGAACCAGGATCTTTCCACCGGTTAGTACCCTGTAGATGGGAAGGTAGTTGGACACACCTGATTGGAGCTGTGTCAGGAGGATCTTGCGAGGGGCGTGGAGATCACCTGGGTTGTAAAGTTTTTGAGTCATGATTAGATTAGACGGTTGTATAGGGACTAAAGGTCTTTCTTTTGTGGGTGTATTTATTGAATGTTGGAAGACTCTACCTATACCAATATTGTCAGCTAGACTTTTATTTTGATGGGTCCATGTACCACTTTTTGATGTGACGTGGGGAAGTTAAGATTCTTGGGCAGTGCTATTGTACAGGTGTCTGCCAAGAATACCCCAAGGGCTATGTCTGATAGGTCTCATAGCCCCGATGCATTTTGCTGTTTTAAATACTTTGGATTTTTATTTTAAACTATTTCCGCTGCTTGTAAATGTTGTTGACTTTTGTCGTTGTGTTACGACTTAAATATTTATCCAAAAGTATTTCCTTCTTTATTTCTTTGTTTTTATGAATTTGTTTTAAAAAAAATACACTCGCGCTGTTAAAAATCGGGGTGTTACACTAACCCTCCAAGCCAGTCTTCCCAAATAGTCTGTCAACCCCAGACTTTTGAGGAACTAACCATCTTGACACTAAAATTCAAGTCTTCTCCTAACAATCTTACAACCCCAGATTGAAGAAGGAACTAAACCACTATCGAGTCTTCTACTAATAAATGTTTTACTTATATACTTTTTACATTCTTATTATAAAACTTATATACCTTTAAAATTTCATTTACAGTCAATGAATAACTATATATGATACATGTTTTATTTTATAGTTCCCTCGTCAAGATAACAACATAGATTGCAGGTACTATATTTTTCTATGAATTATTATTTTCATTTGTAATGATTTTCATTTATAAACCACCTATATATATATATATATATATATATATATATATTTAATTCTAACATTTTTATTTTTTGTTCAAATATTATATCACACATAGTACTTTTACAACTCCAAGTTAAGTTACTCTGAAAGTGATCTAATTCAAATCAAGGAAGAAAGGTGTCAGTATGTCCTCAAACTAAGATTTAAATAATTTGTTATTAGGTGAGTTTCATATTATAAATTATTATTGTATATTTTTTGTGTGAACTGAGAATTATTCTAAGTTCTTTTATTTTTCTTCAAAATAGGGTTAAAGTTGGAAGTTTCTATTGTGTTGATGATTCTGAAAAATTGATGTTGCTAGAAATTAAGAGAGCATTGATTTTGATGACATGTATTTAGGGTTTATCTATGATAGCACTTTTTAAAAAGCGCTTTAAAAGACATTAGTTTTATGAGACCTTATGACAGCGCTTTAAAAGACCCTATGAAAGTGCTATATGAACTTATAACAACACTATAAATATTTTGACCCTATGACAATGCTTTTATAACAAAACGCAACACTTTTATAATAAAGCGTTGTCAAATGCTTTGTTACTATATATAACTATTAGTACCTATGACAACGCTTTTCATAAAAGCGTTATCTTAGTCTCTGTGTATTTTTAAAATATAATACAATAGCGTTTTTTAACAAGGTGCACTATAAAATTTATATTTTGGTGTAGTGATACCAATTTTGCATAAACACTATCATATATTAATGTTATTATTCTAGAAATCTTCGTTGTTCATTCAAAATTAAAAAAGTAAATAATTAAATACATACATATATATATATATATATATATATATATATATGTCACAACTTCAATAAGAGAGCATAAATGTGATGTGCAAATTCTGTTTTACATTTATGATCAAACTCCATCATTATGTAACACTACAAGAAAACAAGGAATTTGTGAGGGCAAAAAGCAGCCACAAAGGGGCTATTTGTGGCGGCCTAAGGCAGCCACAAATAAGCTGGTCACAAACTTTTGTAAGGGCTTTTGCAGCCACAAAGTGTGGAAAACACGTTGGCATTTGTGAGAACTTTTGCAGCCACAAAAGGCTGCCTTTGTAAGGGCATAGGCCGCCACAAAGGACAAACTGATTTTAAAAAATTCAGCCTTTGTGAGGGCCCAGGCCGCCACAAATTACCTCCAGATTAAAAAATAAATATTTTGTAAGGGCTTAGGCCGCCACAAAATATTACGTATATTAAGAAATTAATTTTTTTAAATTCAAAATTAATTTTGTATTATAATTTTATATATAATAAATTAATATAAATTTAAAATTTAAATTTAAATTGTAATTAAATTAAAATTATAATTAAATTAAAATTATAATTAAATTTAAAATATAATATCACTATAAATTAAAATTAATATATAATAAACTAATCTGAATATAATTAAAAATTCAAATTAAATTTAAAATAAAATATTTAAATTATAATTATAATTAAAGATTAATTTAAATTACAAATAAAAAAAATTAAAATTAAAATTAAAATAAAATTTAAATAAAATTAAAATTAAATATTAAAATTAAAATAAATATTATATATAAAAATATAATATTAATAATAATTAAAGTAATTACCACAAAATCAAATAAAACATGCATTCCAAAATTAACAAATAATGTCTTACAAACCCAAAATTTATAAATAATGTCTTACAAACCCAAAATT
>NC_021165.2:39434002-39439728 GCF_000331145.2 Cicer arietinum
TGCTGTTGCTGGAAGGCAGAGTTCGGAGGATCCTGGTGTTGCTGTTGGAAATTTGGAGGCGGTTGCTGCTGCTGGGAGTATTGAGAGTAATTTTGTTGCTGCTGGAATAGTGGTTGTTGAGGCAAGTATTGAGGCCGAGGCGGGAACTGCTGATGAAACACAGGAGGAAATGAAAATTGTTGTTGTTGAAATTGTTGTTGTTGCTGCTGAAACTGCTGCTGCTGCTCTTGAAACTTTTGTTTCCACTCCTCATTCAATTTATCAATTGCGGCTTGTATCAGCTGTTGTGTCTTTTCTTCTTGCTCCCTTGCCCATTGCTTCTTTAACTGGTCAAGATCATTATCTATCGACGGACGATGAGATCGATCCGTACTAGCATAAGAAGAAGACGTCTCAGTCTGAATATAGCCGGTTGGACCTTTCTTAAAGGTTGATGATAAACTACCGGCACCCAGCACACGCCCTTTGTACTTGCCACCACTGATGTGCATAAAACTTGCGGTCTCATATTGTTTCCGCTGCACTGGACCAGCTCGCTGAGCAGGAGGAAGAGTAGCTTGATGATCATCCCATTCTTTCATGATTTGTTGAAGTTGTTCCTATATTAAAAATAAAAAAATAAAATAGTTAATAATTAATATATAATAATTTATAGGTCTAATTAATATATAACAATTAATATATAATAATTACCTGAATATTTTTTGATAATTCATCAGTATACTCATTTGTTTCAGGATTAACATGAAGATAGCGATGTATCTCAGCCTGAGTGACCTCCCTTCCAAGTTGCTTTTCCTAAAATATTAAATTAATGTCAAGTTTATAAGTTGGTGAAATGTGATGATTAATTGAATATAAATTAATAGATATATATTATAAATAATAATAAATTACCATATAATATTTAATTTCTCCAGCAGACATGGAACCTCCCTTATGAGTACTGGTACCCCTCTCAGATGCTCTATTAGTCTTTGCTTTTTCTCTCTTCTGTTTGTAAGCATCTGTGTTCCATTTCCTCCACAAAGCAGTCCAAACATTTTCACCAATCCAATTAGGCCGTTTTTCCTCCCCCTTATTACGTGCGTAAGCCAACATAGATGAGAGACGCTTTGAAAAGCGATGGTCAAATGAAGCCAAAACTGCGGCATCATGCTCTCTTTTCCAAGTGCATTTGGTCTGTTGTTTGTTGAAATTTAAAAAATATTAAAAATATAATTAGTAATTCAGTAAATTAATCAAATGTATAAATAAATAGTAATTAAATAAATTAATCTAATGACTTACTTTGAAACAATGTAAAAACTGATCAACTTCCCTAATTTGAGGTGTCTTATCCTCTTTTATCTCACCCCAAGACAACCATGGTTTTTTATATTTCTCTTGTATGACTTCAGCAATTGCCTTTGCAGATGATTTAAAAGGAAGATATCTTCAAAGTTTATATGCAAATTAAATATAAAAATAAATTAATAAAATTAATAATGTATTTACATTGCAATAATAATGAAATATTTAATCAATCATAGTTTACATACCCATCTCCTTCTGGAATGATGACAATGCGGTTGTAGCAATCAACACATCCGGGATCCATTATTTCGTCTAAGGTATAAGGCTCTACTGGGACCTCCGGATATAGAGGAATAGCTCCACCACTAGTACCAATGGACGGCATCGGCATGAGAGATGGGTCATTAACAACACGTTTAGCAACTTTTTTCTTACCACGTGATGTTTTGGATATTCCTCGTATTGCCGCCGTTCCTGTTCCTCCCGATCCATCCGAACCTCCTGATCCTCCTGCAGATCCTCCTACTCCCGACACTGAAGCCATGTCTATATATATATATATCCATATCCATACATATATATAATATAATATATGTGTGTATACAATTAACATAAGATTAATTAATAATGAAGTATACATAAATAAATTATAACACTGACATAAATAAAGAAATATATATAAAATATAAAAATATATATATAAGGTGTCGTTCATTTCAATTACAATATATAATATTATAGATATAGAAACACACATATATATATAATTAATTAATTGTCTTCGTCTTCGTCTTCGTCATCATCGTCGTCGTCATTTGATGAGTGAATTAAGTCATTGCCTTCATCATTCTCTAATTCATCTATTTCTTGTTCATCAACTTCTTCTCCAATGTGTGACTCATGACAAAGTTGACTAATAGTCTCATCTCCAATCACATGATCCAAATTTGACATTTCATCCATTTGAAATGCAACTTCTTCATTTTGACCTGCTTCAACTTCTTCGATTCCACTCGTTGGTCTTGTTTTGATTGCAGCACACCAACCTTGTTTGCTTCTGACAGTTGATGGATAAGGAACATAATAGACTTGTCTTACATTATGGGCCAGGGCAAATGGATCAAACCGTGGATATTTTTTGCTCATACGAATGTCTACAGTATTGGATATCAAATTTATTTTAGTTCCTCTGCTAGATGGATCAAACCACTTACAGTAAAACAACACCACTTTTTTCGCATAATCTAGGAACGTGTAGTCAATTTCGTAAATATGCTCAATTATGCCATAGAAATCTTCTACTACACCACTATCAGAGACACTTTTCATACAAACTCCACTATTAATTGTTTCTTTTCCTTCAGTCCAAGATTCGGTGTGAAATTTGTATCCATTGACGTAATAGGTGTGCCATTCTTTGAAACTTCTACTCGGGCCCATAGATAAGTGCCTTAAGTGGATGTTGATAGGAGTTTGTTCTTCGAGATGCACTTGTTGTTGAAACCATAATGGGAAATTTGAATGTATATCATCAGATGATTGTCCCGTATTTAAAAATGCCCTGATCGATGACCATATATATGGTGAATATCAATTTAATCATATAATTAAATATAATTAATATGAAGAGAAATTTGAAACGTACTCAATGTATGGTTTAACTTCGGTGCAGTTAATCAAAACGTGAACATGTGCCGCATTAAATACTTTGTCGCTTGGCCAGAAAATCGGAAAATCCCTACCAGCATGATGACCAGACAAGCAAAAAACTGATAAAGCATGTGGATGACGTATAACACTATCAGTAGCGTTTCTTCCGTTAACTGGTGACAACGTTTCGTTGTTGAAATAATGAGAACAAAAGTGTGTTGTTTCACGGTGAAGGTAAGATGAACAAATTGAGCCCTCAACTCTAGCTTTGTTTTTCACCGACCGTTTTGAATAACCCATGAACCTATAATATACAAAGAGATGTACAATAAGCTCCATGTATATATAAGTTGAAGTATATTGAAAATCAAGTATATGTATATATATATCACCTTTCAAATGGATACATCCATCTATACTGAACTGGTCCACCAAGCCTAGCTTCACTTGCAAGATGCACTGAGAGATGCTCCATGGAATCAAAAAACCCAGGAGGAAATACTTTCTCCAACTTACATAGAATGATCGGAATGTCATTTTCCATCTTGATGAGATCTTTATCATAGAGTGTTGAAGAACACAAATTCTTGAAATATTGACTCACTTCAATAAGTGGGTTCAATACATGTGTCGGTAAAGCACTAAAGGCAATAGGAAGTAAACACTCTAAAAATATATGACAATCATGACTTTTCATCCCATGCATCCTCCCATTTTCCACATCAGCACATCTTGCCAAATTAGAACAATAACCGTCAGGCGTCTTCAGCTCTTTGATCCAACGATAAACAGATTTGGCTTCATCAGTAGATAAAGTGTAATTCGCACGAGGTTTTAGTGTCTTGCCGTTTTGTTCCATCAACAACAAATCTGGTCGTCTGCAATATATACCTATGTCTTTTCTGGCTTTGTCATTATCTTTTTTTTCCTTTCACATTCATCACAGTATTAAATATGTTGTCAAAGAAATTTTTCTCAATATGCATAACATCGAGATTATGTCTCAAAAGATTATGTTTCCAATATGGTAGATCCCAAAAAATACATCTTTTTGTCCAATTGTGCTATTGTCCGTAACCTTGTGGTTTACAAGCCACACCATTAACAACATGTACCTTTGGCATATCTTTTACTTTATTCCAAACTTGTTCTGATGTCAATTTAAGCGGTGGTCCTAGACTTTCTGCATAGCCCTTCATAAATGCAGCTTTGTTCCTTCTAAATGCATGATCAGCAGGTAAAAACCTACGATGCGAGTCAAACCACGATGCTTTCCCGCCAAATTTTAAAGTAAATGCTTTTGTATCTTCCATACAAATAGGACAAGCTAATTTACCATGGGTGTCCCATCCTGACAACATCCCATAAGCGGGAAAATCGTTAATGGTCTACATCAATGCAGCTCTCATCATAAAGTTTTCTCTCCGAGCAATATCATATTTCAAGACACCATTCCACAACCTCTTCAAATCTTCAATCAAAGGTTGTAAGAAAATATCAATACCAGTTGTAGGATTAGAAGGACCTGGTATCACAACAGCTAAGAACATATAAGGTTTAGACATACACATATAAGGCGTAAATCCATCTGAGGATAATCCAAGTCTTACATTGCGTGGATCTGACGCAAAATCAGGATGCATTTGATCAAAGTGTTTCCATGCCTGACCATCAGACGGATGTCGCAACTCGCTTGAATTTCTTCTATTCTCATAATGCCACGTCATATTTCCTGCAGTTTGTATTGATGCAAACAATCTCTGCAATCTTGATACAATAGGTAGGTAAAACATTGCTTTCCTTGGAATTGATTTTCCCCTACTTACCCTAGAGTTATTCCTTTGGTGATACCTTGGTTGTTGACAAAACTTGCATTCAACTAAGTTAGCATCATTCATACCAAATTCATTGTCATAATACAACATCCAACCTTTAACACAACAATCAATCCTCTTGAAACCTAATCCTAACTTTGACACTAACTGTTTCGCATCATAAAAACTTTGCGGCAAACCATCTCTAACAGGTGTTGCGTCTAGCATCATTTTAGTCATCAAATCCAAAGCTAAATCAAGAACATGAAATTGAGACTTTAGACCTAATAGTCTAATACACATTGATAACTTTGAGTTTGAAGAACCTTCAAACAACGGTTTATTTGTCTCTTTCAAAAGACCATAAAATCTCTGAGCTTCTTCATTGGGAAGTCCATCGGTATCGTCATATTGATCTTCATTGAATGACAAATTAACCCCAACAGCATCCGAGATCATATCATTCATCGCCTCAAAGTGTTGATAGTTATAATAATCTATACCTAACATGGTAGTACTACTTGAAGGACCTGTGTTATAATTCTCCATAGATGTACTAGTATTAGGCGCCGCTGGAGACTCTTCTCCATGATTAGTCCAAATCCAGTAGTTAGGCATAAATCCATCTGCATACAAATGCACTCTTATTTCATCTTCACTTTTAAACCGTCTACATCGACATAAACAACATGGACATCTCATTCCCCCTTCATCTTGGACAATTTGTTGCACTCTCGCAAAATTCAGAAAGTCTTCAACCTTGTTAGCAAAACGTTGTTTAAGACCCTTTCTTCCAGGAAAATTCCTATCGTACATCCAACTACGGTCCCTTTCTTCTAGGAAAATTCCTATCGGTCTAAATCCATATATATATATATCGATGTTTTATATATTAATTGCTTTATTTTTCAAAAGCATTATATATAAATTTTGACATATTTATATGTCAATTAGGGGAGCATGCAT
>NC_021165.2:39440296-39453720 GCF_000331145.2 Cicer arietinum
TGTTTGAAACTTTTATTTATCATATATTATGTAAACAACATCATTCCTATTTTTTTAAAAATAAATCTATAATAACACACACACATACACACACACACATATATATATATATATTACTAATCTATATTTTAAAAATAATATATATATTTTCTAATCTAAATTTAAAATATATAAAATACTAACTTGATGCCGAGTAGCGTCTGACTTGAAGTTTTCACTCACGTACGATTCTTACAAGTCTTCGAAGTAATTAACAACCACTGTAAAAAAAAATTCAATAATATTAATTACTTAAATCAAATGAAAAAATATAATTAAAAAACTACATATATAATATAATATACACTTACCAAAATTAAATCAAGCTTGATGAATATTTTGTGTAGAGAGAAAGTGGAGAGAATAGTTAGAAGGAGGTTTTAGAGAGAAGTTAGAAGTGAAAAAATGAAAGAGGAGTGGAGTAATATATATAGGGTATGCTTGATCATTTGTGGCGGCCAAAGCAGCCACAATGACCAACGCATATTAGGCATTTGTGGCGGCCAGAACGTGCCAACGATACTATTGTTGTTTGTGGCGGTCTTTGCCGCCACAAAATGTAACGGTCTAATTGTTTGTGGCGGCCTGGGCGGCCAGAAATGCCAACGTCATTGTGCTTCCTTTGTGGCGGCCTATGCAGCCATAAATGCCAACGTTCACTTGCTTTTGTGGCGGCCTATGCAGCCACAATGCACATCTCACTTCAGTCATTTGTGACGGCTTTGCCCCTCACAAAATTTATTTTTTGTGGCTGTAAAAGCCCTCACAAAATTCTTAAAAATTTTACTGGATTTTGTGGCTGCCTAAGCCCTCACAAAATCACAACGTTGTGATTTTGTGAGGGCTTAGGCAGCCACAAAATCCAGTTAAATGTTTACAAATTTGTGAGGGCTTTTTCAGCCACAAATGAAGACCAATTTCAATTTTGGTATTTGTGAGGGCTTTTTCGGTCACTAATTTGTGAGGGTTTTATTCGGCCACAAAATATTTATAAAGTTGGCCACAAAATAGTGTTTTTCTTGTAGTGAGGGTCTTTCTAATTTTTTTAAGTATATGCATATGTAACTGGTTTCTTCACTATGTGTTTCTTCACTCTCCTAGTGAACCCTCTCCCTACGAACTCTCTATGCAGGAACTCTCTCTGCGTTTCTTCAACCTGCAAATCCTATCTAATTTCGCTGTCTTATCTTATCTCTAACGCAAACCTTTCACCTACATGACCCATCTCATCTTCGACCATGTAACTTGTATCTCATCTTCGACGCAACCCTTTTCTGTGCGACCACGTCTCGGACACAACTTCGCTATTGCATCTCAACAACTCTACCATTGTAAGTGTCGCTCTGCTAGGGTTTCATTTGCAAATTTTTAGGTTCTATTTCAACATTTGGTACCTTACTAGTTATTGCTAGTGTTCTTGATTTTTTGGGTTATGTTTCAACATTTGGATTTTTATTGCTAGTGTTCTTGATTTTTAGGGTTCTATTTCGATTTTGCACTGTCATTTTAATTTACAAAAACATGGATAGGTGATGTGGACTATGTTTAAAACTCTAACTATGATTAGACAAAAGTTAGTAGCAGTCGGAGAATGAATTAATTCTTGCTAATTGATAGACAAACGTTAGTAGCATATATGAAAATAAACTCTTACTATATAGACAAATGTTAGTAGCAGTGATAGAATGGATTAATTAATTATTTTCAATTGTTAGAATGAATTAATTCTTGCTATGATTAGTATCAGTTAAACTCTTACTTTGATTAGATTCTTTTATGCACAACTTGATAGAATGAATTAATTCTTACCGATTGTGTTAGCATATGCAAAATTGAATATCAAACATATTGACTCAAAACCCTATGTCTAGTTATGTTTGGTTTAGTTCAGTTATGAAACCATAAACAAAATAGTTAGTTTTAATTTTAGGGATACCAGTATTGTCATTTGGGTAGATGAAAGTGTGGATAATTGTTAATACGAGCATATTTTAATAGTTTTGGAGAACTATTAATATAAACATATTTTGTGGGAGGTTATGCAATGATGGGAGAGTGTGGAGAGAGGTCATTCATGTTATTTCTAATTGTTGGCTAGGAGAATATTCTCAAGTAGGAGCATTTGCTCTAGTTCATTTCCTTTCCAGTGGTAGAGCCTTTGAGCTTCTTTATAGTAAATAATACACAATATTTCATTTCTCAATTTACTAGTTCTATCAACAACCTTGATCCAAGAACTACTGGGAAGTCATAAAGACAATCATATTGCAAATAAAACATAGGGTGAATTAGACTCTCTTTAGGATGTAGGAGATGGGATTTAGTTTTAGCATAAAACTATATGTAGACCATCCTGTTAGTCACTTACTAATGTCTGAAACCTAGATATCTTATGACATGTCACTATGATCAACACATATTAAATCCATCCTCGAGACATGAATGGATGGATCATTTTCAAAGATTAGTGTACATTTCCTCATTGGGGCATCACAGTGTGGAATTATTATGTTTCGTTGTTTGTCTTTTTTAATTAAATACGATTCACATTCACGGTATTGATTTCATAATTTTCACCGCATGAATACTTCCTGGATATTGTTGTTTGTTGTAAGATGCATACCATTTCATGTATTGGGTTCTGTTTTTTCTTATTTTTTGTAGGTCAAACATCAGTCGGTTGAATCTAATTGTTTCACATACCAAGTACATGATTAACCATTGATTTAGAGTGTCTCATCTTGTGTGCTCTATTTATCTTCCCCTACTTATCGCATGGTAGGAAAAGGAGCATTGTACAATACTTTGAGAGAAATATTACACCTTAATTCGATCCCTGTCGGCTATGTTAAAGTTTCACCTGTGATTGCTTTAGAACCACTTGCACCATTGCCTATACCTGACAATGATGGAGATATGAAGTTGTTGGGAGAAGCGATAGGTAGTTATGTAGCATGACCCAAAAATCTTGTTAGCATAGATACGGTATGTTGAAAACATTATTACTACCAATCATATATTTTGTACATATATTCCTATGATTTTTTGAACATATATTACTTAGATAATGATAATGTTGTTGCTTGTTGTTATTTTTTGAATCTCTACTTTGTTGAATGTGTTACGAACTTTGATCAGTTTATGTTATTTCGAATTGTAGTTTGTAGAAAATTGTGATACTAGTGAAATTTCATTCTATATGTATCTAATACATTTCCTTTTAATTGCAAACAATTTCAAGGAATGCTAGTTTCATTTTCTTATGAAATTCCATCTTGTTAGCGTTTATGTTTTCAGTAAATTAGAGGAATGTTGGTTTTTCCAAAATAATCTTTAGTTTCACATTTATTTAGCTTCCTAAAAATTCTAAAAGGACTTATAAGAAGGTTCAGCCTCACAACGAGGCAACCCCTTCACCATAATTTTTTTGACATATACATCAACCGTATACGAAATGATTATCTTACTATAATATCTAACAAACTGATCAATCTCGTTTTTTTAGATTCAAGCAAAAGCTACATAAAAACGTTAAGAAAGTTGAGTCAAAAGTAAATATGTCGCACCGCAAATGCAGGTTTGTGGTAAAATGTTTATTCAATCACTAATTTATTTAGATTCACATTGTTTTAGATTCCTACAAATTCTAACAAATTGAAATACAATTTTTCAAATTCAAGCAAAATCTATAGAAAAGATTTAAAAAGTTGAGCATAAAAATTAATTTGTCGTATTGCAAAAACTAGTTCTTGGAAAATCAACTGTGGTTATGTCACACGTACCAAATCGAGAAAGGTTTGGATGACTAATTTTAGAAGAACACATATACACGTATCATAAAAATGGAGAAATGTATTTTCAGATTTTATTATGAAGAATTACTTAATAATGAACACATATATGAACTTCTGAAACATGATGAGTTGTGTGCTATTGTCATTAACATATACATTAGGTAATGTAAAATACTTTATTTGAGATAAAAATTTCTTTTACTTGCATCATTGCCACATTTATTAGTAATTAATCTAATTTTATATTTTCATGGAAGATATTTATATGAAAAATTGGTGTGTCTGCGCCAATTGAAAAATAAATTTTCATTCTTATCTCCCCATAAGCTATCCATGTCTCAACTTGATCCAATTAGAGTAAACAAATATGCTGTTGATCTACTTGTGGAAAATAAAGAAAATGATAAGTTGTGTCTTGTGCATATAATTCAGGGTAATTAAATATTATTTCTCTATATCTTGTTAATTTATAATACCTTATCAGTTGTAAACAAATTTTCCAACCAAATTTTTGTTGTTGTAGGCAACATTTTGTGTTGTATGTCGTCAATGCCACCTCAGAAATTATATATTATTTGGATCCACTACACGATCATTATAACATTAATCACTCATAAATAAAGAATATCTTAGATATGTATGTAATATTCATTTATTTCTTAAACATATAAATAATTTGTTTGATCATTGCAAAATAATCATATTTATTTGATAGTGCTTTACAAGTTTTCCGCGCTCAAATAGGTGCTACAATGTTGAAGCATAAGTCAAGAAACATCACATGAGTTCCAATAAAGGTTTGAAATAATAAATATGTTTTACTTATATACTTTTTAAATTTTTTATACAACTTAATTATATGCATGCCTTTAAAATTTTATTTACCATAACTATATATTGGTGTACATGTTTTACATTATAGTGCCTTTGCCAAGATAACAACATAGATTGCGAGTATTATATTTTGCGATTCATGAAGGAGATTATTGTTATGAATCAAAGTATATTTCCATAAATTGTACGTTATTTTCATTAGATTTTGATTTTCATATATAAACTACTTACATACTTGATTCTAAATTATTTATGTTCAAATATTATATCGCACATAGTACTTTGACCATTCCAAGTCAACTTACTCTAAAAGTGATCTAACTAAAATCAAGGAAGACTGGTGTCAGAATGTGTTCGAAGTGAGAGTTATATAATTTGTTATTAAGTGAGTTTCACATTGTAAACTATTATTGTATATTTTTATGTGAACTGAGAATTATTATAATTAATTTGTTTTATTTTTTGTTACAATAAGGTTAAACTAAGAAATTGCTATTGTGTTGATGATCTTGGAAAAATTGATGTTGCTAGAAATTGCTATTGTGTCAATATGTGCTTGATGTTGATGATATTGGAAAAAGTAAATGTATAGAAGAATATAGAGTTTGAATGAAATTATTGCTATTGTGTCAATATATGTTTGATGTTGATGATCTTGGAATATCTAAAGGTATAGTAGAATATAGAGTTTGAACGAAATAAGGAAAAACTTACGACTTTGCTTTTTGAAAAAACGCACGACAATGATTTTTTAAAAACCGCTACTAGATACCTACAACATCGTTATTTCGAAGAAAAGAAAAATGCTTTAAATTACCATATACACAATATTTTTTGGAAAAACGTTGTAAAATGAGACACCTATAGCCGCACTTTTATCCAAAAAGCGCTATAAATTTCTACCTACGACAACACTTTTCGAAAAAAGCACTGTTCAATATCACTTACGACAGTGCTTTTTATATTTTTAAAAACGTTGTTGTATCTTTTAACAGCACTATATTTTTAAAAACGTTGTTGTATCTTTTAAAAAATTCATTGTTAAAGTCTATTTTTGGTGTAGTGTATATGGAAAAATAACATCAATATATGACATTGCTTTATTAATTGAATATTGTTGTCGCGTGGCTAAGATTTGACAACACTTTTTTCTTTAAGTAGCACCTAAGGCAGCAGTTTTCAGAAGAAAAAATATACTTTAAAATATTATCTACGACAACGCTTTTCTAGGAAAAACGTTATTAAATGATAATATATCAGAAAAAGCGCTATAAAGATACTATTAAATCCTAACGACGACAACACTTTTAAGAAAAAAAACTCTATTGAATATCACCTAAGACAGTGCTTTTACATTTTTAAAAGCATTGTCGTATCTTTTAACAGCACTACATACTAAAACGTTTAAAAACGTGAAATAGATCAAAAAAGTGTTGTTAAAACCTATTTGTTGGTGTAGTGTTTGAGGATTTGAAGCACATTTAACTGTTGGCTCTTTCAAATATTTGTAAGCATGCTTGAGCTTAAAAATGAACTCCAAATAACAAATGCTTAAAGGAATCATTTTGCTTACCATTCGTACCACACCAGTTTATTAAATTAGGTAGAAACATGATAAATACAATTTAAAAATATAAAGAAAACTATTTTTGGACATGAATATTAATTTGAAATTAGACATATAATTATATATATTGATATGAACATAATTTTGATTTTATATCACAACTGTTTTAAGAACTAAAAGAATAGTGGTCATGCAAGCCATGAAGATGAGGATACGCTTCATAGAAAACATCTTCAAACAAGAGTTCTCAAAAAGAACAAGTGACAAGCGTTCTCTAAAAAAGCCATGAAAATTCTGCATATGTTTCCTCATTTATGTGATCATACGAAACAATATTTTAAACAATGAAGAACGGAGTGGGGGACAAAAACAAAAGAATTTTAGGCCGAGAAATATACACATAAACATTTTTTTTAGTGAGATATACATATTTTAAATGATAAAAAAATTATAAAATACACTAATCTCCTAAGCAAGAACTCATATTCTTGATCAAACCATTCAAAAAATAAAATATGAGTTTTATTTTGTAAAATGAATGTATAAAATTCATTCTGAATTTCTTTGTTTTAGAAAGTTTTTAAAGAACCATGTTCTTTTATATGTATTTTTGGAAGCATAAAAATCATTATGGAGAATAGTTTTATCAACTTCAAATGCTTTTTCTATGACATTTAATTCATTAACAACTTTTTCAGTTATAACAGAAAAGGATGGCGATGTTGGTGGAGAAATGTTTGGTTGTTCCTCATTAATGTTTTGAGGTGCAATGTAGATTTGATGAGGTATATTTGTGGAGTAATCAACGTTTTGAAAAGAAACACTTGGTATACTAGAACATGAAAAACGTGTTGATCCAGGAATAAATTCACTGCTTCATCATCGCTCCACAAATTAAGGCTTGTAAAAATTAGATGATAATGCAAATGCCAAATGCAGTGTGTATCATGCGTCGAAGTGTTAAGCTACATCAATATCTTCTGTTTTTGACTTGAAACTGTTAGTGTTTTACTTGCAATGGAAGTAAAACCAGAAAGAAGGAATGAATGAAATGAAAATGTGTTAAGTTTATTGAGATGAGTATGCTATTTATACATAGCCTCTATTACATTATTTCTAACTATCTTCTTCTTAACTAACTAACTAACTAACTGTAACACCCCAACTTTTAACAGCGCGAGTGTATTTTTTTTTAAACAAATTCATAAAAACAAAGAAATAAAGAAGGAAATACTTTTGGATAAATATTTAAGTCGTAACATAACGACAAAGTCAACAAATACTTACAAGCAGCGGAATAGTTTTTGAAATAAAAATCCAAAGTATTCAAATATCAAAATACATCGGGGCTATGAGGCCTATCAGACATAGCAAAAACAGGATGCTTGTATTCGACTACAAGCCTCTTGTATTCGAATACACATAAGAAAACAGCAGAAAATAGCAAAAAAATCAGCTTTTAAAGAGGTTTCACAATCCATCAATCCTTCCACACAAATCTAAACAAGCACACTTAGCAATTATGGCACAATCACAACAACAACTTGAGTTTACACACACAATCATAACTTTAAATCAAACATGACTCGCGAGGTTTTGTAATCAATCAACACTTGCACATAAATCCAAACAATCACACTTAGCAATTATCGCATAATCACAACAACAACTTGAGTTTACACACACATTCATAACATTAAATCAAACATGACTCGCGTGTCAAGCACCCTAATGCAATGCGTATATGCCAAAAGGCATGGACTCGGAATTCCAATCAAAACCCTCCTCGAAGGGCCGTAAATCATAATTGTACCGCTTATCACAGATCGAAGTACTAAATTACCGAAGTGCCACCTATCACGTGTCAGCACGATTTACTAAAAACGTAAATCGTAAATGTACCGCCTATCATAGGCCGAAGTACTATTTACCGAGGTGCCGCCTATCACGGGTCAGCATGATTTACCAAAAATGTGTAGTCTATTGCAGACCTTACAGGACGCGACAATCCCCGCAAGGATAAGATGAACCAACAAATCACATGGCATCATCTCGTGGTCCATCCGGTCACCACTATCACCATGGCCCATCCGGTCGCCATGTACAATGAAATGCATGAGCATACTCTGACTCTATCCACGACAATCATTAAGTAAATGCAGATATTAGAAGACTCCCCATTTTTAATACTCATTTAACTCCAACGATTTTCACGACAATAATTAAGTAAATGCAGATATTAAAAGATTCCTCATTTTTAATACTTATTTAACTCAAACGATTTTCAAATTCCACACATAGCATACTCAAACATTTATTTTCCACCACACACATCAAATTTAATCCACAATTTACATTAAATTCGATCAATTCAAAAACCACAAAATCCACACCAAGTTCAATCATCAATCACCACAAATTTCCACAAAACTCAAACATAACACATGCCAAACTAATTTTCACAAACCACAACTCAAACACATCAAATTTTTTTCCTCACCAACACACATAGATGAATCAAATTCCTTTTCCACAAAAACACTCATCAGTTTCACCAAAAACCCAACTCCAAACTTTCACCCATAAAAGAATTAAATTCATTTTCTCCAAATCTACACTTCAAACCCAACAAATTTATTTTCCACACAACCACAAATATGTCCCTAAATGAAAACTAAAAGTTTGGAAGGAGCCCTTACCTTAACGATAGCTTTAACGAGCGATTACGGTACCGTAATTAATTCTGGTAAGAACTTCGTTCGTGTCGTCGTTCCAAAGTTGGTTCACTAGCACCGTAGAGTAGAGATGGGCAACTTTCCCATATATCACTTCGCGAAATAAAGCTTAGATCTAGAAGAAATGTGAAGGTTTGTGTTTGACGGTTTTGAAATCACCAACACCGTTTTCGAATCCAAAAAGATGAATGAAGCTGAGGAATCTTCTCTTTCACACTCACCAAGCCTTGGGTTTCCTTTCTTAAAGCAAAAGGAAGTAAACGAAAATGAAGAAGAAGGAAGAAGATGGAGTTCTTCACGAGGCAGAGAGGGAGAAAGGATTATGTTTTCTTTCCTTTCCTCTGTTTGTTTTCTTTTCCTTTTCTTTTCTTTTTCCTTTTCCCTTCTTTTTCCTTTTTCTTTCTTTTTCCCTCCAAACATATATATATATATATATATATATATATATATATATATATTAATTATAACTTAACAAATATCTAAAAATATCTAGATATTTATCAAAATTACCATTTCACCCATAACCTCTCAACCCATTTGATAAAAATATCTACTCTCGTCGCAACTCAATTGACGGATACAATTTTCAGCATCCTGATATATTTTTAACAAAACTGCTCGGTATTAAATTCTTCGTAACATAAAAATATTATTCTTCGACAAAAGATTCACCGTATTTAATCTAATTTATTTATCGACGAATAATTTTAATCGGGGCATCAAAAGATATTTTTGGGCATTAAACTCACAAAATATCAATAACTTGGTTAAAAAGCCTCGAAATTCAATACCAAAATACATAAATTAGAATTTAAAACTATGGGTCTTACACTAACTAACTAAGTGGTTAGTTAGTTAGTTGATTACATACAATCACACTAACTTGAATTACACAAAACTGATTACGGAGAACGTTCTCCGTTTTCAGGCACAAACCAAGAACATTCTTGGTTTCCAACATTTTCCCTTAATTCAAGTTTCTAAACGAAGATCAGTTATGTGACCTATGCGTGTGAAGGATTTTCCCTTAATTCAAGAACATTTTCCCTTAATTATAATTGAATAATGTGTGTGAAGGATTTTGTATTATTTTATGGTAGTGAAAATCATATATTATTGGAGTTTGTGTATTATGATGATAAATTTTGAATGTAATATATGACTATGAAAATATGCATTGATGATTACTTGTTGAAATATGATGTTACCACCTTGATGAATATCACGAAATGCATATTGCGTTTTATTGAATAGTGATGAAATTGACTTGTGTCAATGATGGTCCTCTTAATGGAGTGAGTAACCTAGACCAACGAGGGGAGAAAATAGATGTTGATAAATTTTGAAGTGGAGATTATTTGGTCATCATATAGGTAGGGCCTGACAAGCCTAGTGATTTCAGGGAAGTACAACTGAATGAGCTTGATCATGACGGTCTACTATTGAGCCTTAGGGCAATATTGTTATACCTTGGAGGTATTCGGGTGGAGAACTCCTAGGTGACTTGGAGGTAGCACTCCAAATGTCGGGAGCTACCATGCAACACATGTTTACCTCGACTGTCACGTATATGTGTCTCGAGTTGAGTTGAGGGGATCTATGAGGACATGGCCAAATTGAATTGTCTGTCCACTTGTGTGGTGGCATAGTATCAAGCCTCCTAACCAAGTACTTAAGAGTTAGAATGGTACCAAAGAAAGAGGAGGAGTCTAGAGTATAAGAGCATGCATAACATTACTTGATTTGTGTGTTTACTTATTTGATGTTATGGATTGTATCAATGTTTTACCTTGATTATTCTTGTTGATTGTGATTTAATATGATACGGTGTTTACTATATTTTACGAGTTATTCTCAATTATTTTATAATATTACATGTTTTCGAAGCTCACCCCTCGTTGCTTGTGTTTGGCGCTTGCGAGAGCGCAGTCATTTCAGGTTATCATTTGGTGATCTGCGCTCTGATAGGTGATATTGGGTGAGAGTAATTTATCGTATTTTATTGAGTTATGAATTAATTTAGATTTTTCTAAATTCGATTGATCAATTGTGTTATTTTTATCTTTTATTCGGATGTAGAAATTAGTTGTCTATAAGTTTAGCACGTACTTTTATGTTAGAAATTTTTATTTAATAAACCTCAACTATATTCGATATTAAAGGATTTTTAATTGAAATTATTTTTATGCAAGCATTTTGTGTAAGTGTGAATGTGACTTTCTGAACTTTATAGTTTAAAAGAAAAATTTTATACTGCATTTTGGAACCGCTGGGAATCTCTTTCAAAACTAGTGTATTTTACTTTTTATTTCAATTTGGGTTTAGGGTGTCACATCCCACAATTACGATAGCAGCGTAAGACATTTGAAAAATGAAAGAGATTTGGCAAAAGTCTTCTACTAATTGAGAGCAGGAGCTGCTGCTATATGTGTGTTGTTGTGCCAAACATGATACTCAAATGAATATGTAAGACCCATAATTTTAAAGTATACTTTATGTATTTTAGTGTATTTTAGTATTGAACTCGGAGGCTTTTTAGCCAAAGTTATTAATATTTTGGAGTTTATATGACCAAAAAGATATTTGATGCCCGATTAAAATTACTCGTCGATAAATAAATTAAATTAAGTACGGTGAATCCTTTACGAAGAATTTAATGCCTTATGGGTGAAATGGTAATTTTAATAAATATCTAGATATTTGGAGATATTTGTTAAAAGTAATTAATATATATAAATACACACACACACATATATATATATATATGTTTGTTTGTGTGGAGGGAAAAGAGAAGGAAATAGAAAGAAAAGAAATAGAAAGGAAGGAAAAAGAAAGAAAGGAAAATGGAAAGAAAGAAAGAAAGAAAAATCCATCTTCTTCCTCTACCTCGCGTGACCCCCTTTTTCCTCCTTCTTCCATTTTCATTTTCGCTTCTTCCTTTTGTTTAAGAATAGAAACCCAAGGCTTAGTGGGAAAAATGAATTTAAGGCTTTATGGGTAAAATCTTAGAGTTAGGTTTTGGAGATATTGATGAATGTTTCGCGGGAAATGAATTTAACCCATTGGTGTATGAATTTGAGTAAATGAAGTTTGACGGGTTCATAATTCATGCTTATGAAATTTGATATGTGTATGGTTGGATTTTTGTGGAGAAATGAATTGACGTGTTTTGGTGTGAATCGTGGATTGAATTTGATAATATGTTTGAGTTTGTTTTGTGTGGAATTTGAAAACCATTAGAGTTAAACGAGTATTAAGAATGAGGAATCTCTTAATGTCTTGTTTACTTAATGTTTGTTGTGAAAATCGTTTAAGTTAAACGAGTATTAAGAATGGGGAATCTCTTAATGTCTACGTTTACTTAATGTTGTCGTGAAAATCGTTTAAGTTAAACGAGTATTAAGAATGGGGAATCTCTTAATGTCTACGTTTACTTAATGTTGTCGTGAAAATCGTTTAAGTTAAACGAGTATTAAGAATGGGGAATCTCTTAATGTCTACGTTTACTTAATGTTGTCGTGAAAATCGTTTAAGTTAAACGAGTATTAAGAATGGGGAATCTCTTAATGTCTACGTTTACTTAATGTTGTCGTGAAAATCGTTTAAGTTAAACGAGTATTAAGAATGGGGAATCTCTTAATGTCTACGTTTACTTAATGTTGTCGTGAAAATCGTTTAAGTTAAACGAGTATTAAGAATGGGGAATCTCTTAATGTCTACGTTTACTTAATGTTGTCGTGAAAATCGTTTAAGTTAAACGAGTATTAAGAATGGGGAATCTCTTAATGTCTACGTTTACTTAATGTTGTCGTGAAAATCGTTTAAGTTAAACGAGTATTAAGAATGGGGAATCTCTTAATGTCTACGTTTACTTAATGTTGTCGTGAAAATCGTTTAAGTTAAACGAGTATTAAGAATGGGGAATCTCTTAATGTCTACGTTTACTTAATGTTGTCGTGAAAATCGTTTAAGTTAAACGAGTATTAAGAATGGGGAATCTCTTAATGTCTACGTTTACTTAATGTTGTCGTGAAAATCGTTTAAGTTAAACGAGTATTAAGAATGGGGAATCTCTTAATGTCTACGTTTACTTATATCTGCTTTGCTTAACGATTGTCGTGGATGGAGTCAGTATATACTCATGCATTTTCATTCTTTTTGTAAATCGTGCAGACCCGTGATAGGTGGCACCTTGATAAATAGTACTTTGGTTTGTGATAGGCGGTACATTTATGATTTACGTTTTTGTAAATTGTGGAGACCCGTGATAGGTGGCACTTTAATAAATAGTATTTTGGCCTGTGATAGACGGTACATTTACAATTTACGTTATTTTTGTAAATTGTGCAGACCCGTGATAGGTGGCACCCTGGTAAATAGTACTTTGGCCTGTGATAGGCGGTACATTTACAATTTACGTTCTTTTTAGTAAACCGTGCAGACCCGTGATAGGTG
>NC_021165.2:39454211-39463997 GCF_000331145.2 Cicer arietinum
ATTATATGAACTTTTAGCATATGGAAAATCCTTTTAAGGTTCATGCTTAGTGGAAATTCTAATTTTGAGTTAGATGATCGATTGCTCAATTGGTTCATCAATGGATTGGCCAGTTGTTTATTACTTGATTGATTTAAGACTTATTTTGACTTCATTTTAATTTGGCAAGTATTATATGAACTTTTAGCATATGGAAAATCCTTTTAAGGTGCATGCTTAGTGGAAAGGTTATTTTGTGCATTCAAAAACTTAAATGTTATGTGTTAATTGTTAATTTCGGTTGGTGACCCTTTATAACTATTGTGGAAATCTGGGATTTCCCCTCAGATGAGAGTTAGGACAATCCTACTGGTTCGTACCCTTTGGATGGGAATGTAGACGAGAACGCCTGACTGGAGCTATGTTAGGAGGATCTTACGGGGCGCGTGGAGATCACTCAGGGTGTATAGTTTTTTTTTGGTAGAATGATCAGATTAGGTTGACATAGAGGGAACATATGTCTTTATTTTGGATTGCATTTATTTTAAATTGGAAGATTGTATCTTTACTAATATTGTCAGTACGACATCTTATGTTAATGGATTCCATGTATCACTAGCTGTTGGGTAAATACTTTGGACTCATATTTCAAAAACTTTTCCGCTGCTTGTGAATTCTGTTGACTTATTTGTCGTTGTGTTACGACTTAAATATTTATCCAAAAGTATTTCCTTATTTATTTCTTTGTTATTATGAATTTGTTTTTTAAAAAAAAAATACACTCGCACTGTTAAAAATCGATGTGTTACAGAATACCTACAAACCAAATGGTTAAACATTTTTTGAGGCAACAAATTCACTTTATCACCTACCCATCACATATATATCATTTTTTTTTTCTATTTATTGTATATTAATTTTCACTCATAATTGCCATAGACTTAATATCATTTTTCTTTCCTTGTCTAAAAAATATCTTGCTTTCATTTAATTGTCATTTTTAATTATGTGTTTTTCTTTCCATAGTATTAAAGGGAATCAACTAATTAATCAATACAATAATCAAACACCAATTAATTTCAATTTATAACAGGAAAATTTTATTTTATGACAATATTAACAATAAATTATTATATATGCAGTCAATTACATAATTGTAACACTATACATATAACTAATAATTGTTAATGTTATTAACAGATACTATAGTGTTATGTATTTAAAAAAAAAATCTATTATTGAAAGTTTATAGTATAAATTTGAGAAAAGAAAAATTTGATAAAATTAAATAATAAATTCCTAAAACAATTAAATATTAATGATTACAATAACTATCTCCAAAAAAATAAACGACAATTTATCGATTACAAAACAGTAAATGCAATATCAAATGATACTTTTTAAATATAAATATTGAATGACACTTTATATTATTAAATAAAGTAATTATGTAAATTAAATTATTAATTATCAATGTTATTTCATGAAAGAATTAATTATTTATAATGTTTGAAAGACAGTCATGATCATAAATTACAATAAATATTATGAAATATTAGTAATTAAATTCATAATTATCAATAGTGATATTACATGATTAGTATTCGCTAATAATAGGTAGTACAATAACTAATCACATTTTATGAAATATTTTAAACATAGTTTAATGACACAACCATATTCTTTAAAAAAAACATACAATCATATAAGAAATTTTTTTAACAAAAATCAAATTATATGTTAAGTAAGTTTGTCGAACAAAACATTGACACAATTACATTATGTAAATAAGTATTCTTTTTAAAAAAAAACTTTTGTCGTCCTGTAAAAAAAAAACTTCTATCGTGAAAATAAAAATAGACGATGGTTAAACATAATTTGTAAACTCTTTCTTCTTCTTAAACAATAAATGATTAATAAATCATCATTAAAATTGTTTCCTTCAAAAAATAAAACAAAAGTTATAATACATCACCATAATTTTATCACGGTTTAAATCGTTGGATGTCTTCCTCCTACCTTCTAATAAATTATTTTAATTATTTTCTTGTAGTCTACGCAATGATGTACCTTTCTTATTTTCAAGTTTCAAAAGATTACCTAAGCATCAACAAAACAAAATAAAGAATAAATTATTTCCATTTCATGGAAGAAGACAAAAATGTAAAATGAAGAAGAGTGAAATGTAAATGAGGAAAATATATTCATTCTTAATGGATGTGATTGATATGATTTGAATAAAAAGAGAATAAGAAAAGATGAGAGAGGAATTGAGAAAATAAGAGATAAGATGAGATTGATGAATAAGAGATAAGATGAGATTGATGGACTTGAGGCGGTTAAGATTTTTTTTGGCTAAGTAAATATAATGTAAAGTGATTTATATAGGAAGTTGAATTAAATATAAAAAAACAATAAATTAATTTATTGGGTCTGACTCTATGAACTTCATTGGGATGCCAAAATACTAGTTTAACTTGAGGAAAATTTACCCCTTACCCTTACAATTATACTCCTAACACCACAAACTTGTGAAAATTATCCAAATTACCCTTGATATGAATAAATAAAACTCCAAGAGATTTATTAAGTAGTTTTTTTCATAAAACAAAAATTTGACTTTTTCAAAGTACATTTGTAATGTTGTAGGGGTGAGAGTTTATGGTGAGCAAAACATAAATTGAGTTGTCTAAAACAATTCTGAAATTTCGTAGGGATGACAGAGTTTTTTAAAACGATTGTTTTAAAAATGTTACGGAAAAATCAAGAATTTAGGATATTTGTGGAGGTAGGGATATAATTGTCGGGGTGTGGATTAAATGTTTTTTAGATTGATATAAAACATAGGGTAGAGAGACAAAAATTTGGCATAAACCTATTACATTATGAGACAACCCAACGCCATCGGTAAAACACATGAAATCAACATATCAATCGTTGTGAAAAAAAATGAATAAATTTGGAACTTAAAACACATCCTAGATAACCACACAAAATATGCGTATCATCAAGTCGTGTGGTCATTGAAGGCCCATGTTCTACATATACTTGTAAAAAACAAAGTTACGTAAAACATGTAGTCCGGGCTACTCACACGGGACATCAAAAGGTCCCGCATAGCAATGTAACACGCTAACTAACCAAAAGTGAAACAAAAGAACCTTAAATATTGTACAAGATTCATACGTCAATGAGTAGTCCTAAAAGCTCCACGGAGGCATCAATCAACTTGAAACCTTTGATGATATCGTGGCTTCCTCAATAACTCTCCTAAAAGGTCCACCAAGTCGTCATCCACTTGTGAACCATTGGCATCCAAGAACACAGCCATTTTCTTTTGGATGAAATCCACTTAGTTGCCCAATGAATATCCTAAATTATATGAAAAGGAAAATGTTGAACAATCTTAACTATTCATATCAACCTGATATTTCCAAAGCCTAGTCCCCGTGGATATATGTCACCATTCTTGTTAAAATTATTGGTCATATGCTACGTCCAATTCCCACTTTTGTTTATCTCTCAGTCGATTCACATGGAACTTTACCTCAGGATTTGTGGTGGTAGTCAATTCGCAAGTTGTCTCTGATGGATAATCATCAAGGCAAGCAAACGCTACACATAAGAAGATTTAACCTCGAGTAATATTTCGTATTAATTCCTAACTACTAAACTATTTACTCGTGTATGCAAACACTTTGGCCAAAAACTAATGCCATAAACACTCCCAATTATGTTAGATCTATCAGCGATATAGGTTTGGGTTGGACTCAATTGGCAGCATATATATATTGACCTAAGATGCGTTTGAATAAATTCATACTCGAGGCTTAAGGTGTATTGACCTAGGGAAAATTCAGGTTAACATTACAATTATAATCCTTCTTAAACCCTGTAACAGATAAGTGGATGTGCTCCAACACTCCCAATAACTGGAGGTTATCTAGTTATTACATTAGGATTGTAATCCCTCTGAAACCCTATCATTGTTAATCGGCCCATATAAATTATTATTCGTATCATGAATTTAAATCATATATCTAATTTTGGATAAATGTAGAAGGCATCGTTTATTATGTTATTAATCATATAATATAATAAAGTCCTTAGAATAAATAGTTCTTTCAATAGAATATCAAGTGTGAGTTCATCAAAAGACCATGTTGAACATTAAGAACACTATTCTTAAATTATCCTGAGTTAAAGTATTATTGTTAGTTAGGAAGGCTATAATACATTGAGACGATTATGTGAATATACTGATGACCACATCTCATGGGTCATGGATATGAGATATCAAGTCGTTACATAGATATAAATCTTAGGTGTAATATTTATATTGAATTAACCCGCCATGAGAATGCTACATAATTGTTGTTTAAGTATCATTCTTTATTCTCACGTGACCATAGTGTGTAGTCTTTCAACTTGAAGTCACTATGATCCTTGCATGGAGAGTTGTATGCTTTAAGACCATTAAATGTTGTCTATAATAGTGTTAGTACAAAAGTGGTTTTAGCTACAATCATGTGGTTGATATTTTGATGATAACAAACACAAATAATTTAAGAAAAATTATCCCATAAACGTTTATGCTAAGTGTACAGATTAAAGGAAAAAATTTATATTAATGAAACCAAATGGAGTTATGGATGAACACAACTAAAGGGAGATGGGTCGTCCCTTGATGAGCCTTCTGACATGGCTATCGGTAGTTTTTTGGACGATTTCTCTGAGCTTTCTGAAGCTTCTAAATCCATAGATAGAGGATTTCAACTATTTGTCTAAAAGCAGCAGAATTCTTGGAGGCTAATTGCGTTCGATGATCTACGTTGCCCGTTATCCAAATGGTGACAAACGAGCGAACCTTGTTCCAATGGGTTGAAAAGTCATTAGGATCCAAACATTGAGCATTCCTATTGAACGCTGAAGTGATTTTAGCAATAAGAGATGAAGTGAATGAGTCGAGGTTTGGAAAGTCAAAAGGAATGGATTGTGTGAGGGGAATGAGGTGTAGAGGAATGGTGGAGGTGGCTGGTTCAAAGGGAAAATTTGTTGAGGGAGGAACAAGGGAGTCTTTTGAAGAGGTATCAAAGACTAAGTAAATGATGACTTGAGTTGATGTTTCGGCTCCTTGATGAAAGGGATTCACAAATCTTGGTGAGGTAGGGTTAGATGCAGGGTGGAGGAGGTAGGTATTTGTTGAATAGTATAGTTGGTAGGTGGTTGTGGAGGGTAATGTGAGTAGCTAATGGTGCTTGTTTGGAGTATTGGTCTTGAGAGTGAAATGATGTGTTTTATATCTAAGAGATGCAAAATGTTCTTCTAAAGTTGCCTCAAACATTTTATCTGAGGTGTCGGAGTTAGTGTCAAAGAGGTACCAAGTGTAGGGTTAGAGGAAGGGATAACTACCTTCGAAAGTTGGGTAGAGGTCCATGTTCATATTTAGGATGTTCATTACTACTCGTATTACCAAAAATATTAGAAGGAGTAGTTTGCTTAGAGTTTGGTGTTACCTTATGTTTCTTCCTTAAAATGAGGTTTATTGCGTCCCCATTGGCGCCTATATATTTTTCCTCATCATCTTCTATACTCAACATCTTAGGAAGCCTTTTCATTTTCTTCTAAAACACTTGAGCAACTTTAGGCAGAGGGAGGCAAACTATAGGCATCTCTTGGCCAGATTGACACATCCTCACATACTCCAAAACTACTTCTTTATTATCTTCCTCAAAGATAGGAGCACAAGAGTCACCAACCATAAATGGAATGGCTTGAGATCCATTGTTTTGGCCAGGTATCCTTTTAGCATCACCATTGGGGTGGATGAAATTCTTAGAAGAGATCATCCTCATCTTGATGACATTTGAAATATTAAACGAGGGTGTAGATGAAGAAACCAAGTGCTCTTTTGGAATAACTCCTCCTACTTCCTCTAGAGTTTGAATGAGGGTATTTTTCATCATTCCAACAGTGATTAGTCTAGGGTATGGGAGTGATATGCTATTTCCTGACCTAGAGTTTATGACACATAACCTAATGATTTCCAAAATTAGGTTTGGAGGATTGGTCTTTGCTAAAATGGTCCACAGACCCACCCCTAGGTACCACACACCCAATCAAAATCTTGAAGAATACCCTTTGCCTAGCTTTTAAGCGCACAAACTTAAAATTCACCTTATGATATTCATAAAACACCTTGTTGATCTTGAAAGAGCCAACCCTTGACTCATAACCATTCTCAATCAATATTCCTATACATGGGCATCTTGTAATGGTAGCGAGGGATTGTTGAGTGATATTTATTGGAAGCCCTAACATTATACTTGATCCTTCTTTGTCTTGGTTTGCAGTAGCAAACCTCCAAATTTCTTTGACTATAACGTCCAAAGCTAATTCTTATCTAGGTTGAAGTACTCATACCAACCAACACTAGCAAAGTCCTTAATAAAGTTAAATTAATTTCTACGTAGGTTTGCAAAGTTAACTTGGAGGTCATGAATAATTTCTTATCGATCAAGATTGTGTTGCATGATAGAAACATATGAGACGTTTCCGAGAGTAGGGTTTGAGGATGAACTTGAAGCGATTGAAGTAGGAGAGTGATGACTCTTCATCATATGCATATTTTCCCACTGTTTTAGTCATATTTATCCTCAATCATCAATTAAATTAAGGATTTATTTGATACATTTTGTTGATTTTTGTTCTTTGAGTTAATAAAATGTTTTTTGTTTTTTATTTCGTTGATTAAGTAGGAATTTGTCGTAATTTTACATTGCGTTTTGTTTTAGTGCAGTGCTGAATTTTGGTGAAAAAACAACATGATATATGTGGAGTAGTTCAGCCATATCTGGAGTTCTAGATGTCCAATTAGTGTCACTCCAAGTGCTAATGAAAGCTAAGATCCATATCTACAACTGTCAAGAAGACACCAGGACCACATTCAGACGCAAAAGATGAGAAAAATGCACAATACATCAGACAACAGATGTTGTGCCCCTGGAGCGCATTTCTCGTGTTTCAGTTCTGTCCAACGCGTGCCTGGAGCGCGCCCTGCGCGCCTGGAGCGTATTTCTCGTGTTTCAGTTCTGTCAAAGCGCGCCTGGAGGGCGCCTGGGGCGTGCGACGCGCACCAGCAACCATAAAAACGCAAATTTTTACTGTTTTAGGGATCTTTTTTACTCTTGGGAACTTGGGAGACTTGTGCCCTAGCATAGAAACTCAAAGACGGCCGTTTCTAACGCCATTGAAGCAGATTTATCAAGAATCATCCATGAATCATTCTTGTAATTCTTCTTTAATCCTTATCTTTTGTATCTCTGTCATGAGTAACTAAACCCTATTTGTTAGGGATGAGTGTAACCAGATGAAACCCTTATTTTTCTGATTTGATTTCTAGTTATATGAATGAGTTTATTGAATTATTTTTCTCATCTCTGTGCTTAATGCTTTTTATTGCTTGATCAACATTAAAATGTTCTACGATTTGTATTTTGAAACGGAAGTGGACTTTACAAATGCTTGAGATGAGAAATTCATGAATTTGTAGTCTAGACATAGGTGCAGGTCATGAAACCAATTAAATTAGTTGCAAAGCAATAATTTACAAGAGAATTTCTATACGGTAATGCTTAATTCTAATCTTAAATCCACTAAGGAATTAGGGGTTACTTTGGAATTAAAGGTTCTGTCACTAAGACATTAGGGCAAGAATAATAAAGAGAATTCGGTAATAATTCAATAAAGGAATTCAGTAACTAGGATCAAATTAGACACCAAGGTTGGATTCGAAGTGAAACTCATCCCTGACATTTTTCTCATTATAAAAGATCAATTTTATTATTGTTGTTAATTTCAAACATTATTTCAATCAACTTGGGAACCTTTTTGTTCAATTCTAGTAATCAAATATAATTCAATAGTAAAGCGCAATCCTTGAGTTCGACACTCGGTACTAACGTTTTATTATTACTTGCAACGATTCAGTACACCTGCTGAAACGATATCAAGTTTTTGGCGCCGTTGCCGGGGATTGCCATATCACTATTGAATTTAGTTTATTTATTGAGTTGAAATTGTTTGCTCTGCAATAAAATTCCTTCTTTTTTTTTATTTCTAATTTAAAAAAAAATTTGGTTTAAAACTCTCTTATTTTTACTTAATTATTTATCTTTCTTTAACTCTTCAGTACTCACAAGTTGTCTAACCTTGTATGCGAGGCCAGTGCTCAGCTGAACTTAACTTTGATCCAGAAATTGAAAAAACAGCGAAAGCACATAGAAAGGCAGCTCGAGAAAGGAGACAAAGGGAAAGACATTTAGTAGTGGAAGAAGAGGTTTTGGGTGATTGTGTCATATTTACTGAAATGGCCGACCCACCACCACCAGAACGTACTCTCGGAGAATATGGGAATCGAATTAGAAATCGTGCTCGATTACCCATTCATCACCAACCGGTTACAGTCAATAAGTTTGAAATAAGTCCTGCTCTATACCGAGAGTTGAGGGAAATTCATTTTGCCGGTAGACATAACGAAGACGCTAATAGACACCTCACAAATTTCTTTGAATTATGTGAAACAGTGAAGGTGGATGGTTTGTTTGAGGAAGGCAAGAAATTGAAGCTATTCCTATTCTCTTTGATAGATGATGCTAAGGAGTGGTTTCTTTCATTCCCCGCCGACAGCATCACCACATGTGATGATCTTGAGGATAAGTTCTTGGAACAATATTTCCCCCCAGCCATGTTCGTTAGAAAGAGGCAAGAAATCACTGGTTACAAACAAAAAGAGGGGGAATCTCTTCGTGACACTTACAGGAGATTCAGAAACTTACTAGCCGGATGTCCTAATCATGCTTATGACGACACTGCCCAAATGCAAATATTCTGTAATGGCTTGAGGCCAAGCACTAGAATTATGTTGGATGCCACAGCCGGTGGTTCTTTGAATTACAAAACCGCAACAGAAGCACGAAAGATTATTGAGATCATGGCATCAAATGAACAGATGATGTTGTATGACAGAAGTGGTGGTTCAACAAGTGGTGTAATGGAATTGAATGTTATGGATGGGTTAGCTCCAGGTAGGCTACTATCGAAGACGGAAGAGGTTATCGCCACTGAGATTAAGAAAGGAATAGCAGCTCTAAATATACAACCCTCGGTAGCCCCTGTCAAATTACTAAGGCAGACTAGCTGTAATCTTTGTGGAGGAGCACATAAAACTGGAGCCTGCGAAACACGGGATGACAATGAGTTAGAAGAACTAGAACAGGTGAATCTTGTTGGTAATAATGGGAGGCAGAATAACCCCTACTCTAATACGTACAATCCTGGTTGGAGAAATCATCCAAATTTTTCCTGGAGAGATCAGCAAGGTGGTTCTCAGGGTTAACAAGAAGCTCAAACGAACCAATTTCCACCTAGAAAGGCTGCTTGGGAGAGTTCCATGGAGAAATTAGTGACAACCACAAATTCTTTCATTGAAGAGTCAAGAGCCATCCAGAAAAATCACTCTGCACCCATAAAGAATCTGGAAACTCAAGTGGGTCAACTTGCTCAACAAATGGCACAAAGAACGACTGGAAATTTGCCTAGTTACACAGTTACGAATCCATGAAATTATGTCAATGCCGCGACAACAAGGAGTGGCAAGGTAAGTGAACAAGTACCACTTAAAGTCAAACAAAGTGTAAGCACTTCAAGCTCGACCCACTCAGAAGAAATAGTCACACCGACCTTAATGGAAGAGCACACCACTCTTGAAAAGGAGGAAGAACATGTGGTACAAAAAAGGGAACCACT
>NC_021165.2:39465038-39480565 GCF_000331145.2 Cicer arietinum
TTATTGGGAGGCAACCCAATTTTATATTCTTTGCACCGTATTTATTTATTGCATTTCACATTTATTTTACTCCATTTAGTTCCAATTTTAGTCTCTAATTGTTAGTTCTCTTAGCTTTGATGTTTGCTATGAGCAAGGAATCAAAAAGATGCATTGAGAAGCGATCGTACGGCTCCAAGTGACACAACGCGCTCCCAGGCACGCCCAAGCGCGCCTGAAGCACTTTTTCCAGACACCAAGAGGCATGTTTTATGATGATCTATTTGTACCTCACCAGTATACTGGCGACCATAGCGGAACAAGAGCGGACGATCTAAACGAGAATCCTTGAACTACTAAACTGAGAGAAGTTTTCTTTCCTTTTTTTTCTTTTTGTTGTTTATCCTATTTCTTTCCGTTTTCTCGTTTTCTTTATTTAATGTCAGTGTATGTTGACTTTCTTTTATTCATGTTTTTTTTTCCTTTCACTAAATGTGTACTATGATGAAACAGTCGTATTGACTTGCACTTAATCTTAAAATTTCTATTTGTGATTTTGCAAGTTAAATTTCATTTCTTAGATTATGTTATTGCTCAAGTCGACAAGCCTTCCTAATGCTTGATTACTTAATGGTTGTAGAAGGCTAATATGCCATCAATTTTTCAAAAATACAATTTTAACTTTTCAGAAGCATGTTGGCTTTATTTTGATTGTTCATACTCTCTCTTATTATCCTAGTTGTGAGCTTTTGAGCCTAAACACTTAAATTCTTTGTTGTGTGATTATCCAGATATGTGTTATCCCTCTAGAACTTGCACTAATTCTGACTTGCATCACTTGTAATTTATGCATACATTGAGGCAATTTTATTGGTCGTTTGAGCCTTTCTAATTACCCTATTAAAATTTTACCCTTTGCTAGCCTCTTTGAGTCTTGCCCTTTTATTTCGGTTACTAGCCACATTACAAGCAAAACACCTGACTTCAATTAAATCACCTTACTTGGAGTTAGGTAGAAAAAATTATTGTCTTGATAAAATTCTAAGTTTGCGGTTGCTCATGGGATAACAACTTTCTAAGTTTTGGGTGGTGATTCTCAGAAAAAGAAAAAAAATAAAAAGAAGAAAAATAAAATGAAAGAAGAAAGAAGAAAAACAAAATATATATCTTCTTGGTTCTTCTGTCAATGTATGAGAATCTCCATAATGAAACGGTGAAGAAAAAAAAATGGTAGAATAATCTGGAAATGTATGCCTAACTCCAAGTGGTAAAGCCTACTATCCTAAAATGTCCTACCCTTACCTAAGCCCCATTACAACCCGAAAGTCCTCCAAAAATGTATGTATTTACTGCATTGTGATTGCTAACTAGAATTTTTTCAAGCATATGGTAGCGTGATGCATTTTCTAGGATTCGAGTGATAAATTCATAAACCTTTCTAAACACTTGAGAGAAATTTTGGTGAGATTGTGTGAAGAGAGAGTTGAATTTGATGAATGAATGCCAAGGTGTACAAATCTTGTTGTCTGTATTTTTGAAAACAACCATAAAGCATGATGAATGTTTTGCAGTAGCAAGAACTTTGAAATTTGAGTTTGATGTAATTTGAGAAATTGAATTTAAGTGTGCATTTAACAGGACCAAATATGAAATTAATTGTTGCTTGGGGACAAGCAATAGATTAAGTTTGGGGTTGTGATGACTCTTCATCATATGCATATTTTCCCACTGTTTTAGTCTTATTTATCCTCAATCATCAGTTAAATTAAGGATTTATTTGATACATTTTGTTGATTTTTGTTCTTTGAGTTAATAAAATGTTTTTTGTTTTTTATTTCGTTGATTAAGTAGGAATTTTTCGTAATTTTACATTGCGTTTTGTTTTAGTGCAGTGCTGAATTTTGGTGAAAAATCAACATGATATATGTGAAGTATTTCAGCCATATCTGGAGTTCTAGATGTCCAATTAGTGTCACTTCAAGTGCTAATGAAAGCTACGATCTATATCTACAACTTTCATGAAGACACCGGGGCCAAATTCAGACGCAAAAGATGAGAAAAATGCAAAATACATCACACAGCAGATGTTGTGCGCCTGGAGCGCGCCTGGAGCGCATTTCTCGTGTTTTAGTTCTGTCAACGCGCGCCTGGAGCGCATTTTTCGTGTTTCAGTTCTGTCAACGCACGCCTGGAGCGCGCCCTGCGCGCCTGGGGCGCGCGACGCGCACCAGCAACCATAAAAATGCAGATTTTTACTGTTTTAGGGATCTTTTTTACTCTTGGGAACTTGGGAGACTTGTGCCCTAGCATAGAAACTCAAAGACGGCCTATTCTAACGCCATTGAAGCTATTTTATCAAGAATCAACCATGAATCATTCTTGTAATTCTTCTTTAATCCTTATCTTTGGTATCTCTGTCATGAGTAACTAAACCCTATTTGTTAGGGATGAGTGTAACCAGATGAAACCCTTATTTTTCTGATTTGATTTCTAGTTATATGAATGAGTTTATTGAATTGTTTTTCTCATCTCTGTGCTTAATGCTTTTTATTGCTTGATCAACATTAAAATGTTCTACGATTTGTATTTTGAAACGGAAGTGGACTTTACGAATGCTTGAGATGAGAAATTCATGAATTTGTATTCTAGGGATAGATGCAGGTCATGAAACCAATTAAATTAGTTGCAAAGCAATAATTTACAAGAGAATTTCTATACGGTAATGCTGAATTCTAATCTTAAATCCACTAAGGAATTAGGGGTTACTTTGGAATTAAAGGTTCTGTCACTAAGACATTAGGGCAAGAATAATAAAGAGAATTCGGTAATAATTCAATAAAGGAATTCAGTAACTAGGATCAAATTAGACACCAAGGTTGGATTCGAAGTGAAACTCATCCCTGACATTTTTCTCATTATAAAAGATCAATTTTATTATTGTTGTTAATTTCAAACATTATATCAATCAACTTGGGAACCTTTTTGTTCAATTCTAGTAATCGATTTAATTCAATAGTAAAACGCAATCCTTGAGTTCGACACTCGGTACTACCATTTTATTATTACTTGCAACGATTCAGTACACTTGCTGAAACGATATCAGAGAGATTCATAGTTTTTCTAGGAAGTTCCAAGGTTTGAAAGAGAGAAAGTGCGGGAATACGTGAGTGATCATGAGTGGTGAGTTAGTTTTATGAAATCATTTGATTTTCTAAAAGCATAACTAGCACGCACGCGTAAACACATAGGAAAAATACCTATCAGAGACAAAGAATATATACACATTTAACCATTTACTATGTTTTACCAAAGACAAAAATACAGAGTCTTCAACATCATTCTTTTCTATGAAAATAATGTTTAGATTTTTTCTTTATAAAATTGAATATGTCTTTAGCAAGAGGTTTTGTGAAAATATCAGCTCACTGATGATCAGTGTCAACAAATTTAATGTTTATAATACCCTTTTAGACAAAATCCTATATATACAGATGTTAAATCTCTATTTGTTTTTCCATTGATTGTAAAATAATATTGTGGTTAAATATATAGTTGAAGTATTAATATAGAAGATAGGAATGTTATTCTCATTGATTTTGAAATTATATAGTTGACACTCACACCACAATAGTTGAGTACCATAGTATGTTGCTAAGATATCATTTGCTTCTGTTGTTGACAGAGCAATAGTCCTTTGTCTTTGGCTCGACAAGGATATTAGATTTCACAACGAATGTACAATTTCGAATGGGGCTTTCCCTTTCTATCTTGTCTTCAGCATAGTAAACATCACAGAAAACCTATTAACATGTACTCAGAAGATGGATTATAAAACAAACCAACATTAGTAATACCTTTCAAATTTATGAAGATCCTATAAATAAATTATTAAGTGGGATTCATTACGGTCAAACTAAAATATAGCTCACCCACACACTAAACAAAATATCAGGTCTAGAAGAAGTTAAGTAGAAGAGAGATCCAATCATTCTTTTCTATACCTTATGATCAACATTTTTACTTGACTCATCCTTATGAACAAAACAATTTGAATGCATATGTGTAGACATAGGCTTACATTCATCCATTTTAAATTTCTTAAGCAGTTCTCTTTCTTTGAACCAAGATGGTTTTATACTTAGAGCTTTGATGTTACCAAAAGTATTTTATGATAAAAATATATTTGAATTCAACGAGTATGAAAGAAGATTCATATTTTTGAGGATAATATAAAATAAAATTTGGTCAAGATTTTTCACAAGAAGATACGGTCAAGATTTGAAGAAGATTTGATCAAGATTTATCACAAGATATTAATTATTTACAAGAAGATTTGCTCAAGATTTATCTTCATAAAGATATGAATTATTAACAAGAAGATTTGATCAAGATTTATCACAAGATTTGAATTATTAAGAAGATTTGACCAAGATTTATTACAAAAAGATATGAATTATTTACAAGAAGATTATATCAAAATTTATCTACAAGAAGATATGATCAATAATTGTTTACAAGAAGAAAGATCCACAAGAAGATAAATTTATTATTTGCAAAGATATGATTCTGATTTTTACAAAGGACTAAATAGTGAATTGGACTTAGTCATATTTCTACTTGTGAAAGTTCAAGAACCGATCTAACACTATGTTCCCGCCCAGATCAGAGCAAACAATAGGAAGGAAGTTTCATCTAATAATTTACAGACTCAATCTTAACAAAATACGAACAGTTTCAAACCCTATAGTGGTATTAGAGTGCTTTCAACAATATGGGGTTGTCAGATTGTCTGGAGAAAACTTGGATGATAAAGTGAAGGTGTATGTGTTCCTCAAAAGTTTGGGGTTGTCAGGTTGTTTGAGAAAATTGGCTTGGAGGGTCAGGTGCTTGGTAATTAAAGTTGTTGAATTAGTGGATTAAATCCTTCTAAATGAAAGGACTTAATGTAGCCAAGTGGCGGTGAACCAGGATAAATTACTTGTGTAACATTATTTCTACACTTCTTAGTTTTATTATTGCTTTTACTCCAAGTAAATCATCACGTCTGAACCAGTTTAATCAAATAATGAAAAAGGTATCAACTCAGGAAAACACAACTCAACCCCCCTTTCTCGTGTTTGTACCTGCAATTGGTATTAAAGTTCACTCTCAAGGCTGAGCATGTTACAATGTTTGAGGAAATATCCAAGGGTTCAACATGTATGGATTCAATGAAGAAGTTGTTGGAGGAAACATCAATAGACCGCCTCTGTTTGATGGAGAACATTTTGAGTACTGGAAGGACAAGTTAGGAAGTTTCTTTACTTCACAAGATCCTGAACTTTGGGACTTGGTGGAAGATGTTTATATTGCTCCAAAGAATATTGATGGTATTGAGATTCCAATGAAAAAGTCAACTGCTACTAAGAAGATGTACATGTTGCACCATTAGTCCAAAACATTCATGATAAATACAATCACTTTCAAGAAGATTGACAAGTGGACCAACCAGGAGACAATAGAGTATTTATGATAGTCTGATTCTGACCTATGAAGGAAGCACGAAATTTCAAGAAGCAAAGGTTAACCACCTAGTCAAAAAGTATGAGTTGTTGAATATGGAAGAACAAGAAGACTTTGAAATAATGTTTTCCATATTCTAGACTCTAGACTTAGGATTAAAAACATTTGAGAAGAGTTATACTACTACTTATCATGTGAATAAGATACTAAGAAGTTCACCAAGAAAATGGATACCTAAGATCACAACCATTCAGAAACAAAAGGATATGAATACTGTTAAGCTTGGAGAATTAATCAGCTATCTCAGATCACATGAAATTGAACTTGTAGAGGATAAGCCCAAGAAGAAGCAACCAACCTTGGCTTTGAAATTCAACTAGAAGAAAGTTATGAACGCAACACTAGAATCATAGGATGGTGATTTAGAAGATCATAATGGAGATTCTGAGGAAAAGGAACTGAATTTCGTATCCAAAAAAATTCAGAAGATGTGGCACAAGAGAAAGAAGAAATTTCCCAAAGATATTCCAAACTGTTTAGTAGAGGAAATGATGATAAATTTGATATAAAAAATGGATCATCTGCTATAGATACAATGAAATTGTATATATCAAGTCAGAATTGCTTAATCTAGAGAAAGTGAAACATTAGAGGAAAGATTTTATATCCAAGGAGAAAAGTATGATGGCAACATGGAATGATTCTGATGAATCCTCTAATGTTAAAAAGCAAGCAGATTTGGCTCACACCAACTATGCCTTTGGATATCTAATAAATTGACGTATTTTCTGACTTAGCTCGATTTGATTTAATTACTGTTATAAATGACTTCTTTAACAAGAATCACAAATTTTCCTTAAATTACTGAACAAAAAATTAATGTTTTAAACAATCAAAGTGCCAAAGTTAAAACAAAAAATGCAACTCTGAAAACTGATATTACTAACTTAAGGTCTAACACTGAAAAGGAATCATAGTTCAACATCAATTAAAAATACCACATGTAACTCTAATAAGCATGATGAAGTATTTCATTATTTTATTGCTAATGGTATGGAATGAAGCAAGTATGCTTCTATGATTTATGGAGTTAGTAGAAATGGTAAGATAGGTCTAGGATTTGGAGAAATTGTAACTGAACCTAAACGTATTCCCTCTAATATCTTGTGTATTGTTTTCTCTAAGAAAGTTCACTCCAAATTATCTTGTTCCACGTTAAATACAAGGAAAGATAAGAAACTTTTCAAGACTAACAAACTAGAATCCAACAAAATTTGGATACCTAAGGACAAAATTGTCTATGTTACATATATCCTCAACAATCAAGTTAAAATACTAATAACGGTACCTGGAAAATGGATTCTCACAACACATGATAGGTGAAAAGTATATGTTCCAAGAACTAACATTGAGCAAAGGAGACACAATTACTTTTAGAGGAAAGAAAAAAGGCTAAATCATTGGTCAAGGTACATTTGGTAATGGTACTTCCTCTTCTATTAGTAAGAAGGAAAAACAACATTTATAAGATAAATATGTTTAGTTTATAGAAACATGAGGTTGAGTGTCATTAAATGAAGAGAAACTAATTATGCACAAAAGATTAGATCATGCAAACCATATATTAATTTCAAAATTGAATAAACTCCAACTAGTCAAAGGTCTACCTAAGCTTAGTTACAAAATTGAAATTATGTGTGAAGCTTGTCAAAAGGGAAAACAAACAAATAACTCATTTACCCCTAAGAACTCAGTCTCTACCTCAAAGCCCTTTGAGCTCTTACATATAGATCTCTTTGGACCAATGAAAAAAACCTTTCTAAGTGGAAAGAAATATTGCTTTGTTTTAGTAGATGATTATACTAAGTGGACATGGGTAAAATTCTTAAGAAGTAAGGATGAATCCCACAAAGTGATTATCAAATTTTTCAAACAAGTAATGAATGGAAAAGGTCTTCAGATTGTAACAATTAGAAGTGATCACGAAGGAGAATTTGAAAACAAGTTATTTGAAAGTTTTGTGATGAGAATGAAATCTTTCACAACTTCTCCTCTCCTAGAACACCACAACAAAATGGAGTTGTAGAAAGAATAATATATCACTCCAAGAAATGGCCAGAACTATGTTAAATAAGATGAATGTTACAAAACACTTTCGGTCTAAAGCAATTAACACTATATGTTATAATCAAAATAGAGTTTTAATTAGATTGTACTTGTTATATGTTGGACACAAAATATAATCTTAAATAAAATTAATTCTAGATCTCAAAAGTGTACCTTCGATAGATATTATGAAAGATCTAAGGCTTATAGAGTGTATAATAGGGAAACTCAAATTATGGAAGAATCCTTACATGTTAAATTTGATGACAAACAACTTGACCTTGAAAAGTCAAAGCAAGATGATGATAATACATGTTTATCGAAATCAAAGGAAGAAAATGCAGACAAACCAAAAGAACCTAAAAAATCAGAGGATATAAGCAAATCAGAAGAAGATGACAAATCTAAAGAGGATAAATTTGATCAAGTAAGAAACTGTCAAGATAAGTCATAAGGAAGATCTAGAAGGAAGTACAAGTCATCTCATTCTGAAAATGTAATCATTATAAATCCATGTGATCCTTTGAGGACCTGATTATAGAGTGTTTAATAGGGAAACTCGGATTATGGAAGAATCTTTACATGTTAAATTTGATGACAAACAACTTGACCTAGAAAAGTCAAAGCAAGATGATGATAGTGCAGGTTTATCGAAATCAAAGGAAGAAAATGCAGACAAACCAAAAGAACCTAAAAAATCAGAGGATACAAGCAAATCAGAAGAATATGACAAATCTTAAGAGAATGAATCTGATCAAGTAAGAAGCTATCAAGATATGTCAGAAGGAAGATCTGGATGGAAATACAAGTCATCTCATCCTGAAACCGTAATCATTATAAATCCATGTGATCCTTTGAGGACCTGATTATCACTAAGAGATATCACTTTTTTTGGGTTACTCTCATCAATTGAGCCTACCTCTGTTGATGAAGCATTAACAAATAACTCATTTACCCCTAAGAACTCAGTCTCTACCTCAAAGCCCTTTGAGCTCTTACATATAGATCTCTTTGGACCAATGAAAAAAACCTTTCTAAGTGGAAAGAAATATTGCTTTGTTTTAGTAGATGATTATACTAAGTGGACATGGGTAAAATTCTTAAGAAGTAAGGATGAATCCCACAAAGTGATTATCAAATTTTTCAAACAAGTAATGAATGGAAAAGGTCTTCAGATTGTAACAATTAGAAGTGATCACGAAGGAGAATTTGAAAACAAGTTATTTGAAAGTTTTGTGATGAGAATGAAATCTTTCACAACTTCTCCTCTCCTAGAACACCACAACAAAATGGAGTTGTAGAAAGAATAATATATCACTCCAAGAAATGGCCAGAACTATGTTAAATAAGATGAATGTTACAAAACACTTTCGGTCTAAAGCAATTAACACTATATGTTATAATCAAAATAGAGTTTTAATTAGATTGTACTTGTTATATGTTGGACACAAAATATAATCTTAAATAAAATTAATTCTAGATCTCAAAAGTGTACCTTCGATAGATATTATGAAAGATCTAAGGCTTATAGAGTGTATAATAGGGAAACTCAAATTATGGAAGAATCCTTACATGTTAAATTTGATGACAAACAACTTGACCTTGAAAAGTCAAAGCAAGATGATGATAATACATGTTTATCGAAATCAAAGGAAGAAAATGCAGACAAACCAAAAGAACCTAAAAAATCAGAGGATATAAGCAAATCAGAAGAAGATGACAAATCTAAAGAGGATAAATTTGATCAAGTAAGAAACTGTCAAGATAAGTCATAAGGAAGATCTAGAAGGAAGTACAAGTCATCTCATTCTGAAAATGTAATCATTATAAATCCATGTGATCCTTTGAGGACCTGATTATAGAGTGTTTAATAGGGAAACTCGGATTATGGAAGAATCTTTACATGTTAAATTTGATGACAAACAACTTGACCTAGAAAAGTCAAAGCAAGATGATGATAGTGCAGGTTTATCGAAATCAAAGGAAGAAAATGCAGACAAACCAAAAGAACCTAAAAAATCAGAGGATACAAGCAAATCAGAAGAATATGACAAATCTTAAGAGAATGAATCTGATCAAGTAAGAAGCTATCAAGATATGTCAGAAGGAAGATCTGGATGGAAATACAAGTCATCTCATCCTGAAACCGTAATCATTATAAATCCATGTGATCCTTTGAGGACCTGATTATCACTAAGAGATATCACTTTTTTTGGGTTACTCTCATCAATTGAGCCTACCTCTGTTGATGAAGCATTGGCAGATGATGGATGGATTCTTGCAATGCAAGAAGTGTTAAATGAATTTAAGAAGAATGATGTTTGGGATCTAGTACCTAGACCAAAGAAGAACATTATCGAAACCATGTGGGTTTTAAGAAACAAGCTAAATGAAAAAATTGAAGTGGTTAGAAACAAGGCCAGACTTGTTGCACAAGGCTACAGCGGTAATATCGTGTGTCGAACTCATGGATTGCGTTTTACTATCGAATTATATTTAATTACTAAAATTGAACAAAAAGATCCCAAAAAGATTAAAATAATATTTAAAATTAATAACAGTAATAAAATTGATCATTTATAATAAGGGGGGAGTCGTAAGTATAGGGGGAGCCGTAATTAAGGGGGGAGTCAAAGTATTTACAAGAAAAGTTATTATCAAAACTACATTTTGTCATCATCAAAAAGGAGTAGATTATTGGAACCAAGTTGGTCTTATACTTAGAGTTTTTATGTTAATAAAAGTATTTTATGAGAACAATGTATTTGACTTCTTAGAAACACTTGTTCGGATGAAAAATATTTTCAAAGTGTTCTTTATAGAGTGTGATAGTCATTGTTAGAAGCAACTACTAAAATTTGAAACCTTTCTATTCAAACCCGATAGTGGTGTTAGTGTGCCTTCAACAATCTGGGGTTGTTAGATTGTGTGGAGAAGACATTGCTTGTAGAATTCAGGTGTGTGTACTTCTCCTTTAATTAACTAATGGTTTTAGATAAATAAGACTAAAATCAATGAAAAATATGCATATGATGAAGAGTCATCACTGGCCCTAGGGAATCATATTTTACAGTTGTTAAGAGAATTCTTAGATACCTAAGACGCATTACCAACATTACCTTGTTCTACAAGAAATCTTATGAGTACAAACTAAGTGGGTATTGTGATTTTGATTATGCTAGAGAGAAACTTGAGAGAAAAAAGCACACGTGGAAATTGCACATTTCTAGTTGACAACTTAACCTATTGGTCAAGTAAGAGACAAAGCTCAATTTTCATGTCAACAACATAAGTTGAGTATATTTCAACAGCTTGTTGTAGCTCTCAACAACTTTGGATGAAAATCAACTAGAAGAATACAAAATTCTGGAAACTAACATTCCTATTTATTGTGACAACACCTCTACCATTTGCCTAACCAAAAACCTTATACTTCCTTCTATAGCTATACACATAAAAATCAAACACCATTTCATTAAGGATTTTGTTCAAAAAAGTGTGCTTAGTATCCAGTTTGTGGCACCAAACAACAATGGACTGGCATATTTACCAAGCCACTAGTTGAAGATAGGTTTGACTTCATCAAGTGAAACCTAAACCTTATTCTTTTACATAACAGATGTTGTGTCAACCTTAAGAAGTTTGGTTTCATACTTCCGATAAATTTTATGTTTTATTTTTCTATTATTTTCATTCTATTCAAAAGAAGGGGAAAATAAAAATAAAAGTTTCACTTTAAAGTCTTTTCGTCTGATGACAAAAGGGGTACAAAGATGTTTGATAATATGGGGAGAAAAAATACTTAGACTTAGGGGGAGCCGTAATTAAGGGGGGAGTCAAAGTATTTACAAGAAAAGTTATTATCAAAACTACATTTTGTCATCATCAAAAAGGAGTAGATTATTGGAACCAAGTTGGTCTTATACTTAGAGTTTTTATGTTAATAAAAGTATTTTATGAGAACAATGTATTTGACTTCTTAGAAACACTTGTTCGGATGAAAAATATTTTCAAAATGTTCTTTATAGAGTGTGATAGTCATTGTTAGAAGCAACTACTAAAATTTGAAACCTTTCTATTCAAACCCGATAGTGGTGTTAGTGTGCTTTCAACAATCTGGGGTTGTTAGATTGTGTGGAGAAGACATGGCTGGTAGAATTCACGTGTGTGTACTCCTCCTTTAATTAACTAATGATTTTAGATAAATAAGACTAAAATCAATGAAAAATATGCATATGATGAAGAGTCATCACTGGCCTAGGGAATCATTATTTACTGTTGTTAAGAGAATTCTTAGATACCTAAGAGGCATTACCAACATTACCTTGTTCTACAAGAAATCTTATGAGTTCAAACTAAGTGGGTATTGTGATTTTGATTATGCTAGAGAGAAACTTGAGAGAAAAAAGCACACGTGGAAATTGCACATTTCTAGTTGACAACTTAATCTATTGGTCAAGTAAGAGACAAAGCTCAATTTTCATGTCAACAACATAAGTTGAGTATATTTCAACAGCTTGTTGTAGCTCTCAACAACTTTGGATGAAAATCAACTAGAAGACTACAAAATTCTGGAAACTAACATTCCTATTTATTGTGACAACATCTCTACCATTTGCCTAACCAAAAACCTTATACTTCCTTCTATAGCTAAACACATAGAAATCAAACCCCATTTCATTAAGGATTTTGTTCAAAAAAGTGTGATTAGTATCCAGTTTGTAGCACCAAACAATAATGGGCTGACATATTTACCAAACCACTAGTTGAAGATAGGTTTGACTTCATCAAGCGAAACCTAAACCTTATTCTTTTACATAACAGATGTTGTGTCAACCTTAAGAAGTTTGGTTTCATACTTCTAATAAATTTTATGTTTTATTTTTCTATTATTTTCATTCTATTCAAAAAAAGAGGAAAATAAAAATAAAAGTTTCACTTTAAAATCTTTTCGTTTGATGACAAAAGGGGTACAAAGATGTTTGATAATATGGGGAGAAAAAATACTTAGACTTAGGGGGAGCCGTAATTAAGGGGGGAGTCAAAGTATTTACAAGAAAAGTTATTATCAAAACTACATTTTGTCATCATCAAAAAGGGGTAGATTATTGGAACCAAGTTGGTCTTATACTTAGAGTTTTTATGTTAATAAAAGTATTTTATGAGAACAATGTATTTGACTTCTTAGAAACACTTGTTCGGATGAGAAATATTTTCTAAGTGTTCTTTATAGAGTGTGATAGTCATTGTTAGAAGCAACAACTAGAATTTGAAACCTTTGTATTCAAACCCGATATTGGTGTTAGTGTGCCTTCAACAATCTGGGGTTGTTAGATTGTGTAGAGAAGACATGGCTGGTAGAGTCAAGGTGTGTGTACTCCTCAAAAGTCTGAGGTTGTCAGACTATTTTAGAAGATTGGCTTGGAGGGCCATGTGTTTTGTAATTCAAGTTGTTGAATTTGTGGATTAAATCATTCTAACTAAAGGGACTGGATATACCCCAAGTAAATCATTTATTCAAATTATGAAAAATTTATGAACTTAGTTTAACACAATTCAACACCCCCATCTCCTTTCTTCTCATGTTTGCACCTTCAATTCAATGTCAAGAAGATTATGCTCTTATTGAGAAGGTTCTTGTACTGCTTCTAGAATTAAGGTATGGAAGTTTTTGCTTAAATTGATCATTCACACAGATTTTTTTTTGCCACACCATGATCAGATTTCAGAGTTTGTAAGGGTGACGTTTGAACATTATTAACTTTTTGATTTATCCAAATTTAACATTGTAATTATTTTGCTTCACCATCCTATCTTTCATTTTGAAATTATCATATTCATCAAACATAACATCCTTTATTTCATCTACAGTTTGAGCCTTGAGATTTTATATTCTATAATATTTATAGAATGTAGTGTATTCAAAAAATATGCTTTGATGATATTTGAAAACAAATTTGCCCATACTTTCTTTATCATGTAAAACATAGTAATAACATTCAAAAATGTGAAAGTATGATATGTTTTGCTTTATATTTTTCAAAAACTCATTTAAAGGTATGTTCAAGATATTTTCTAATAGAGCCAAGATTTAAAATATGGCAAAAAATATTTATGGTTTCTCCCCAAAATTATTTTTCAACACTTGATTCATTTAAAGTTCTACCCAATTCTTGTAAATAATTTTTTTTCACATGTGGGGTTTAAGAAACAACTTTAAAACCAATTATACAAAGTTATCTTTCACATATCAAACTAGATCCAACCATGTTGAATCCAAAAGCTTTTTCACAAGTCCAGCCATGTCGAATCCTCATTTCTTTCCTTAACCACTGTAAAGTTCTTAGACTTGAGACCGAACTCTAATACCAATGATAGGTGCAAACACGAGAAGGGGGTTGAATTGTGTTTGTCTAAGTTTGACATTTTTTCATTATATGATTGACACTATTTCTGGTTTGATGACTTAGAGTAGAAGTAGTAACAAAGCTAAGGAATGCAAGAGTAAAGTGACAAAAGTAATTCAACAACTTGAATCAACTAATTCAACAACTTGAATAACACATCACTTGACCCTACAAGTAGTCTTCTCAAAATAGTCTAACAACTCCAGACATTTTTAGGAACATCAACACTTTGACTCTACCAACCAGGTCTTCTCCACACAATCTGATAACCCCAAATTGTTGAGGACACAGAACTCCATGACCCTACAATTCAAGTCTTCTCCACACAATTTGACAACCTCATATTGTTGAAGGTAGACTAACACCTTGACGTTACAAACCAAATCTTCTCAACACAGTCTGAGATCCAAAAATTGCTTCAGGAACACCAAAGCCATTATCGGGATTGGGTTACAACTAGTTTGAAACTATTTTAGTTTTGCTTCAACTAAGCAGATTTACTACAATGATTTTATCACACTAACAATAAAGCACTAAGAATATATTTCTTTCAACGAGTTCTTTACTAGATCTTAAAACCTTCAACTCCAAATACTTAGAAAATTGAGTTGTTTAGGTTTTATGAAAAACTTTGATAATTCACCCGAAATTCTGGTTCCCCGGGCGACTCTGCCCACCGTAGTTATTCTGGGGTCGATTATAAGGTTTAGCAACTTGCTTTCCCTTGTTCTGATAATTCACCCGACTAGGGCCTCCCGAATTAAAATTCCCTCCTCGGCTAGCCCTTTTGTTTTTCATATCTTCCACTTCTCTACATTTCTCTACCAGTGCTTGGAAACGTTGAATTCCCAAGGGTAAGACGGAGTCTTGAATCTCATACTTCAGTCCATCTTGGAAGCGATGGCACATGAATGGTTCATCAATTTCTTCACCGAAGAACCTGAAGTGCCTCGATAGTGATTCAAATTTAGCAGCATACTCGCCCACAGTCATGCTCCCCTGGTGAAGTTTCAGAAAGTCGTCACCCAGTTTAGTCCTGGTACTCATCGGGAAGTATTTGTCTAAAAACTTCCTTTTAAACGATTCCCAGTTCACCTCCTCGTGGGCTGCTCCCATCAATAACCTTGCACTCCTCCACCAGTACTCAGCATCCCCCAACAGCATATAAGTGGCATAGCTGACCTTCACTCCCGCTTGACAATTTATCATTTCAAATATCTTCTCCACTTCTTGGATCCATTGATCCGCCTTCTCTGAATTCTCATCCCCCTTGAACTTAGGAGGATTGTAACGACGGAAGTCTTCTAACCCTCTTGACTCTGCCGCACGGATCTCTCTTCCCCTCTTTTCAAGATCCCGTTGAGTCTTGGCAGCAGTCTGTGCAGCAACAGAAGCAGCCATGTTATTCATAGCCTCTGCCATTTGATCATTCCTATTAGCGTTGGCTCTCGGAGCGTCATTCCTTCTTGGCGGCATGGTTTCCTATAAAACCATCATCAAGTAGAGTCTTAACACTACTTCAAATAAATCCAA
>NC_021165.2:39480930-39482781 GCF_000331145.2 Cicer arietinum
ATTATTTACAAGCAGCGGAAAAGTTTCTCCAATTATAAATTCCAAGACATTTACACAACAACAAATGGTACATGGAACCCATTCAAATAAGAAGTCAAACTGACAATATTAGTATAAGTACAGTTTTCCAAACTAAAAATACTCCAATCCAAAAAGAAGGACACCTAGTCCCTATACATCATCCTAATCTGATCATCCTACCAAAAAGCTATACACCCTGAGTATCTCCACGCGCCCCGTGAGATCCTCCTAACGTAACTGCAGTCAAGCGTTCCCATCTCCATTCCCGTCCGTGGGGTACAACCGGGTAGGACCGTCCTGACTCTCATCTGAGGGCAAAGCCCAGATTCCACAATAATTGTAAAGGGTCACCAACCAAAAAAATAGCAGTTAACACATAGCAATTAAGTTTTTAAATGCTCAAAATGACTTTTCAACTAAGCGTGCACCTTAACAGGATTTTCAATATGCGAAAAGTTCATACAATACTTTGCCAATTAAAAAAGAAAGTAAAATGAAGTTCTCAATCTCCTAATTAACACATAACAAAACAAGACATGGATAAGTTAATGAGTAATCAATCATCTAACTCAAACTGAGGATTTTCACTGAGCCAATCGATTGGGAAATCGACTGGGGTGAAGGTTTTTAATGAAAACAGAATCCTGGGCTGAATCAATCGATTTGGCAATCGATTGAGTGAGTACTGAGTCCCTAGGTTTTAAGCCAATCGATTTCCAAATCGATTTGGTCGAGTATGGGTGAGTCCCTGACTTAAGGCCCAATCGATTGGGCAATCGATTTCGTAAATGATTTTCGAAAACTGATTACAAAATCGATTGGCTAATCGATTTTGTCCATTTGGCCAAGTCCTTGTCTACCATCCAATCGATTGGGAAATCGATTTCCCTGATCATTTTTCCAAAAATTTATGAATTAACTCAAGTCATTTCTAATCAAGTCCACAACCTAACACTTAGCAATTCCTACGCGATTACCACGACAAATGGGATTTCGAAAACCATCATACTTACACACAATAATTAACACATAACACTTAGCACTTTCAACGCGATTACCACGACAAATGGGATTTCGAAAACCATCATACTTACACACAATAATTAACACATAACACTTAGCACCTTCAACGCGATTACCACGACAAATCAAAATTCAAAACACTCAAACATAGACTCGAATCAAACACGACTCGCATGCCAAGCACCCTAATGCAATGCGTATATGCCAAAATGCATGGACTCGGAATTCCAAACCAAAACCCTCCTCGAAGGGCCGTAAATCATAATTGTACCGCCTATCGCAGGCCAAAGTACCAATTACCGAGGTGCCCCCTATCACGGGTCAACACGATTTACTAAAAGAAAAAGCGGGAATCGTAAACGTACCGCCTATCACAGACTAGTACTGTTTACCGAGGTGCCACTTATCACGGGTCAGCACAATTCACCAAAAACGTAAATCGTAAACGTACCACCTATCACGGGTCAGTACAGTTTACCAAGGTGTCACCTATCACGGGTCAACACAATTTACCAAAAAGAAAAGCATGAACATACACAGACTCCATCCACAACAATCGTTAAGCAAATGCAGATATTAAAAGATTCCCCATTTTTAATACCCATTTAACTTAAACGACTTTCAAAACAACATTAAATAAATAAGTCATTAAGAGATTCCCCGTTCTTAATACCGATTTATCTTAATGATTTTCAAAACAAAACGTTAAGCAAACAGACATATTAAGAGATTCTCCATTCTTAATATACTTTTGAATTAAACGATTTTCACACAAAACATTCAGTAAACGAGTCATTAAGAGATTCC
>NC_021165.2:39483822-39517582 GCF_000331145.2 Cicer arietinum
TTAACAAATATCTCAAAATATCTAGATATTTGTTAATTTACCATTTCACCCATAACGCATAAAATTCTCCGTAAAGGATTCACCGCACTTAATTTAATTTATTCATCGACGAGTAATTCTAAACGGCCTCGAAATATCTTTTTGATCATATAAACTCCAAAATATTATTAACTTTGGCTAAAAAGCCTTCGAGCCAAAATCCAAAATACACAAAAATACATACAGTATACTTTAAAATTATGGGTCTTACATTGTCTTTCTTCTTTAGCCTTGATCCACTATTTATAGTTGAAATTAGCGCTTAAGTTTAGTCCTTTGAGAATTATGACTTGTATCTTCATTCCATCTTGGTCAATAATGATTTTCTTCAAAAATAATTTAAAGTGTTTAAGAAAAAATCCAAGGATACAACATGTCTAGATTAAGCAAAGAAGCCTCTAGTAGAAACATCAGCAGACCACCTCTGTTTGATGAAGAAAGATTTAAGTAATAATCTGTTGTCACACTCGGGTCAAATACAATTGATAAAATGTAAATAGAGGAAATAACTCGAATCGTTTCGCAAGGACTTCTGATATAAAAATAATAACCGAATTGAAAGTTAAAATTAAAAAGGGTTTAGATTTTTGATTTAACAGATTAGAAAAACGATTAATCCACTTATTCGAGTTTCAAACCTATCATAGATTCTATCAATGAGTTTTAATTTCTATTTCGTGATTCTATTCTTATTTGACTATAGAATTAATCAAACAAGAATAATCAATCCTATGTGAATTCAGTTTCTTTGATTGGATTAAGCATTAGAATCATCAAAATATTACAATTAACGATCAAGCATCGCAAAATTATAATTCAATTAAATTAGAAACCGCAACCAAATGATGTCAAATAAATTTAATAGAATCATGAATTCGAAATTGACAGTGTAACATGAATATCAAGGTGTTGATGAAACTCTGAACTCGTGGATTAATCTTATAAAATTAGTCTTCCATGAAATTAAAATAAAAACTATTTATTTCTTGTAGCAATCTAAATCCTAATTTTTTCGTTCTTAGAAAAGAAACAAAACTGCCAATATATACTACTCGATATTGGGCTTTAGGGTTTAGGGTTTAAAAATAAGTGTCCCGCTATTTAAAATTATTACAAACGTCCAGATTAAAAAATCTGTAATTAAGGCCTAGTAACAATTGAAATTGACATTTTATTCCAACCCAAAAGTTGTAGCTCTAAAGTTAAGCTTTCCAACGTCTGCTCGTATGTACCAATCCGATATCCAGAGCTCAAGTTCTGACCTATAGAGCGAGAAAGAGTCAAAATACAAATAATAAAATTAAAATGATAAACATAAAATTATAATTCAAATTCGACCCAAAGTTTAGAAACAAGCTAAAAATATTAATCTAAGCTATAAAGAGCTTTTAAAATACCAAACTAAAAAGCTAGAAACATGTGCCCAAATGCTATGATCAAATTCTCCACACTTAAACTTTTGCACTCCGAACAAAGCAATGCATGTGATTCCAAATAATCTTATGAATGCAAAGTGGTGAGAGAATAAAAAAAAATATTTCTAGCTTAAGGAAATCATGAATAGTTTTTATCACAACTAAGGCAAACAAGAGGACAAGTTAACTAATGAATGCATCATAAGTGATAGAGTCCTCCTAGGATATAAAATTATCTCAAAGTGTTTGGGCTACTGTTTACACTCAAAGCACATCATAAAAGCTAGCACTACCATAGGCTCGACAAGTTTTTATAATCTATATTTGAAACACATGCACATAATAATCAAAAGGTCTTTATTCATGTTGTAACATGGTCAAGGTAAGGGTGAGAAAATCATAAGGAGACTAGGGCTGAAAATCAAAGAGGATAAAGGAGTAATGACTAAAAGAGAAAAAGAACACTAAGAAGTAATTCAACAAAATATCATTGACTTTTGTTTTCACACTCTCTTTGCTCATAACACAATCATTTTTTCTCATTTTATTCCTCCTTTTCTTCTTCTTTTTTTTTCTCTTTTTTTTATTATTTTTTTATAACCCTCAAATTTAAAAAACAAGTTGAGAACCCCTAAACTTATTTAAGGAAAGACTCCTTTATCCCCCAAGATTGGGTCAATTCATTGTTTTTCACTTTTAGGCTTGTAATGAGCTATATAACAAAGAATTGGATAATTAGGCTCAAAGGGGCTTAAACAAATGGATAATTGTCGGGTATGCTTATTTGGCTAGTAGCTTAATCAAGAAACAAATGTCTAGATCATTTCAATATATGCATTTGGACAAGAGTCAAGTCAAGTTCTGGCGTAACTAGCAATCATGAGTGAGATAACACACAAGGAAAAAAAAAAGATGGAAAAATGTATTTCATTCATAACAAGGCTCAAAAATCTCACAAAGGTTAATGACATATCACAAATGATACACAAGTTAGCATTTTAATCGAATTTATTTTACCAAGAATGTAAAGTTATTATCCAATCATGTCAGTCCAAACAAATTCTCAACATTTACAACCATAAAATCTGATGAAAAAGCATGTAATGCAATGTCCATTTTTTTTTTTTTTGAAATATAACAAATAAAGTCCTAAATAATAAAATCCTAAATAATACCCCCACACTTAAATTACACATTATTCTCAATGAAAGTAACAAGTATAAAATAAGAGTAAGAAAAGGGAGCTCCCTGTTCAAACTTCAGTGTAGGTGGGCTTTTCCAAGGAGAGTTCTTATATGGTAGCATCTTCAAGCACACAGCTCTCACCGAATTGAAAGTTGAAATTAAAAAGGGTTTTTTTAGATTTTTTATTTAACAGATGCGCAAAACGATTAATCCACTTATTCGAATTTCAAACCTATTACAAATTCTATCAATGAGTTTAACTTCTAATTTGTAATTCTATTCTCATTTGACTATAGAATTGATCAAACAAGCGTAATCAATCCTATGTAAATTTGGTTTTTTTGATTGGATTAAGCATCACATTCATCAAAGTATTACAATTAACGATCAAGCATCGTAAAATTATAATTCAATTAAATTAGAAACCGAAACCAAATTCTGTCAAATAAATTTAATCAATCCTATTGAAATTCAATTTAAGCAATCAAAATATCAATATAATCAAATAAACAAGAATAGAATCATGAATTCAAAATTGACAGTGTACCCTAAATCTCAAGGTGTTGATGAAACTCTGAACTCGTGGGTTAATCTTATAAAATTAGTCTTCCATGCAATTAAAATAAAAACTGTTTATTTCTTGTAGCAATCAGAATCATAATATAGTACTCGATATTGGGATTTAGGGTCTAGGATTTAAAAACAAGTGACCCGCTATTTAAAATTATTACAAACGTCCAGATTATGAAATATGCAATTTAGGTCCAGTAAAGTTCGAAATTGGACTTTTATTCCAACACAAAGTTGTAGCTCTAAAATTTAGCTTTCCAACGCCTGCTTGTATGCGCCAATCCGATATCCAGAGCTCAAGTTATGGCCTATAGAGCGAGAAAGAGTCAAAATACAAATAATAAAATTAAAATGCAAATAATAAAATTATAATTCAAATTCGACCCAAAGTATAGAAACAAGCTAAAAATATTAATCTAAGCTATCAAGAGCTTTTAAAATACCAAACTAAAAAGCTAGAAACATGTGTCCAAATGCTATGATCAAGTACTTCAAAAACATATTCGGAAGCTTCTTTATCTCACAAGATCACGAACTTTAAGACTTACTAGAAGATGACTACACTACTCCAACAAATACGGATGGCACTAAAATTCTAGGGAAACAGGTGGATGTTGAATAGAAAAAAGATGTACAAGTTGCATCACAAGTCCAAAACCTTTATGATAAATGCAATCACCTTTAAGGAGTTTGACAAATGCACTAATAAAGAAACAACAAAAAGCATTTATGACAATCTAGTTCTGACTTATTAAGGGAGTAAGCTAAAAGGTGCATAAACACGAGGAGATTGGTTGAATTGTGTTTGTGTAAATTAAAATTCTTCTTAATTTTAATTCTGATTTGGTGACTTGAACAATTTTACTAATTAGGGCCAACAATAAAACAAATAATGCAAATGTAAAGACAACACCCATGATTTTACCCTGGTTCACCACCAACTTGGTAGCTACATCCCGTCCCTCACACAGATGGGTTTATCCACTAATTAAATAACCTTAAATTACACAACATTTGACCCTAAAAGTTAGTATTCTAAAAACATCCTGAGCCTACAGACTTTTTAAGGAAAACCACACCTTGACCCGACAAGTCATGTTCGCTCTACACAACATGAAACCTATAGATTGTTAGAGGCAAACTACCCACTTGACCCTACAAGTCAAGTTTGCTTAACATTATCGGGTTGGGTTACAATGAGTTGGAAACTGGATTGGTTTTGCTTTTACTAAGTAGATTTGATACAATAAATTTTCCACCCTACAACACTTAGAACATTTTACTTTGAAGGAGTGCTTTGGTAGAACATAAAACCTTAAACTCTGAATACTTAGAAAAATTGATCTCTTGAGGTTTTCTTGAATATCTTTGATTTTTTAGGATTTCTGAGTTTGTTGGTTCGTTGAATTCTTCTTCACCATTGAGTATCTATTTATAGTTAAAATTAGGGCTTCAAGTTACTCCCTTGTGAATTCTAAATTGTATCTTCATTCCAACATGGTCAACAAATATTTCTTCCAAAAATAATTTTGAAAAATATGTTTTCATAATATGACCATTAGCCAATTCTTTATTTCCAAATCTGATATGAGCAATTCTTCTTGAAAGATATTGTTGTATTTGTTTAGATTACATTTTAAAATTGATTCACTCGAGTCTTCATTCATACGTTTGATTTGATTTAGGCCGAAATTTTTTTGGATTTGCTCTTAGACCTTAAGAAGTAAGGATTCAACTAAGTCCAATTCAATATATTGCTCAATCTGTTAGAGCCTTTGACCTTCCACCAAAGTCATTAAATTTTCTCCATTGGAATCATAGACTTGATTGTTGGAGTCAGTTGTTGTATTGCTTGAATAATTCGATTAGAGGTAAAATCATGTGACTTAGAATTAGTTGCATGGTCAACTTCACCTTTGTTGCATTATTAGAGTCAGTGCAACTTCAGAGGCTGCTTATCAGAGGTAGCATTCTTGAACTTGTTACAATTATTTGAGCTAGCAGAACATGAGCTTCTGAGGCAGGCTTGAACAATAGACTTCAGAGGCATGCTAAAAAGTAATGTTCGTCAGAAGCATGCTAAAGTTACGATTTATCAAAGGCTTGTTGAAATTAGACTTTAGAGGTATGCTAAAAATATTGTTCATCATAGGTATGCAAAAGTATTGTTCATCAAAGGTATGAAAACTCCATAGACACAATAAATCTTTAGAGGCACGGTGAATTACCCAAAACACGGTGAGCTATCAAAAGCACATTGAACTACCAGAAATATGTTGAACTACTAGAAAACACGTTGAACTACCAGAAGCAACCTAATAGAGGTCGATGCATGTACTTTTCAAGAACGTGCATTTGTCTGATTTTGATCATTTTCGTTGACTAATTTGATTTCGTTTCATCTGACCTTTTTACTTCCTCTGGTGACTTCCTTTGGTCGTCTCATCTAATGATTTACTCTACTATTTTTCTTCTTTTTTCTTGCTTATGATATCTTTTTCTGATTTCCTATTCAAATTCTTGCACACTTGATGAAGCCATTAGTACAAAACAAATTATTCTCATAAATATATTTGTTAACATCAAAATCACAATAGGGAAAACCAACTTGATTCCAACATAAGCAAGTTCAAGAAGTAAAGACCAACCTCCAATTCAAAACATATGACATATTTCAGATGAAAGAAGATAAAAACATCGAAACAATGGTTTTTAGATTCCTGACTCTAGTCTCAGGATTAAAGGTTCTTCAAAAGAGTTATACTACTATTGATCATATGAGGAAAATTCTTAGGAGTTTTCCAAGAAAGTGGATACCCAAGATTACAACCATTCAAGAATCTAAGGATCTGAACACTCTTAAATTGGAAGAAATGATTAGCTCCTTCATATCACATGAAATTGAGCATGCAAAGGATGAGCCCAAGCAGAAGCAGAATACTTTGGCTTTGAAATTCAACCAGAAGATGGCTCTAAAGGTAACAATAGAGTCAAAGGGTAATGGTCCAAATGACCAGAATGTAGACTCAAAGGATGAGGAGATGGCTTTCATATCCATAAAAATTTAGATCATGTGGAAAAATAGAAATAAGGCACTCCCTCAAAGAAATTCCAGGTAGTCCAGCTAAGGAATGGAGGAGAAATCTGACAAGAAAAACATCATCTACTAAGGATGTCAAGTATGAATGTCCAAATTTAGAAAAAAGGGAAACATCAGAGGAAATACTCCAAACAAAAGAAGAAGGTTCAAATGGCTACATCGGATGATTCTGTTGAATCCTCAAACGATGAAGAGCAAGCAAATTTGGCTCTTATGGCTTATACTAACTTTGACTCTGAATCCAACATTGATCACAATTCTAACTCTTATTATGACTCTGGAAGTGAATCAACAGATGAAAAATTGAGGTACTTTCATATTAACCCAATATGAATTAATTAAAGTCATAAGTGATTTCTTAAATAAAAACCACAATTTTTCTCTAAACTTGAAAGCACTTAGGAAAGTAAATGCAAACCTGACTGAAGAAATTAATGTTTTAACAAACGAAAGTGTTGAGCTTAAAACAAAAAATGCAATTCTTAAAGATAATCATATCTCAAAACCTTCAGAAAATGTCATATGTAATTATGATAATTATGAAGTAGCATTCCAATACTCTCTAGCTAATATTATAGAAAGAAAAAAGTATGCTTCTATGATTTATGGAGTTAATAGAAATGGTAAAGAGTTATCGGATACCAAGACACTAAGTCTGAACTTATCAAACCTGATGTTTTATGTATTGATTGCTCCAAGAAAGGTCACTCCAAAATAGTTTGTCCCATGTTAAACCCAAAGAAAGAAAAGAAACCTTTAAAGCCTAACAAACCAAGACGCAACCAAATTTGGACACCTGAGAAAAAATTATCTATGTTACAAATGTTCTCAACAACCAAGTTGAAAAAACAATCATGATACTTGGACAGTGAATGCTTGCGACATCCGACGGGAGAAAAGTCTATGTTGTAAGACCTAACTTTGATCAAATGAGACACAATAACTTTTGGAGGAAAGTAGAAAGACAAGATCATTAGACACGACACAATTGGTAATGGCGCCTCTCCTTCCATTGATGATGTTTTGTTTGTTAAAAGTCTTAAACATAATTTAATAAATATTAATCAATTAAGTGATAATAACTATGATATTATATTTAAACAAAAATCATGCAAAGCAATAACTATCAGTTGTGCCAACATCTGTCTACCTTATTCTAGAACCTCTTTACGATTAAACAACTGACTCCTATACTTGTGCTTCAAATTCATCAAATTATATGTTGTATCCTTAGGTTGAGGCCAATAAAATTTGTCATGGAAACATCTTTCCATGTCTTCCCAATTCTAGATGGAGTTTGATGGGAAGATGAATACCATGTAAAGGTTGTTCCTGTCAGCAACAAAGGGAAAAGCTATAACTCATTGAACTTATTTTTGTTCCACTCGCCACACAATAAAGTAAACTATGGTTGATTTGCCATTTTCCCCAGAAAAAGTAGAAAAATCTGAAGGTTTATAGACTTTGGGCAAAGGCACCAATCTCTCCACTCATTCAAGATATGGCTTCTTAAACATAGGAATATCCATCGGTTTCACCTGAACCCCAAAGTACCTCTTGATTTTATTAGCTATGAGGTTTGGATCCAACAATTGTGCTCTATGAGGTCTGGCCTCTACTATAACTTGGTCGCGCCATACGTTTTCTTAGACTTTGGAAACCTTGTTGGAATTTAACCTAGGGTGGAGGGTTCCCTCATTACTGATCTTGGATAAGTTATATAATGTTTCTCATAAGAGTTCATGGAATCATTGGTGTATTATGTTGGTAAAGTGGGTTAGCATCCCATGGTTGTTCACTCGTATAATGAACATTTGATCTCGATAACGTTGAACCCACTAGGCGTGGTGAAGGTATATTAGGTTGTGGCATACCTGTTGTTCGATTAGCCGATCCAGGTGGGTAATAAATTATGGCTGTATGGAAAGAAAATTCACAACAGGTGAAGACATTCCAATTACTAGGCCAAAGGCTTTCCCTCTTGCGCATAACATGTTCGCCCACTTAATATTTCCATAAGGAAATACTGGCGGCGTTCCAATTTGTCTTATGGTTTCAGGTGGCCTCCTCACCATATATACTTGACCATATTGAATGTTACTCTAATTATATGTATTATTCGCCACTAGTTGCTCTCTAGGGTTAGCCGTGGAAAAAGTACTAGGCTATGAATTATAAGGAACACAAGGTACCTGTTGTATAGGACTCCGTTGCACCTACAAAGGTCCTGCCATTGCAAAGATAGCCTGACTTTGATAGCCTTCCCGACCTTGTTTCCTTGTATTCCTTGAACTACTAAAGTGACATAATTTTCACTTGAATTGACTCATTTCATCTACATATCCCTGGCTTTTAGGAACAATGGAAGAATCTCATGTATCCTTGTGCCAATTTGTTGTCTAATGAAAGACATGGTCATGACCATTGGTTGTTCAGGTTGACCAACACCCCGTCTCCAAAAGCATTAGAAACACCTACATGTGTAGGCATTCTTAATGTTTGAGGAGGACCGTTAGACCTTTCTTGGTCTGACTTCTTTCATGCTGAAATTCATGGTTGATCAATACTGTTGAGAGTTCTACCATAACACAAGTCCATCCACCAAAGGTAATCGTTTCCTAGCGAACAAAACTTATCAATGGTCATTACCATAGTGTCCAATTTTTTTGATTGACTTAGCCAAGGAAACAGATAATTTTTCTCAACTTTTTCATTCCTTTTTACTTCAAAACATTACACTGAGAAAGGAAATTTATCCCTCAATTATGGATTCCTTAACAACTCAAAAAAATGTTAAATAATTTGTAAAACTTTTAGCTACTGAACTAAGAAATCCATAAAGTACAGTAAATTGATAAAGATAAAGATAGAGTAAAACATGTTTGATTGACTTTTGTGTGTTATAAAAATTATAAGTTGTAGTATTTATAGGTAAAGCTAATCCTACTGCGATAAAATTTGACCTACAGACATGTTGTCGTGGTCGACTAATTAGGCGAATAATGTGTGATAACTTCCAACTAAGGAAGTTCATGGCATCCCATGATCGGCTCATTTTCCTATTTCATCAGCCTGTCAAATTGACATTACCCGTGTGCAATCTTTTCCTACTATTGAGTCTCTGTGTTGGTTGTTAGTGGTGCTAAAATTGCACAAAGTTGAGAGTAATTGTCGATTTATCATGTTGTAATGGGCTTTGACTTAGTATTGCACCTTGGCAACCCTCGTAAACTCTAGTAAATTTCAGAAATACTCGACAAACACATATTCGCCTGTTTCCTGCACACCTATCCTTCCTTTGACTAAGGATATTTTAACTATCCAAAATTTTACTTTGTATCGTTTCAACTAATCGGATATTTATTTAGGTATAGACAGCATCTTTATAAAGTATATAAAGATTGAGTTATAAAGAATTGGAGTGTCCCTTCTATTCTATTTTTGTTATATAAAGAAATATACATGCAAGTCTCACTTCAATTTTATTATGCGCAAGTGTTTTTCTTTGTTGTTGACTCTTGACATATTTCATAATTTCTTACGCCCAAGTTGTAAGTTTGAAAGACCGTGACACGGTCCAATTCAGATCGATCTCATCTCATGCATCAGCATCGAGAAAATAAAACCAATTCATACAATTAAAATAATACTTCTATAACGAGTATATAAGAATTTTGCACCAATTCTAAAATATAGAAGAGCATAAAATTGTCAAATAGAAAATGACAAAACGTCGGTTCAGTAAAACTTCCATCTTTATTTCTTTACTCAAATACAAATCAACACAGTGACAATTCCTTAAAACTAAATTATCAATACAAGTAGCAATACAATTTCTTGGCCCAACTAATGAATTTTTTTTGCCTTATTTCATTAAAAATAATTATTAAGTAACACATTTTTACCCAATCAATAATGTAACATAAATACTCCTTTCCATCTTTTTATAAAAGATGAATAAGATACAAATAGATTATATACTAAATATATCAACTTTTGTTGACACATTTATATCTCATTTGTCTTTTATAAAAAAACGGAGAGTAATTGATATGTTTAAGAACTGATCAAAAGGTTTACCGAATTGATCGTATTAAAATTTAGAGTCCTGAGGTGAAAGGCACACCCGTCTTTGGTAACCATGAGTTACCAGCAATAAAATTCCCAACAGTGAACGGTGAAGCTTGTGATGCACTAGTAAGAACATGGTAACCTTTCCATTTGACTCTGTTTGAAGTAGAGGAACCTGAACCTGTGTTAGCATATTCAGCATAATATAAAGTATCTAAAGCAAAATTACCATCCCATTCCAACCAACCAGCAGGGTTTATGAAACTATCAAGAACAGTGTCCATGAAAACCGTTCTTGAATATTTTTGCCAAGGCCTACCGAGATAAGATTTAACAGAACTAGGATTTAGGTCTGATGCAGGTGATACTTTAGAATTATGGATTATGATTCCAGTGTTTTGATTTGGATCTGTTCTTCCTTGAGCGGTGACGGTGATAGTTTTTTGTGGTGGATTTCTTGCAAAAATGTTGCAATTTTGCAAAACTACGGCTGCATTGCCAAAGATGAAATCAACCGTGCCATAAATGTTACATTCTCTGTAAAATTGTCTTTCGGAGTGAACATACAGTGTGTCTTGATAACCTTCAAAGCTACATTTGTAAAATACTGATAGATCTGAGCCAGAACGGAATGCAACAGCTTGGTGGTTTGCAGCTCCAGCTGTGTTTCTGAATGTGATGTCTTGAGCCATAAATCCATCTCCAACGGCAGCTGTAAATAACGATGTTGAATTTAGAAATTTTATAATCTAGGGAAGTTATTACGTGTATAAGTATTAAAACTACAGCTTTTGTATTTAAAAAAATATCATTTCATTGTTTATAAAAGTTATATTAACTTTTTACATTTTATTGTAAAAATATTTAATATTAACTATCATCAATAATAAAAATTAAAAAAGTTAAATTTTATTTTGCTTAAACTTTTGTTAAATAATATCTAATTATTATAATTATATAAATAATAAAATATTTTTTTTAAATTCAGTTAACTTTAATTTAAAGAATAAATGCATCGGTACATGCCGAATTAACTCATGTGCATAATAATAATAATAATAATAATAATGATAATAATAATAATAATAATAATAATAATAATAATAGATTGCATGCATTGACTATTAATTTCTGTGTACATTTTCAAAATGTTAAACAATATAGTAGATATTCTAAACCCAACTGCAAATGTTCCTATCCAAAAGCATGCGGTACTATTTTTATATATCCATGTTTAATATATTCGAATATGTTATAGATAGGTTCTAAAGAACCTCATATTTAATATTCTTCTTTATATTAAAGTACCTTTAACTATAAGATTATATCAAAGTGGGTCCTGCTTTGAAAACAATTTGTAGCTACCATTCATGAAAGTCAGATTGTTACCACATAGGGAACTATCTGTGGTCCATTTGAAATAAATAAGATTAATCTTAAATTCTAGAAGGGAATTATGTGGCTTTATGTATGTTATAGATGGCACGTCTCCTTCTATAGTTTTGAGTTTTGACTACTATTACTAAAAGCCTTATTTTGATCCCTGCCTTTGCCTATTGTAAACAATTTGTACTATTGTAAAACAATTTGTATCATTGTGTGCTCTCCTTCAATCAGATGATTTAATTACCAAATTTAGTATTCATGTAATCCGAAAGACACTTGATAACATTTTTTTTAATAAATAAAATTTTATCGATTAAAACTTTATTGGAACTTACTTTCAATTGGCAAACAGAAAATAAAAGTGATATCATGTCAAGTTTTTGGATGCATATAAACAAATATATATTTTTGGATTATCAAGATATCATGTCAAACTCATTATAAATGTGACATTAATTCCCTTATTGTGGTCTAATAATTCTAGTAAATGAAAAGGATGGTTTATTAATTAGCACACCTAATTGTAATGAATTTCACATAAATCATTGATCATTTATGCAACACATAAATAAATCTGATACAACCTGCTCTATATATATATTATTTGGTACAACCTTCTCTATATATTAATCTACGTTTCTTCCTCAAATACTCTTTGGCCAGCTAGTAATTGCGACAAAGCACATAATTAAGGCTAAAGCCAATGCGAAGTTTATTTAAGTTCAATAATAGGAGAAGCTATTGAAATTTATCAAAAACAAAGGTAGAAGCTTAGATATGCGATTGGAAAAACATCCAAGAAGGATGTTAGTTAGATATAACTTTTCGTCTCTTCTCTCTCTTTTATTGAAAAAAAATAGCTTTTGAATCAAGTGGTTATTTTCTTTATATTCCAACTCGCAAAATTATTATTATTATTATTATTATTATTATTATTTTATAAAAACTCACAAAATTATTTAGATTCTAGTAGCTAATAACAAGTATGTATATTTATTGTTATCAATTAATTAAATTTGAGTTAATTATAGTAGTTTAAAAATAAGACATAACTTATCGGTTGGGATAACCAATAACAAAAAATTTGCAGGGGAATATATTACAAATCAAGTTTTCAAATTTGGAAATAAATAATAGTTAAATAATTAAAATATATGCACGTATTTTTTTCTGACGTATTCTTTTATTGATATGAATTTTTGAGGTAATCCGACTAACTTCTTAAGCAAGAAAAGTATAAGAATATTCAACAAAGAAAAGTTACTAATCAATGATGATTTAATTATTGGTTAACAAAAGTTGTCAAAAATTTATTGGTTAACAAAACGCATGGACTTTTTAATTTATGAATTAATTAATAACATGATATAGATGGTCTAGATATAGACTTGGAATAGATTATTAGTTTATATATGTACAAATATGTATGCGTGTTAGTTAACAATATCCATGCCATCCATAAATATTAGTGGTCGACTTCACCTTAGATCCTTTGAAGTCTCTCCTAAAATATCAGTAGTTTTATTGATCTAATGGTTGAGATATAATATTATTTAGTAATTAGTTTTAATCTAACATTTGAGGTTTGGTACAAAATGGGGGTAAATTACAAAGGTGAATCTAAATTGAGTTGATTAATCCTTTACCATCATATAATAATATTTTTTTGGTCAAGGATAAAATAAATACATCGTTAATGATACTATCAATTTATTTATGTTATAAAATACGTGTTGATAAAAAACATAATTGATATAATTTATATTTTTATAAAATAGAGTACAGAAAAATCTCAAGAAAATTTTATGTATAAGTAGAGGTAATAATATTGGGATTAAAACTTTGGAAAGAAATGCTAAGGTAAGATAAAGTGATGGTATTAACTTACAAACAGTTGCTGAACGGAAGGTAGTGGTGCCACCTCCAACACTCTTGCTACCTGTGATTATGGTTTTACCAATACCATCACCAACCAACATAATATTCTTTGCTTTGATGTCAACTTGTTCATTGTACACGCCACTCTTGACATATATCACATACCTTCCACTACTACTACTTGGGGCGGCACTTACGGCCGCGTTTACCGTCGTAAACTTGCCAGATCCATCTTTAGCGACAACAACGTTAGCCTTCGAGGCGGCCGAAGATGTCTGAAGAAGTTTCCTATCGCCGGGTTTAACCCATGTTGGAAATCCATCTTTGTAATTTGGTTGTTGGTAAGGAACCTTGTTAAGAGACAAAGTGTTACTTAACAATTTAGTTATATTATTATTAGACAATAAAGGTAAAACATAGTTTGTGACACCAAGGTCATAAAACCCGTTTTTGCATGTCTCAAGATTTGTGAGTGCTGTGCTAAGCCAAGTTTGAGATTGAATTTGTGTGCACTTTGTGCCTATTGTTTCGTTGAGCTTTTTGATTGTGTAGTGATAGAGTTCAATACAATCATCCCAAGCAGCTTTTTCTTTTGGGTTACGGCATTTTGGGCCTAGTGAGTTTGTGTTTTGTTGGCCCATTTTTGCTCTCTCTATGGCGATTTTAAGTGAAACTTTGAAAAAATCGGATTTATTTTTTATTGTTTGGTTGTAACCCTGGTTACTTAAATAGTACTCACATGGTTGAGGGTAAGGTGTTTTGCTACACCATGATTCTATGGAACTTAATGAGTGGCTAGAAACAATACAGGAGAAAAGAAAGGAAACAACTAAGAGAGTTGTTAGCATAGGTAATGAAGCCATAGAAAATGATTTTAGAGTATGGTTTTTGTGGGTTTGGGTTGATTATGGGTGAAATTTATGTTCTCAATTTGATGACTTTATATAGAGGGAGAATAGAGGTTGTTAACATGTAAACTATGGGATTAAATGGGACTGCTCACCATGTCTTACTTTTCCAATTCAGCTTATGGATTTGCTCTAAATTTCCATGCACGTCTTTTGATCCATTTGTATATGAGCAACAACTTTTCAAAATTTTAATTCATATTATTTGAGTAGGTAGCAATATTTTAAAAATATTGGAATAAAAATTTATATAAAGGATAATATTTGTCTTATTTGACCTTACCAACTGATTTCTCTCAATAACGACAAAAATATTCGAAAGATGAAACGCGTTATAATATATATTTATACACGCATACGACCCAAAAAAACCATATTCAATATTCCGTGTATATTCAATAAAAAATAAAAAATATTCCATCTCATTATTCATGTCCACGCTCAATAATCTTATCGGTCATGCTTTTTAATTTCTGAAAAGATAGTACAACAGGAACAAAAATTACGATTGACGTTAATAAAAAAAAATACGAGTAACGGTGGCAAGTTCAGATATTATAAATATTAATATAAATTTAAATTAAAGTTAAATAATAAAATAATTATGAGTAAGTATAAAATTAAAAGACAATTAAAACTATGTTATTTTATAAATAAATAAAACGGTGGGTTTTTTTTTCAATACCACAATATTTTAAAAAAAATACTAACATATTCCATTTTGAAAACTATATACTAAATTATCCTTTTTTTTTTCTTAGTTAGAAGTTGTCATTTGCAAGACTTTCACACATAGAAGTCGCCTTTTTGAATGACGATTTTCCAAAGTATATAAAAAAATAAAAAATCCTTAAAGAAGTCGTTGTTGCAAACTCGGATTTTCTTAAAGAAGTCGCTTTTGCAAATGACAACTTTTAATTAAATAAAAAAATAACCAATTTAATGTATAATTTTCAAAAAGAAATATATTGGTAATTTTTCTTAAAGTTGGGTTATTAATATAAAAAACCCTAAAACGGTATATACATGGATTAAAGGAATAGACATAGTAGATAGAAGTATGGGATGGCTTGTAAATCTTGAATCATATTTGCTCAATTTTACACACACAAAAGTTAGTAGCCAAAAGTTATTTTTTTTTTAGAATAATTAATTATCATGTTTGAAATATTTGAACTAATATCCCCGTAAGAGATAGTATATCCATTTATTTTAAAAATAAATTTTTCAATCAGATGTTTCTCGCAAATAGACATGGCAACGGAGTGAGATAGATTACATTCTGCCTTCGCAACCCCGCATCTGACTAATCGGGCAAAATTCATAGCCGCTCCTGTTTCATAGCTAGTGTGAAATTTAAGCCTTTATATCGCCCAACCACACATCCGCACTCATTTACATATATAAAATTATAAATTTAAAAATCATATATATTATAACTACTATAATAAAATAATTATTATTAGACAATAATAAAATTAAAAAATATTTTCTATAGAGATAAGATTATAATTTTTAATATTTAAAAAAATATAAAGTATATTTAATATGTATATATATGTATATAAAATTTAAAAATTATAATAATATTACTTGCAAGGCGTGTTCGGGTGCAGGGTGAATATCACTACCCCCAAACCCGTCCCTGCCCCCGAATTTTAATTTCAGAGAACATCCGCACCCGCACCCAATCGAAACAAATTTTTCCTACTTAAATCAAGATGGATTCGGGTGGGTACCCGTGGGTGAGGATTTTTTGTCATCCTTGTTGGCAAGGTATTATATTTGAAAAATAGTGTAAAGGTAGTGCATTGATACTTTAAAGTTGTAAAGTAACTTCACATTGTCATCCAATTTTAATCATGCTTCTGCCACATTGTCACGTTGTCTAGTTAACAAATGTCATTTATAATAGGATGGCAGTGTAAAATTATTTTATATTGTACAATATCTTTATTCTCTTTAGTAAAAATTCAATATTAAGTTAGATAGAACATAGATGGAATAAAATTCAAAATTATATTATATTTGTTATCATTAATAAAAAATTAAATGTATTGAAATAATACCAAATAAAATAAAAGAAAAATAAATTATACTACTCAAATTCTAATTTATCAATCAAACTTTTACATATAAAATTTTAAATTGTTTCAAACATAATTATTATGAAAAGTTTCAAAAAATAAATCTTGACCTATAGGTAAATGTTTTAATATTGAAATTGATTATGTTAATGAAATTTTAAAACTATATTTTTAATTTGTAATGAGAGATTCAAAATTAAAAATAATCTATTGAATAAATATCAAAGTTATATTTATTATCTGAATTTGAATTTAAATGATTTTTCTAAGCATATTTTACATAACTTGCATTACATGCTTTTTTTCTCTCTTAATTCTATGGACTATTTGCTTTCTAATATTTGGTAACTATCCTAAATTATTTTACTATTTTCTGGTAACTCTATAACTTGAACCTAATATTATTAGCGGTTCGAATCAACATATTTCAATCACTTTTTATGATAATGGTGTGAATTTTGGTGTGAGAGTGGCTTATGCGTCCACAAATTACATTGTTAGGGGATATTTGTGGTCTCATATTACTGTTGAGCAAAGTCACTACAGTCTCCCTTGTTCTTTCATTTTTTGATTTTAATACCATTTTGGCTGCTCATGAGAAAATAGGTTATAGTTTGCCTTCTAGGTTTCCTGTGGAGGATTCAAAATTGGACTAGTGGCAGTTCTCTAATTTATTTGTCCACTAATGGTGCTCAATACACTTGGTTATGTAAGTACAGAGGTACGCCTAAGAGCGAGGGGGGGTGAATTAGGTGTTAGGAGATTTTCTGGTTTTTAGAGTCTTAGTGGATTATTTTTGAGTTTAGGATTGATGTATGTAAAAATATAAATGGCAGAAAAATAAAGAACACAATAGAACTATCCTGGTTCTCCTTATGACCAAGGGTACATCCAGTCCTCTTGCACACCACAACAGATTAATCCACTTGTTGTTAGAAAATTGTACAATTCCCACCCTGGAATTTTTGCTACAAACTTCTAACAATACTTCTAGATAGCACACCACTATCTTAGATTAAGCTAATTTAAGAAAGTACTACTTTCTTTTATAAGTGATACAATATGATTTGGAATAAGGATATAAGAGAGGTATAATGATTTCAATCCAATAATACTTCAAGTACTTTGAGAACTTTTCTGAATGATATGAAAATGAAATGCAAGTACTTTGTAAAAATTAGAATTTTATTCAAAGTTGTTCAAGGTTTGATTCAAAGGATTGTATCTTTTTGATCTGAAGTTATGGTGTAGTTATACTCCATAAACATCTCTTCAGATTCGTGGCCATTGATCCAAGAGGTTTGATGAACAAATACAATGATCTATAACCATTTCAGATCTGAAAAATTGTATTGCTTCCAATTGTATTCGAATACAGGATGTATGTATTCGAATACACCTCTTTGTAACGTTCAGATTTATTCAAAATTTGCACCTTGTATTCGAATACATCCTTTATGTAGTCGAATACAAATTCGTGATTTTTACCACTGACTTGCTTTGTATTCGGATACAGATGGGCGTAGTCGAATATTGATGTAAAAGTTTTGGCTACTGACTTCTTTTGTATTCGAATACAGAAGGTCGTAGTCGAATATAGATGCAAAGGTTTTGGCTACTGACTTGCTTTGTATTCGACTACAGCAGGTTGTAGTCGAATATAGACGTGAAGCTTTTGCTTCTGACTTGTATCTGCATTCGAATACACTATGCTGTATTCGAATACACCTTGGTATTTTGTCAAAAATATTAGTTTTAAGACTTTGTTAATGTAATTTTGACTTTTGAAAATACTTTATATGCATATGTAAATATGAATGGTTCTCATGTATTTGAAGTATTGGTTGTATCATTTACCTTTACATTAAACATCTAATATGTTTGGATTTAACCTTTTATCAATGAAGATATTTGAACTTCTTTTTGAGCTTGTTGTTTTGATCATATTTGTTGATCTTTGTCTTCATCAAAAACATGTATTTTACATTCTCCCCCTTTTTGATTATGACAAAATATTGTTGTTTTGGAGAGATTGTATCATTCTAATATTGCTCCCCCGTAATGTGTGCGTATTCTCCTGTTGATCTTGAATGTATGTGATCACATTGAAAACTTGTTTGAAGACCTACAAAGGTTTTTAAAGAAACAACAATACCAAATTTTCTCCCCCTTTTGACATCATCAAAAAGAAGGAAAAATATAGAAACATACAATTTCAAGCATATAAACACAATCAAAGGAAAAATAACACACTTTAGAAACAAAAGAGAATAACATAATAAAGGATGGAGTCATGTTTAATTAAGTACATCAAAACGACCGAAATAGTAAGCGAGTTTGAATATTGTCAGCATTAATCGATACACAACCAAACTAAAATAATTAAAATCCTAGCGTCGAAATATTACACAAGCAAACAAGCAAATGAACTCCTAGCATCGAACTAGTAAAAATTCGTTGGAATGTGGAAATGATCAATCTTGTCAGATAAACTACTAATGTCCTGGGATAATGTGTCATAGTTGTGAGCAATAGTAGTTTCGATGTTGTGGAAGCGAGTGTCGATAGAAGTGGTCAGATTTTGGAATTGGGTTTGCATGAAGGTTTGGAGAGAGTCAAGTCTGTTCATGATCATGTGATTGGAGATATAATCATCATCAGATGTTGTTTCCTCACTGTCTTCATCATCTTGGGCAGCGACATTTGAGGGACCAGTAGTGTCCTTTTGAGCAGCATCAGATGCTTGACCAAGGTCACCTTTATGCACATATGATTGAAGCTGCTCATTCCATACTATCCGCATGCTAGACATGACGTCCAAATCCAGAGGTTTTCCTTTGTGGGTGTAAACATGACTTTGTCAGAGAAATCCACCCCAATTGCTTCTTTGGACCCAAACATTACAGATTTAACAAAGTATGCCCAGTTTAGTGGACATCCTTCATACATAAAGTTCATGATCTGTAATTCAAACTCCAAAATTTGGGAGTAATTGCCAGCCTTTGGAACCAAAATGTAACTGAGAAAATAGTGCAGAAGGCGATAATCAACGGTAAGATTCCTAACTCCATACTGCTGCTGCGCATATTTTGAACCAGCCTGAGTCCTCTTCTGCTCCATAGTGCGTTTGTCATAACGACATAAGGCAACATAAGCATCATATTTAGACATACTATCCCATTCACACAAGTTGTTGGGACAAAAATTTTGACCTTTAAAAGGAATGTTCAAGATTTCCCCAATGGTTTTGGTGTTTAACCGAATGGTTTTTCCATTGACTCGAGACACTAGCACATTTCCATCTTGGGTGAGATTACAATAGAAAATCCTAACTAAATCAGGATAGACAGGACCTTTGTAACCAATAAATTCTTCAACATGTTGGGCTTTGAGCAACTCAGGAAATTGAAAGGCAGAGAAGGAATTCAAAGTACCGTATTTTGGAATGATGAGTCTCTTGTCAGAGTAAAGTGTGCAAAACCAGTCGATTTCTTCCGGTGTGTGTAGAAGCCGGGATAAATCCGTGATGTTTGGATTCTTTGTGCGCTTTCTTGAGGGACCTACTGCTGCATGCTTCGTTCTTGGTCCTCGTTTGCATGCATCCATGTTGAGAAAGGAAGTTTTGACAGTTTGGTGAAAAATGAGTTTGAGAGAAAAATTTGGACAGATTTGAGAAATCTGATTTTGATTGAAAGATTTGAGTAGAATTTGATTTTGGTTGCAAGGTGGGTTGATTGGGTAACTTGTGGGAAGGAAGATTGATGAGATTTTTGGAGGAGAGAAGGACGGCTACGACAGTGTATTCGAATACCAAATGTAAAATTAACCCTAAAATGTGAAACAACTTTTATATTTGGGCAAAAACGCGAAGGTGTATTCGACTACATGCCTGTTGTATTCGAATACAGATTGTTCTGTGAACGTGTATTCGGCTACATATGGGTTGTATTCGAATACAAGAATTTCTGGAAAATTTTGTGTATTCGACTATAGCTTCGAATTTTTGCTTAAAAACTAATTTTTTTCACAAAAATTTCATCATGTAAAGCACATATTCATATATTAAGAACCAATAAGCATCAAAGAATTTAATATTAACAACTTAAGAGGAAATTTTAGAGTTTTGAAGAGAGATGACAAGTTTTACCTTGCCCGTTTAAAGATCGCTTTCATGTAAAATGCCAAGCTCTCTGCGGATTTTGTAAAATGAGTCTTTAGGTAACGATTTTGTGAAGATGTCAGCTAATTGGTTGTATATATTCACAAACATTACTTCAACATTTCCTTTAAGCACATGATCTCTTAGAAAGTGATGGCGTATATCGATGTGTTTCGTCCGAGAGTGCATGATTGGATTCTTTGAAATATTGATTGCACTGGTGTTGTCACATCTTAGAGGAATGCATATGAGGTTGAGTCCATAATCATATAGTTGTTGTTTAAGTCAGAGAATCTGTGCACAACAACTTCATGTTGCTATGTATTCAGCTTTAGCAGTGCTAAGGGCAACACAGGCTTGCTTTTTACAAGACCATGATACTAATGCATTACCTAAGATATGGCAAGTGCCGCTTGTGCTTTTGCGATCCGTTTTGCATCCTGCATAATCTAAATCAGAATATCCAACTAGACTACATATGGTACCCTTTGGATACCATAGGCCTACATTGGTTGCTCCTTTCAAGTATTTCATAATTCTTTTTACTGCTACAAGATGCGATTCTTTAGGATCCGCCTAAAATCTTGCACACAAACAGACACTAAACATAATATCTGGCCGGCTGGCCATTAGATATAATAAAGATCCAATCATACCTCGATATTTTGATATCTCTATTGAAATACATGGTTCATCTTTACAACATAGGCTTTGGAGCCCATTGGAGTCGCACTTTCCTTGCATTTTTCCATTTCAAATCTTTTGAGTAATTCTTTGCAATATTTTGCTTGATTTATAAAGATGGCGTGCTCGAGTTGCTTGATGTGAAGGCCAAGAAAATAGTTTAATTTTCCCATCATGGACATTTCAAATTCTCCTTGCATTATTAAAGAGAATTCTTCACATATGTCATTGTTTGTTGATTCGAATATTATATCATCAACGTAGATTTGTACCAATAGTGTGTGACCATTATCTCTTTTAACAAATAATGTCTTATCGACTTTCCCTTTTTCAAATCCTCGTTCACATATAAAGGTGCTTAATCTATGATACCAAGCTCTTGGAGCTTGTTTTAGACCATAGAGAGCCTTTTTTAATTTGTAAACATGTGAGGAATTTTTTGAGTCTTCAAAGCCAGGTGACTGTTTGACATATACTTCTTCGTTAATGTATCCATTGAGAAAGGCACTCTTCACATCCATTTGAAATAGTTAAAAGTTCATAGAGCAAGCATAAGCAAGTAGTAAACGTATTGCTTCTAACCTTGCTACTAGGGCAAATGTTTCATCAAAGTCAATCCTTTCTTCTTGATTGTACCCTTGAGCGACCAGTCTTGCTTTGTTGTGGACAACTATACCTTTCTCAACAAGTTTATTTTTAAACACCCATTTTGTACCAATGATGTGTTTATTTCCAAGATTAGGAACAAGTTCCCATACCTTGCTTCTTTCGAATTGGTTGAGCTCTTCTTGTATGGCAAGTATCCATTGATCATCTTTAAGTGCTTCACCAATTTTGGAGGGTTCGATTTGAGAAACAAATTCCATGTTCAAGCAAGCATCTTGTAGTTTTAGCCTTGTTGTGACTCCTTTGTTGATGTCACCTATGATGTTCTCAATCGGGTGATATATATGGGTTCTCCATTCTTTAGGAAGATTATCATTTTGCTTTTCAATGTTGACTTCACTTTTTTGACTTGGTTGATCAGGTTGATGTTCCTTGCTTGTCTCATTGCTTTCAAAATCATCATCGTCATAGGAAATAATCTTGTCCTCTTTCACGGGGTTAGTGTCATCAAAAGTTACATGCATTGATTCTTCGACTAGTAAGGTTCTTTTATTGAAGATTCTAAAGGCTTTACTAGTTAATGAGTAGCCGATAAAGATACCTTCATCGGCTTTTTCATCGAATTTTCCAACGTTGTCTTTACCGTTGTTTAACACGAAACACTTACATCCAAAAATGTGGAAGTGAGAGATATTGGGCTTTCTTCCTTTGTAGAGTTCATACAGAGTTTTCTTAAGAATCGGCCGAATGATTACTCGATTGGAAACATAGCATGCTGTGTTTACAGCATCAGCCCAAAAATATTTTGGCAGGCTTGAGTCGCTTAGCATAGTCCTTGCGAGCTCTACCAAAGATATGTTCTTTCTTTCAACAACCTAATTTTGTTGTGGTGTTCTAGGTGGAGAAAAATTGTGGAAAATTCCATTTTCTTCACAAAATTCTTCAAAGGAGGTATTTTGAAATTCTCCTCCATGATCACTTCTAATTATTTTGGCTGATTTTTCATTTTGGACTAGTTTGGCATACTTCTTAAATGCTTTAAAAGCCTCATTTTTACTTGCAAAAAATAAGGTCCAAGTGAACCTTGAGTAGTCATCAACAATTACTAGTCCATATGAGTTTCCACCAAGACTTTTGGTTCTTGATGGACCAAACAATTCCATATGTATTAATTGAAGTGGTCTTGAAGTTGAAATAACATTTTTAGGTTTGAAAGAGTTCTTTGTTTGCTTACCTTTTTGACAAGCGTCACACAATTTATCATTTATAAAGTTCATTTTTGGTAAGCCTACAACAAGATCATGCTTGACCAATTTGTTTAAATGATCCATGTGAATATGTGCAATTCTTTTATGCCACAACCATGCATCATTATTGTCGTTTACCAAAAGACATTTCATTTTTAAGGATAAATCATCAAGATTAAGTACAAAGATGTTTTTGAAACGCTTACCGATGAATTGTATTTCATTTGTAGCTTCATTTTGGATGATACATTCATCTTTCTTGAAGGCTATCTTGTATCCTTTATCGCAAAGCTGACTAATGCTTATGAGATTGTTATTTAGACCTTCAACATATAGTACATATTCAATCGAGGGGGATGGGGTTGTGCCAACTTTTCCAATGCCTAAATTTTTTCCTTTGTTGTTGTCTCCATAGACCACAGATCCCTTTGATTCAAGAGTCAAGGCTGAAAATTTTGTTATATCACCCGTCATATGTTTAGAGCATCCACTATCTAAGTACCACATATTTGAGGTACTTTCCGTGCATACCTGCAACATTAAAATCAAATTTTATTAGGTACCTAATGTGTTTTGGGTCCTTGATGGTTAGTATCTTTCTCTACCCACACGTAATGCCCTTTTGGAACACTAATGTTTCTAACATGACAAGTATTAGGAGTGTGACCCTTGAGACCACAATAAGAACAAGTAGGAGTAAATCTATTTTTAAAAGCATGTGTATGAGATTTACTTTGAATAATTTTCTCTTTATAATGGTGATCCTTTTTTATAATTATAATCTTTTCTTGATTGGATTGATTACTTGCTTTGACAAAAATAGTCTTATTCAAGCTTGGTTTATCAAATTTTGAGTATCCAAGACCATTTTTGTCATTTGCATATTTAAAACATTTTCCAAGCCTATTTGTCCTTTTTCGTATCGTTCAATTACTTTATTTAATTGAACAATCTTGAAGGAGAAGGAATCACATTTATTGCATGCAAAATTATGTTTTAGTTTTTCAGAATTCTTTTCCATAATGTCAACTTTTTCTTGAAGACTTGAGATTTGTCTCTTTTGTGTTGACACTAGTTTGAACAGATTTTTACATTCAATAAGTAGTTCCTTGATGGTGTTTTAAGCCTCATTATATTCTAAAATCAATTCACTATTAGTTTTATGATGATGAGGGGAGTCTATGTTACTAACCTCTTCTTCGTCATCTGATTGATGTGATGCCATCAATGCAACATTAGCGCATTCTTTACTTTCGGTTTCTAAAGATGAACTCACTTCATTGTCTTCCCAAGCTATGTATGCCTTCTTGAAGTCTTTCTTTTTTATGGCATTTTTCTTAATAAGGTTTGGACAATTTGCCTTGATATGTCCTTGCTTTCCGCATTCAAAGCAAGTGAAGTTTTGATTTGAAGTAGAACTATCTTTCTTCCTAAAACTTTTCCTTTTGAAAGTTCTATCATTTTTAAGAAACTTACCAAATTTCTTAACAAGGAACGTAATATTTTCATCTTCATCTGAATTTTCGTCTTTTATTTGTTCTCTTGATTCGGTCTTTAGAGCAATGTTTTTGGTCTTTTTTTCTTGACTTTCATTTTGTTCTAACCTTCCAAGTTCGATTTCGTGTTCTTGGAGTTTTCCAAAAAGTGCTGAAAGAGACATCTTTGATAGGCTTTTCTTTTCAGAAATTGCCGTTACTTTAGGTTGCCATGCCCTTGTTAATGATCTCAGAACTTTAAGGTTCAATTCATCATTAGTGAAGATTTTTCCAAGAGCCGTCAAGTGGTTGGTCAGATGAGAAAATCTTTTCTGCAAGTCTAGAATAGATTCTCTGGGCTGCATTCGAAACAACTCATATTCTTGAGATAAAGTGTTGAGTTTGGAACGTTTAACCTCAATAGTTCCTTCAAGTGTTACTTCAAGTGTATCCCAGATTTCTTTAGCTGTTTTGCAATGCGGAAAAATTCATCCATTCCAAGTGCTGATTGTAACATGTTTTTGGCCTTTTTTTTTTATCAAACAACACTTTTTTTTTGTCATCTTCTGTCCATGAGACTTTTATCTTTACTTCTTATTTATTGTTGATAACTGTTTTTGGAACATAGGGACCATTTTCTACCGTATCCCATATATCATCTCCTTGTGCCTCAAGATATGCTTGCATGCGTATCTTCCAAAAGTCATAGTGTTCACCAACGAAACATGGTGGTTTATTGCTACTACCACCATCTTTAAAAACTGGTTGTGCGGAAGCCATTAATAAGGATCAAGGAGAAAATTACCGGAACCTGCTCTAATGCCAATTGTAAGTACATAGGTAAGGTGTTAGGAATTTTCTAGTTTTTAGAGTCTTAGTGGATTATTTTTGAGTTTATGATTGATGTATTAAAAATATAAATGGCAGAAAAATAAAGAACACAATAGAATTATCCTGGTTCCCCTTATGACCAAGGGTGCATCCAGTCCTCTTGCACACCACAAGAGATTAATCCACTTGTTGTCAGAAAATGTACAATTCACACCCTGGAACTTTTGTACAAACTTCTAACAATACTTCTAGATAGCACGCCACTATCTTAGATTAAGCTAATTTAAGAAAGTACTACTTTCTTTTACAAGTGATACAACATGATTTGGAATAAGGATATAAGAGAGGTATAATGATTTCAATCCACTAATACTTCAAGTATTTTGAGAACTTTTCTGAATGATATGAAAATAAAATGCAAGTACTTTGTAAAAATCATAATTTTGTTCAAAGTTGTTCAAGGTTTGATTCAAAGGATTGTATCTTTTTGATCTGAAGTTATGGTGTATTTATACTCCACAAACATCTCTTCAGATACGTGGCCATTGATCCAAGAGGTTTGATGAACAAATACAAATATCTAGAACCATTTCAGATTTGAAAAATTGTATTGCTTCCAGTTGTATTCGAATACAGGATGTATGTATTCGAATACACCTCTTTGTAACGTTCATATTTATTCAAAATTTGCATCTTGTATTCGAATACATCCTTTATGTAGTCGAATACAAATTCGTGATTTTTGCGACTAACATGCTTTGTATTCAATTACAGATGGACGTAGTCGAATACAGATGTAAAAGTTTTGGCTACTAACTTGTTTTGTATTCGACTACAGAAGGTCGTAGTCGAATACAGATGCAAAGGTTTTGGCTACTGACTTGATTAGTATTCGACTACAGCAGGTTGTAGTCGAATACAGATGTGAAGCTTTTGCTTCTGACTTGCATATGTATTCGAATACACTATGCTGTATTCGAATACACCTTGGTATTTTGTCAAAAATATTAGTTTTAAGACTTTGTTAATGTAATTTTGACTTTTGAAAATACTTTATATGCATATGTAAATATGAATGGTTCTCATGTATTTGAAGTATTGGTTGTATCATTTACCTTTACATTAAACATCTAATATGTTTGGATTTAACGTTTTATCAATGAAGATATTTGAACTTCGTTTTGAGCTTGTTGTTTTGATCATATTTGTTGATCTTTGTCTTCATCAAAAACATGTATTTTGCAGGTTAATGGTAAAAGAGGCCAGGCTCACATTGAATAGAGATTAGGCAAGGTGGTTTGCAATTATATATGGTTGATTTCGATGAACTCAAGCTCTTGCCTCACTCTTACCATAGATACCTCAGATCATTATCTCATCTTGCTAGATTTTCATATAATTGAACGTAGACAGATTGCTTCCTTTAAGTTTCTGAGGATGTGGGTTTTGCATAATGAGTTTATTAATATGGTGAAAGATACTTGTAAGGAGCAGGTTACATGTTGCCCTATGTTTTGCTAAACCTGAAATTAAAGACTCTCAAATCCAAGCTTAAAATATGGAATAAAGAAGTTTTTGGTAACATCCATCATAGTGTTCAAGTTGAAATTACAAATTTGAATAGCACTCAAAGCACCATTGATTTTTTTTGCTCCATTAGATGATTTATTGAATCAAGAGGGGCAAGCTCAAATGGAAGTGAATGAAACTCTTAATCTAGAGGAGCTCTTATTATGAGTTGTGCGGAAATTGCACTGACATTGAAGACGTGACAGAGCGATGATTTGGATTGGCAATTGTAAGCAGTAAGGGTTGATGACACCCGTGGGTTTTCTGTACCCATTCATCCATGATTTAGAATTCAAGATCAACTTAGGATTTTATTTATTTACCCTTCCTACTTGGTTGTTGATGTTGCTGGGAATTCTTTATCTGAAATAATTGTGACTATTTTTTTTTTGTTAATATGAATTATTCGGCTATAAGTAAGTAGTAAGTTGTGTTTAAATCATTTTATATATTACGCCAATGATTCTAAACGTTGTTTTTGAAAAAGAATTTTACAATTAAATATGTTACTCTTATTTTAAATTAAATGATGATTGTGAATATTTTATCTAGAAGAGTTAGTTGTTTTAAAAAAAGAAAGTTACATTCTCGCTGTTAAAAATTGAGGTGTTACAAAATCCAACTTTGATGAGCAGAGGATGTTGGAATGTTTACTTCTTCAAAGTTTTGGGCTCAAATATTTGACTAAATACAGTTGACTTTTTATCCGAATGTTGACGTGAAGAATTGACCAAATGTTCAACTAGTTTACCAGAATCATCAGACGAAAATGATCAGATGCAGAATCATCAGAGTGAATTTGTAATCAGATTTAGTAGAGGCACGTTGATAGCATGTTTAACAGAGTCAAATACAACTTTTTCAGAGAATTATCTTCATTTCCTTGTTTATCTTCTCTTTTCATTAAAGGATGCATCGTAAAAAATTTAAAGTTTATGACAAGGATCTACACACTTAAATAAATTTATTAGCGCAATAAAATATTCCAACAAAATAATTTTTGTTATCATCAAAATAATTAAGGGTCATTGTTTTTCAAACCAAGCTAGTTCTAACAATCTCTCCGATTTTGATGATGACAAACATCTACTTTGTGAACAATTTTTCTTTTTAATAGTATAATGTATGCGACATTATTCAAAGTAATACACAATAGTGCTCCCCTTGAATATAAGCAAATTTAAAAGAACGACAATGAAATATAGTATTATGACAAAGGAGATTTAAAGTGAGAATTTGGAAAACATAAAAATAAAGGTTCTCAAAATATATACTCCATCTTTTGTATTCAAAAATAGAGTTGATCAAAACAAGTAAGAGCAAACAAAAAGAGTTAAGAGTAAAAAACGAACATTTTCACGAAGAGAGTTATGAGTTAAGGGTTAGGATTGGTCAATCTAACCAAAATTAGTCCTAAGGTATTCTGAATAGACTCTAGATTGTTGGTTGTATATTCTATGACCACCTCAGTATTAGCTTTCCATCGGTCAATATCTTCCATCTTTACAAGCTAAGTGGGATAAAACGCATGTGTAGAAGGAGTGGTAGAAGAACCTTCATTGGCAGACTTTGTAGATCTTGGAGCACCAACAACAGGAACATCCAATGGAGGTATCTGAACTTGTGGGATGATCATACGAAACTGCAATGGTGCCAAGAGAGCAACCACTGGTAGTTTCAAATGATCATAGCCAGCGAGAGAGGCAACTTCACTTGGTGTACCTCCTGATGTAGCAATCAATCTCTTCCTAGTATGATCTTCATGAGCTTTCTAAAAGTGCAAGATACAAAGGTAAAGGATCTCTATAATATGTCTGAAAGAACTTGAATTATGAGCAGTTAGATGTCTTTCATGCTCCATGTTGCCCCTAATCTAGTTTGTTACAAAAGAGAGAACTTTGTCCCATTGAGACGAGACTTCATTAGGATCCAAACTATGAGATATGTCCTAATCTTTATTGATTTTAGCAATGAAGAAGGTAATGAAATAAACTAGGTTTGGAAAGCAAGAGGGAATAGATGGAATGAACCGGGCTAAGTCTGAGTGTGTGGAAATGTTAGGTTCAAATTGAGGTTGCGTATAGTTGGAAATAGATGGTCATTTAAGGATGTTTCTGAGGCTAAATTAGAGATAAAAAGGTTGAATCAGAGGGAATATAGATAAGAGAAATAGAGAGATAAAGGAAACACAAATATTTTATATTGGTTCGCAATAGATTGTTGCTACATCTAGTCCTCCCCTTATAGAGAGATTTTGCCTCAATACAGCCGATGACTTAATCCAATATTTCTATCATATCATACAAATATTGGTTACTTTGTCATTTCAAACCTTAATTATTATTTTCTAACATCTTTAGGTTGTCAACATTAGAACCCTTCTTTAACATTTTGGTAGCCTGTTCTTGAAGTTCATAACTGTTGTTCTACTTCTTCAAGTACATCTTAGAGGTGATATAATTGTTGCCTCTATTGGGCTAATTTACCTCAGTTCTAGTTTGTGTCTGAATTAACACAAAGTCTGTTTATGGGATTCTAACTCTCATTGAGAGGATATTACATATCAAGTCCTATATTATTTAAAGTGTATGAAAACTTTACTGAGAGGATTTGTCATTCATACTTTTCTTTGATGTGTTCTTGACTTTTTCAAAATTTGTTCCTAACACATTGCCTTTTTCACTCTCTCACACACCCTCGATTGAGTGAGCGAGTTCTTCTAAAATAGAGAAAAAAAAGTGTCTACATGATTGATTATATGTATCTTCAATTTATGAGGGCATATCTCATATAATGTTACTAAAAGAGGATGTCACATAGACTTTAAGATAATTAACATATTCAAGATGCTGACTAGAAGATAAACAAATTTGTCTTCTTTAGAGCGTTGACCATTAAGAGCCTTGACATTTTTAGAGCGATTAGTTCCATCAAAGCATTGACTATCTTGAGTGTTGTCTTTTAATCAGAGTAAGACAATACGTTGCTTGTTAGATTTATCAATGGCATAAAGCATTTTGTTTGACATACTTATTAAAGGCATACGATCATTTTTCTTTAAATACTTATCTAAGGCATATAATCATTTTGCTTGACACACTTATTAGAGGCGGAACATCTAGATCTTTTAAGAGTTAGAGGCAGAACATCTTGATGAATGCGATTCTATAAGAGTTTCAAACTTATTAACTTATTTTATTTTTGATACAGACGGGGGTAAAATAAGAGGGAAATGGCAGACAAAAAACACATAGATACCATGAAAAATTATGACCAAACTTTCCAAAAAGAGTTACAAATTCCTACGATGTTAGGTCTTTGGTTTTGTATGTAGTCTATTGTTTAACATTTCAGAGTTCTCAAGATGTAAAGCCTATGAACTATCGTTCTTCTTAGGATGTTAAACCTAAGAATAATCCATTTTTTTATAGGGTGTTAAGTCTTTCAAAACAATGGTGCATTGCCAGACTTTGTCATATATGCCAGTGTTATGCAAAAAAGATATTTTAGATGTATATGCAACAAACACATGCACATGTATATCACCTTTATTGTCTTATTCCTTTCCTTTTGAAACATTTGAGATGCTCTTTGTAGAGGGAAGCAAAAAAGGGACAACTCTTGACCAGACTAGTAAATTCTGATGTACTCTTGAATAACCTTTTTATTGTCTTTTTCAAAGATTGGAGCATAGGAGTCTCCTACCAAGAAGGGCGTGTCTTGAGTTCCACTAGAATGTCCTATGGTGGTTTAGCTTCATTGCTTGGTTTTATGATGTCCTTGGCAACAATGAGCTTCATTATTGTGATATTGTAGATATTGAACACTGGTGCAGAGGAGGATAGCAAGTGCTCATCCTTAACTTCTCCTCCTACTTCCTCTAGTGCATTAATGAGAGAATCTTTATTAGCACAACAATGATAAGATTTGAGCAGGAAATTGTATTTATCTTGTAAGAATATCTCTCATCACTCTTACATTTAAACTGCATATATGAAGGGGGAGTCTTGTTATGATATTCTATGTTAAATTTTTGCTCAGTTAAGATTAAAAAACATTCACAAAATAGATGTTTGTCATCATAAAAAAGGGGGAGATTATTAGAACCAAATTGGTTTGAAGAACTTTGACTCTTACTTGTTTGTATGATAAAAAATTAATTTTCTAGGAATAATTTAAATCACTAATGTTCTGTTTAAGTGTGTAGTTCCCAGATCAGATATTTTATATGACTTCACGTTGCATCCTCTGATATTTGATCAAAGTTAAAGGAACATCGAGACACAACTTTGAAATACATATTCTGAATCTGATGAACACACTTTAAAATGTGCCTCTGGTGATTTTACTAATGCAACAATGCTTTGATGACTACAATAAGCATCTGATTAGTTTGCTTATGAAAAACAAGTGATTGTCTTCTTTTGATAATTGTGTCAAACATTTGATCATCTTACTGCTTCAAAGTCAACACTCTAATAAACACTCAATACTCTAGATAGTCAATGCTTTGATGGAAGTCAAAACACTAAAAATTAATATTATAAAAAGTCAACACTCTAAAGAAGACAATTTTGTGCATCCTCTACTCAACACCTTGAATATGTTATTTGTTGGAAGGTCTATGTGACATACTCTGATTATGATATCCTCTTCTCTCTCTATCTTTGTATCAAGATTTGCATAATCAATTACATGGATAATTTTGGACAAGGTTTAATGGTGAATGAATGTCAAAAGATTTTATACGAAACTTCTTTAATACATGTTGATTTCTTGCAATCGGGACAACGACAAGAAACCCAAAAGTTATCGATTAAAGGAAGTGCAATTCTCTTGAAATAAAAAACAACAACGCACTACAATAAGCACAATGCAAACGTCTCTAGACTCTTGCTCATAATTCTTTGTTTTATCTAAGTTCTGATAAATATTTTATGAGCGTACATGATAATTCTTCATCATATGCATATTTTTCATTGTTTTTAGTTTTATTTATCTTTAATCATTAGTGAATTTAAGGAGTTATTTGATATTATTTGTCGATTTTAGTTCTTGAATTTAATAAAATATGTATGTTCTTATATTCTTGATTAAGTAGAGAGTTTTTTTTTTTTTTTTTGTAGTTTTGCGTTGTTTCGTTGTTTTAGTGCAATGCTGAATTTTAGTGAGAAATCAACATGATAAAAGTAGAGTATTTCAGTCATATCTAAAGTTGTAGATATTTAATTGAAGTTAAACCAAGTGCAAATGAAAGCAAAGATCTATAAGTACAACTTTGGTGCAAACATTGGAACCAAATTTAGACTCAAAGGGGAAAAAATGCAGTAAACGTAGGACAAAAGATGTTGTGGGTTGGAGCGCAAATATCTGCGCGTGGGATGCATTTCTGCAATACTTTGTCAATCTGCTTTTTTCGAGATGCGCTGGAGCGCCCCTAGCACATGTCGTGGCGCATGACGCACTGCATAATCCATAAAAGTGTATTTTTAGGGCTCTTTTTGGCTATTTTGAAGTATCAAGACTTGTGCCCTAGTAGAGAAATTAGAGGAGGCTTTTTCTAACACCGTTGAAGGAGTTTTATCAAGAATCAATCATGAATCTTTCTTTAATCTCTATTTTTTGTATCTTTGTCATAAGTAACTAAACTATATTTGTTAGGGATGAGTGAAACAAGATGAATCCCTTATTTGTCTGATTTGATTTCTAGTTATATGAATGTGTTTATAGAATTATTTTTCTCATATTTGTACTTACTACTTTTTATTACTAAATCAACTTTAAATTGATTTACGATTCGTATTTGGGAACATAAGTGGACTTTACGAATGCTTCAGATGAGAAATTCATGAAATTGTAGTCTAAGGATAGATTCAGGCCATGAAACCAATTGAATTATTTGCAGAAGCAATGGTATAATAAGAGAATTCTTGTACCGCTAATTTTCATTCTAATCTTAAATCCACTAAGGAATTAGAGGTTACTTTGGAATTAAAGGTTATGCCACTAAGGAATTAGGGGAAGAATAACAAAGATAATTCGGTAATAATTCAATAAAGGAATTTAGTAACTAAGATCAAATTAGAAACCAATGTTGGATTCGAAGTGAATCTCATCCATAACATTTTTCTTATTACAAAAGTTCAATATTATTACACTTGTTGGTTTCAAAATTATTCAATCAATTAAGAAACATTTTGTTCAATTTTAGTAATTAATTTGGATTGAATAATGCAATGCAATCCTTGAGTTTGTAACACCCCGTTTTTCAAAGCGAGGGTATATTTTTTTTTTTTTAAAGTAATTAAACTAAAACAGAGAAATAGATAAGGAAATGCCTTTGGATAAATAATTGAGTCATTATAATTTACAAGCAGCGGAAAAGTTTCTCCAATTATAAATCCAAAACATTTGCACAACTACAAATGGTACATGGAACCCATTCAAGTAAAAGTCAAACTGACAATATTAGTATAAGTACAGTTTTCCAAACTAAAAATACTCCAATCCAAAAAGGAGGACACCTAGTCCCTATACATCATCCTAATCT